>NC_051310.1:97825466-98128497 GCF_015220235.1 Choloepus didactylus
TGGCATGTGGTCAGTATTCCTTCTCTCCTCATCCCTGCCTTGCAATTCCTTGCCTTCTTTTCCTTTGGCCACAGGTTTGCTCGGCTCTGGGGCATTCCACCACTGCACAGTGCAATAGACAGGCCAAGCGCTTGGCATCTCAACTCCTCAGTAGCCTGCCCCAGACTTCAAGGTACTGCTGCTAATCCTTTATATTCTTTTATTCTGACAGGCATTTTGCTTTTTATTACTTTTTAAATGGTTTTATAAATAATATATGTTCTTTGTAAAAAAATCATATTAAAAGTTACAAGGATGGAAGGAAAGTTCTCCTTAGGTTCCATCATGTTGAGATTGAAATTAAGCTGTTTTCATATGCCTTTTATGCATATGAATGCACATATACTTTTATGTAAATATAATGTTATACTTAATGTTACAATTTTCATTTTGCTTACCCTCTCCACTTCTATATTCCCTCCATTCTCTCCCCTCCAAATACAACCTAATATAAATATTTTATACATTTTCTGTATCTATCAACTAAATACTCACAAATGAACCTATACAATGTTTCTGCTATTGTTTTATCAAAGTGGATTCATATTTTTATGCTTTTCTGATTATTGTTTTTATCTGTTAACAATATATTGAGTTAATGGTGATATAATATTGAACAATACAGATGTACTCCAATTCATTCATCTATTCCTCTACCAGTGGGCTTTGCCTTCATTTAGGATTTTCCCAAGTACAAAAAAGTTGCTGCTGTAAGCATTCTTATATAATATACTTATGCTATTTCACTGGGATGGGTCTCTACAAGTGGAAGAGCTGAGTCAAAGATAAGCCCCTTTTTTAAAAAAATGTAATACACATTACTCTCAAAATAAGTTGTAAAATTTTGCATTTCTACCAAAATTATGTTAGAAAATCCTTTCACATGCATTGTCATCTGCATAGGTTTAATCACTCTTTTGTGCTTTTGCCCATCTATTAGGTGCAATATGTCATTTCATTTTACTTTAATTTGCATTTCTCTGACTACTTAGAAGATGTATCCATTTTCTCATGTGCTGATTTACGTTTAATTATTTTTTATTTCCATTTTACAGCAAATTTAAGAAAAGTATAGCAGGATCCTATATGCTCATTGCTGAGATTAAACAGCTGTTTAACATTTCGCCGTACTTGTTTCCAATACATTTTTCTTCTCTTTTTAAAAAATCAAAATTTCTCTTTTCTCTTTCTTAATCTGCTTTAAGGAATTCAGACCCACAAGCTACTCCTTCATCTCTGTCCCCTCTCTAAGGGTAACCACTATTGAGAGCTATATGTATCAGTCCATGCATTTTCTTTTTTACTTTTACTACATATCTATTTACTCACAAACAAAACATCTGATTGCTTTGAGCTATAAAAATAGACACAGCATTTTAAATTGAATATTATAATTTTAGAATTTTTACATGTTGTGACAAGATTATTTTAAGTGCTGCAATATATTCCATTGTGTGACTAAATCATAGTTTATTCATTTCCCTACTAGAGATAGTTCCATTATTTATGACTTTTTCACTTCACAAACAGTTCAACAGATATCCTTTTACCTGTGATCTCATGCACCTGTGGAGCTTTTCTAGGACAGATATTTGGAATTAGAATGGCTGAGTCATAGGGTGTGTACATCTTTGACACTACTGGATATTGCCCTATACATTCCAAAGTGACTGTACCATTCCCCACCAGCAAGGGAAAAGAGTTCCCCATACCAGCAATATCAATTGTGTTATCAGACCTGTAACAGTTTTCCATTTGAAGTCTATTCTGTCTAATATTAGTATAGCTACCCCAGCTCTTTTGCGGTTATTGTTTGCATGGAATATTTTTTCCAACTTTTCACTTTCAACCTATTTGTGTTGTTGGGTCTAAGGTGAGTCTCTCATAGACAGCATATAGTTGGATCATACTTTTTTTACCCATTCTGCCCATCTGTGACTTTTGATTGGGGAGTTTAATCCATTAACAACTTATGTTATTACTAATAAAGGCAATACTTACTTTGACCATTTTATCCTTTGGTTTTTATGTGTCATATCTTACTTTTGTCTTTTTACCCTATTTTAGTTACCCTTACTGATAATCTTCAATTCTATACTCTAATCCAAGCCTCTCTCTCCTATCTTTTCCTTTCAGCCTGAAGAACTCCCTTTAGTATTTCTTCTAGGGCAGCTCTCTTGTTGACAAACTCTCTCAGTCTGTGTTTATCTGTGAATATTTTAAACTCTCCCTCATTTTTTGAAGGCCAGTTTTGCCAGTTAAAGAATTCTTCGTGGCAGTTTTTCTCTTTCAGTATCTTAAATATCTCATACCACTGCCTTCTTGTCTCCATAGTTTCTGATGAGAAATCGGAACTTAGTCTTATTGTAGTTACATTGCTGTGATGAATCGCTTTTCTCTTGCTGCTTTCAGGATTTGCTCATTATCTTTGGCACTTGACATTCTGATTAGTATGTGTCTCAGAGAAGGTCTGTTAGGATTTATTCTATTTGAAGCATGTTGTGCTTCTTGGATATGAGTATTTAAGTCTTTTATAAGAGTTGGTAAATTTTTGGCCATTATTTCCTCAAATGTTCTTTCTGCTCCTTTTCCCTTCTCTTTTCCTTCTGGGACACTCCTGACACATACGTTTATATGGTTCATGCTGTCATTCAAATGCCTGAGACTCTGCTCAATTTTTTCCATTCTTTTCTGTACCTGTTCTGTCTGTTAAGATTTCAATTGTCTTGTTTTCTAGTTCTCTGATTCTTCTAATCTGCTGTTGTATGTCTCTAGTATATTTTAATCACTTCTGTTGTGCCTTTTATTCCCTTAATTTCTGTTATGTTTCTTTTTATACTTTCAAATTCTTCTTTTTGCTCATCTAGTGTCTTCTTAATATATTTTCTCTTTATGCATATTTCCTTCATCTCCTTGAATTGATTTAGGAGATTTGTTTGAATATCTTTGATTAGTTGTTCCAAATTCTGTGTCTCCTCTGAAGCTTTAATTTGTTCCTTTGACTGGGCCATATCTTCCTATTTCTTAGTATGGCTTGTAATATTTTTGCTGATGTCTAGGCATCTGACTGTCTTGATGAGTTTACTCTGAAGGTCAGTTTGTCTCTCTTGCCTAGGGTTTTATTGTTGATTGGCTTTGTGTTCAGACTCTTCTTTGACACTTGGTTCAACTTATTCTAGACTTTAGAATTGCCCATGTTTCACTGATCAGGTGTTTTCAGCTCTTCTTTATCTGATTCTTGCCCTGGGTAAGCAGTAAAATTTCTAAGACTGCACTATTTGTGCAATTGTTTCACCCCCAGGAGAAAGCTTCCTTTCTTCTCTTCCTTCTCTATGAATCTTCATCTGTTTGTTTTTGTTTTACCTCTGTAGTTTTTTTTTTTGTTTGTTTTGTTTTTTAAATTTATTTAATAGTCCTTTTGCTGCCTCTAACTGCTTTTGACTGGAGGGCAAATTCTGGAGGAGGGTCACCCTGGAGAGGACTTTCCCAAGTCAGTATTTCCCATCCCAAACAGGGCCAGGGATCCATAAAGGGGGTGCAGACCAGCCCCAAAGAGCCCTGGGGAGAGGGTCAGGAAACATGCCCAAAACCTTTTTAATGGCTCCCCAAAGCTGTGATTTCCTGACCTGCCCAGCAGACGGCACCCTTCAGCAAACTGTTCCCCATAGCTCTAAGGAGGTACTGCATCTTTAAACCTCTACCGCCTCTGTTCCTTTCATGGTTGGGGTTGAAACAATGGCTGTGATTGGTCTGGGGGCAGCTTGAAACTGTAGCTCATAGCCAGCCAGACCCCAGCAATCTGAATTCACTAATCAGAAGCTGTGATCACTGCCTGGCTGTGTTCTCTCCTCCCCCATTCTTGGGGAAGTAGATATTTATGCCCCTTTCTGTCTGCAGCAGCTAGGCAGGGATCAGATCCTGAGATGGTCCACGTTGAGAGTGGGGGATGGGCACCAGTAACCACCACAGAGTGAGCTACTGACAGTTCTTTACTGCAGTTTCTCAGCCTCTTTCTCCCGCTTTCCCCTGGATGCTGTACAGTGTCCTTCCAGCCAACAGAGCCCAAGAACAGTTGTTTCAGACAGTTTCTGCTTGTTTACTAGCTGTTGTGGAGGAGGAGTGAATCCTGGAGCTCCCTACTCTGCCATCTTCCCCAGAAGTTCCTCCTAAACTGATTTGTTTTACTGAGTTCAAACATCAATATTTTACTTCATGGTTTGGGATGTTTATGTCTGATTTACAAAATCTTTCCTTGACTTGATCCCACAAACATATTTTGATTTATTTCTAATTGTTTTATATTTATTGCTTTTAATGTTTTGATGTTTTCATCCATGTATAATTTATTTTTTGTGCTTGCTGTAAAATAAGGATGTAATTATTTCCTTTCCCATGTACTTCCCCCTACCAGGATCATTTATTGCAAAGTCCATCTGATCCCCATGATTTGTAATAATGCTGACTCTCCCCAACAATGATCTCCTTTCTGCATGTTTGTATGTATTTCTAGGTTCTCTCTTGTGTTCTATTGATCTGTCTCCATGCTGATCCCAGTTTTAATTATTTAGCTTACCAGTATCTGGAAGGAGGAATGCTTCCTCTTTTTCCTACTTCTCTTCTCCTTCCTCCTTTATTCTCCTCTTTTTTAAATGTTTCATTTAACAAAGTTTATAGACTATTATTTTTCTTTTTCTCTTACATAGGAAATATGGCTTACATTATCAAATTCCACAATAAACTCTGCTGCACTTGTTTTTACTTCAACTTTATTTAGATATAACTTACGCACAACATGATATAATGCAATGTTTTTAAGAGAAGAATTTGATGTTTTGTCATTTGTATACACTTTTGTGACCACCACCCAATCAAGAATAGAACATTCTCAGCACCTCAGGAAGTTCTCTTGTGTCTGCCCCGAAGTGGTGCCAGGCAACCCCTGGTCTGCTTTCTGTCACTATAGAGTGGAAGTTGTCTTTTGTGGCGTTTCATATAAATGGAATAACGTGTTTGTGCCTGGCTTCTTTTGCTCAGTCTGAAGTTTTGGAGATGTATTTATTTCTTGTCTTATTAGTACTTTGTTCCTTTTCATTGCTGAGTAGTACTCAGTTACGGGTATAACACAATTTGTTTATCCATTAACTTGCTGATGGACATTTAGGTTGTTTCTAATTTCTGGCTATTACAAATAAAGCTGTAATGAGTATTCCTGTTCAAATATTTGTGTGGAAATATGGTTTCATTTCTCCTGGGTAAATAACCTAGGTATGGAAAGGCTGGATCGTATGATGAGTGTATTTTTAATTTTATAAGAAACTGCCAAACTCTTTTGCAAAGTGGTTGCAACATTTTGCATGGATGAGGGTTCCAGTTGCTTCATATCCCAGACAACACTTGCTACTGTCAGTCTTTTTAAATTTTAGCTATTCTAATAGATGCTTAGTGGTCTCTCATTGTGGTTTTAATTTGCAGTTCCTGGATGACTAATGATGCTGACCATTTTTTCATGTGCTTATTTGACATTCATATATCTTTGGTGAAATGTCTGTTCAAAATTTTTTGGCCTATTTTGTACTGAGTTATTTGTCTTAAGCTGTAAGAAATCTTTTCATATTTTGAATGCAAGCCCTTTGTCAGATATGATTTGCAAATGTTTTCTCATAGTTGGTGGTTTATCTTTTTGTCCTCTTAACACAGTTTGTTGAAGAGCAGATGTTTTTAATTTGATGAAGTCCAATTTATCCATTTGTTCTTTTATGGATCATGCCTTTGTTGCGGCAGCTAAGAAATTTATGCCTAATTCAATGTTGCAGAGATTTTCTCCTATGTTTACTTTAAATAGTTGCAGTTCATTTTATGTCAATAATACCTCAGTAAAGCTGCAAACAAAATAGCAAATGCTAGGCACTGGATGGAAAAGGCTTTCGAGTGATTTTAGTCTTCTATTTTGTTAGAGCCTACATCGTTCTCTTTCTACAGAGAAAGGTTAGGATTGATAAGTATTTATTAGAGTTTTGACCACATTAGAATACTAACTTAATTTTGGGAGAATTAAAAAAAAAAAAAAAAGGTGCTTGAAGAGGACAATATATACAGGGTTTTGCAATCAAATCCTCATTCTGCTATTTCCTTCCTGTGCATTCTTAGATAGATCTCCTAATTTCTCTGAGTCCCAAGTCCTTCATCTGTAAACCAGGAATAATAAGCACTTAACAGGGGCTTGTAATGATTAATACTGGCAAAGAAACTTGTGGAGAGCCTTGCTCAAGAAAGAATCTCAAGAAATGTTAGTTTTAGTTTCCTTTTCAATCTATGCAGCTTAGAATCCCTGAAACGATCCCTTGTTAGCCCACATGAACTCTGTACCCTTTACTGGCTATGACATGATACAGCCATTAAGAGGAGGATATATCCCAAATTCTAAGGGACAAACTCCACAAACTGTCCAATTACAAAGCTGGCTGGACTAATCACTGTTCAGAGCAAAGTCATTTTTATTGTCATGAAATTTTAAAAGGCAGTTACATTAATTACACATATACACAATCAACGTAATAACTGTTAGTCATAGAGACTATTCAAGAAATACAAATTATGATTTATCCACAGCACAGTTCACATCCATAAGAAGAAAGGTTAAAAGAGGAACAATTAAGTGCTTAAATTTTCCACTGAAGCCTCTCTGAGAAATCTTTTGATTTTTAAGGAAAACTAGTTGGTTACATGAAGCAAGCTGCCTGTTCCCACACAGCCTGTGGAACCTTCCTTTTGGTGCTTTCAGTCAGTGCCCCACAGATTTTGATCATTTGCTTGACAACAAAACCAGCTTTGGCCACAAAATCCAAGCACACCTACATGTGAAAATGGGCCTGTGTGACTGTGTGGTGCCTCTTCAAGTTTCCCCAGACTCCAGGCAGTTGAGGCTCATGGCTGCTTAGTATGAGATGGGGTGGGGGCACTGGAGGTGGACATGGACCTCTGGGAAGCCAGCATGCAGCTACTTAAGGACCAAACCCATATTTCCTGGTGACACAAAGAGTGTTTCTATTCTGACTTGTTACTGACTAAAGCTGCTTGGTAACTGCTTGTTCTTGTTCCTGTGACAGGTCTTAATGGTTATGGAGCTGGTGGGCCTAGAGACGCGTGTGTTGACTGCTCTATCATCGTTGAGGACCCCGGGGCCTGCCTCATTTATGGCTAAGGCTGGTAGCAGCAATGACATCTGCAAGTGTGGCTCATCTAGGTAACACAGAGACGATTTACACCCCCCGATGTAAGTTTCATTAAATATCAGGATTTCCCCCTATTTTCAAGAGGTATTCATGAAATAACAAAAGGATTGAATTAGATACATTGGGAAACAGAGAATGTAGCCCTTTGTGATGGCTCTATCACTCCCTGAAACCAAAGCTAAAAGCAAAACACTAGTAGGTAGTGACATATAGTTAGAACCATTCTTAGCCACTACTACAGTCACTGACCTAGTCTTGGTTGAGACCCAGTGTGGCTGCTTTTGTGTCCTCACCAATGGCTCAGGCAGCAACCACATGGCCCTCTTCCGTGGAAAACCATCTGCTTGCATAGCCTAAAGGAGGCCAGTGGAAAGTCTAGTAGTTCAGATGAGGTGCAAGTGAGGAAGTGAGCCACAGAAGCACACAAGTCCTAAGTGTCTCACCTTTCCAGCCTGGGCTTTGACTCCATCTCCAGTAGGGGAGGTATCTGGGCTGGGGCTGACTGAAGGACAAGCAGAGGACAGGGTCCTTGAGCATTCTGCCTTCTAAGGCTGGGCAGGACTGGCACGGGAGGTTCTTTTGAAAATTCTTACTTCAGCTTTTCTCAAGAATTGGGTGAGAATCCCCTGGGTGTGTGGGATTCTGTCAGTCCTGAGCTTTGCCTCCTCCTTCTCCCCTATTTTCTTACAGGCCACATGATGGCTTCTTAGAATCACAACCAAAAAGTAGAGTCAGGAACAGTAAAGACACACAACTCAAGTCAATCAGATTCCCTGCTGCTGCTCCCAGGACAAAGCTGTAAGGGAAGGAGGTTGGGACTATTTTGTTAGGATGCTCCTCAGTTGTCTGGATTTCAGTCACCCCCAAATTCTCACTTTCCAGGACCAAGAACTGGGTTGGCTGCAACCTAAAGCCCTGTTTGAGAACAGATGAAAGGCTGTTGGAAGCCAGGATCCTCTCATAATTTTTTGGTCCCCTCAGTGCTCAGCACAGACCCGGATACAAGGCAGGCTCACAGGAAATGGGCCCATTCATTGCACCTAAGTCAAGTTGCCAACTTCCCAAAAAAAGAGAAGGAAAAAACAAACATAAAACCCCTTAAACTTCCTAACCCACAGACTAAAAGCCCTAAAAAAGTCTGTTTTCATTTCACTGACAAGCTTTTCTTTAATCCTAAAGCAGATTCTTGTGCCTTTTGTTTGGGAATAATTAAGCCCACTGCCTGGGGCAATCTCCAGGCTGCTGAAGGCAGAGGTGGTCTGGGGCAGGGCACACCTGGGAAGCCTGGGCTGGTCCGGCTGTTAGGAGGTGGACAGTGCAACCACCCGCCATCTCCCCAGAAGCAAAAAGGCTCCTGAGGGTGGAGCAACACCATGTGCATTCAAACTCAAGACCCAATCACCATTATATACACAAGGCTTAAAACAACTCTAAAACCTGTAAAATCAGTGTTAATTTAGAGCCTAGGAGCTGCAACCACACAGAGCTTTCTACAGAGAAACGCTGGGCTTTTATAGGTGAAGCCACCCAGCGATGCGGGGACATGCCTCTGGACCCAGACAGGGCTTGAGTTCAATGCAGAGCTTTCAAAGGATCACAGCAAACACTCTCCCAGGGCTCCTGCCTGCATGCTGGGCTCCCTCTGCACTCAGGAAGCCTAGAACTAAATCCACTTTCCATGGCCCTTCGGAATCCATGAGGGGGGACACCGGTTGTTTCAGTGTTTTCACCACCGAGCAGTGCCTGCTACGGTAGGCCAAAAGGGACTCTGGAGGGGACACCAGGGTTTTCCAGATAGGAAAGGCAGCCATGTGTAGGTTCTATCCCATATAGGTTCATGGGATATTGATGGGAAAAGAGAGGTTGGCTGTCTCTAGAAAACTAGAGAGGCAGAGAGAGCCTCTGCTGCTGTAAAGGGCATGGGAGGGGGCAGAGGCAAGTGAGAAAGAGGGGGCTGGATTCTTAAACTCATCTCCTCAAATCTTGGCAAAACCCAGCAAGCCGGGGACCATGGACTCAGGGATCAGCCAGGCAGAAAGCTCTTAGAAGTTGGCTCTTACTCCTGTCTTCAGGCCACCCAAGAAATTCAAGACCCCCCATGAGCATGTGGCAGAACCAGAATGGAGGAGAACTGGGCCCTTCTGCTCCACAGACCTGCACACTTTTTGTCCCCAGATAGGCCGAAGAAATTAGACTCAGGCAGCCTGGAGGAATGCATTTCAGAGTTCCCATCTCCACACGTGGGGTTGATCCCTAACCACCTCCAGAGCCACCGAGCAGAATGTGGCCACCAAGGCTGGCCAGCACGGCACAGAGGACATGAGGAGACCCAGGCCTTGCTGCCCAACCCATCCACATGTCTAGAGAAGAGCCCAGGCCTCTGTGACCACTCAGGACAGGACGGAAGGTGGCCTTCCTACAGCACTGAGTGGGGACGAGGTCTGTCTCTCACCAATGGACCAAGGATGTGAAACATCTACATGTAATCAGGAACAGAAGTTGTTCCGCCTAAGAAAGAGAAAGGTGAGGCTTCCCATGGGGTCTCCTGTAGGAGGAAGGGGCTGGTTTCTCTAAGAGGAGGAGGTCTTGAATCTACACCAGGTGGCCTGGACCAAAGAACTGACCTATCGAAGTGAGCAGGTACCCAGCCTTGACTCCTGGAGATGCTGAAGTGCCAGCCTGCACAGGTCAGCCCAGCTCCCAGACCCCAGGCCAAGGCCAACTGAAACACCCCTCTGGTTGGGGTGCTGCCAAGCTTGGGCAGGGGGGCCCTGCATCTGGGATCTCACACTCACTGTACACTCTGGATTCTATATACTCACTCTGGCCACACACGACAGACACGAGGCACAACACATCCATTAGGACAGGAAGTTCATGTCACACCGCAAAAAGTACATATGTCCCACAGCACCACGGACGCACACAGATTTAGCCAAGCTGAGTGGCAGGGGAGCCAGTGTCCTGTGTCCCTGTGCTCTCTGCTCACCTCCAGCTTGCAGACAAAGGCTGTGCATCCCTCTTGCATCTTTTCCCAACATCCCAGAGCCTCACCCATCCAGCAGAGTTTAAAAGATTGAAGAAACCCTATTTCAGCTTCCTGGACAGGCTGACTATTGCTGCCTGGTCACAATGGGCTGCACTGAACATTTTACAGGTGTAAGCTGTCTATTAAGAGATTATTCACAACCAAATTTAATGGGCCCAATATGTTCCCCGCCCAAGCACACACAGGTGCAACGGAATAAATACAGCAAATCCCAAACGTCTACCAATGCCTGTGGTCAGTGCCAGAGCGGCCACTGTTGCAGGTTAGAGTTGGGCGATGATGTGCCTATGGGAACAGGGGGGTGAGATGCCTTCTGGTGGGGTGTCCTGTGGCAGGGCAGGCAGGGACAGGGTGGGCCCCATCCATACCGGTGTCGACGTCACAGCATGGAGGGCACCACACAGTGGGAGCCTCGCTCTGCCCACAGCTACTCAGAAAATGGTGGAAACATGCCCAGGTCGGCAAAGTCTTCGATGTTATAGTTGCCAGTCCCCTGGGTTGGATCTCCTGGCATGGGCAGCATGTCCTGCAGAAGAGAAGAAAGCCACAGGGGAGTCGGGTCATTCTCCTGTGCACTGGGCATGTCCCAGGAGCCCAGCCTGCCATTCACCCTTGAGGGCATCTCTCTAACAGGGGCAGCCCTGAAACACTCCCCAGCCCTCTGGGGGACGCTCTGCAGGTATCCTCAAATGGTGGAGACCCTGGGAAATAGTTTTCTCCTGGGAGCTGTCATTCTAGCCAGCAAACACAACTTCAGGACATGACTTTTGTCTATTTAAAGCCAAGCCAGGGACACAGGGTGGACAAGAGACCCACTGGTGGAGAGAACCCAGCCTGGCACCAACCGGCTGCTCAAAATGCAACAGCAATGAAATGCAGGGCAGAGAAGAGGGAGAGTATGTGCATGGAGGAGATCTGCAAGGCCTGTCTTCATTGTGTTTCTTGAGGGCAGGGACAAATCCATGCATGGTTATGCTTCAGTCTTAGACAAGTCTTTCAAGTTCTTGGCCTCAGATTACCCATCCAGAAAATGGGGCTGACAATACTTCAGTTCCTTATGGCAATTTTCCCAAAGGGTGCTCTGTGGAATCCTAGGCCCATGAAACACTCAGTGGAAAAAAAAAAAAAAAGAGTTCTGTGGACAAATCAGTTTGGGAAACAAGGCATACTTCGCCTACCTCCTAGAAATTCACAGTCCTCATTAGTATAATAAAGACTCTGATAAGTCCTGCAAGACAAAGAAATTGAATTACTCTAACCAGTGTTTCACAAACTTATTTGACCCAGAATTCTTTTTAGCATCACGACCATTAAGGTCCACTTAGGAAATTCTAGCTTAGGGGGCTGATGTTAGGCATAAGGATGGGCAAGGGCCAGGGGACTTATAGGAGGAAGAGGGAGGGAGGAAGGAGGGAACAATTACTGTAGGTTAGGGACGGCCAGGCTAAGTCTGGGCAAGACACTCTTCTGTATATTTAAAGGGATACTGCCCTTGGAGACCTGGAATAACTCCTGGATCCTTGATCTTTGTTGGAGAAGATTCTGGTTGACCTGGCAGGAAAGGAGCTTGGGCTGAGGGAGGGGTAGAGGAACAGTTGACCTTGAGAAGGGGCGATGATTCTAGCAGTCCTAGACCCCTCCCACAATGCGATTCCTGCCCACAATCCTTGCTCTGCTGGGCAGCCCTGAGCTCTGGGGTGAGATGGAGGGTGCCCAGGCCCTTGTCACAAGGTGCCTTTCCCTCGTGCAGACCTGGGGGGAGGGCCGAGGGGGCAGTCAACAGGCTTGCATCACCGTTTGGAGCCTTCTAGTGAGAACATTTCTGGCTGAAAGTGGAGTCAAAGAAACCTCAAGGAGTCAGGGTCCTCCAGCAGGGTCCATTCTACCTGCACAGTTAGATCCATCTGCCCTAGGCACTAGTAGTGGGCCAGAGATGTCTCAAATGACAGTGGATTAGAAGTTCAAGGCAAGGTGCCCTGGAATCCTCACCTAGCGGCCAACACCTAGGCTCAACCAGGCAGAAGAGCTGTGCCAGGGAGAAGCCGAATTCAGGCCAGGGTCTGGACTGGGGCACGCTGTCCCTCCTGGGTGGAGGTGGTTGGCAGCTGGAGGCCATCAAGGCCAGAAGGGGCCTGCAGCCCTCAGGGGAGGCCGCCACTGCTACAGAGAGCAAGCTCCCTTCAGTCTTTGGCTTTGTGTGTCTCTCCCGGGTGGCCCTGGAGTCTGGGGCTGCGGGGAGTCTCAAAGGGCAACATCCTCTTGTCTGCCTCAGCTCAAAGGCTGCAGGTCCCTTTGCACACAACGTTTCCTGCAGGGCAGGACGGGACTTTCTATTCCTGGACTCCCCTCTAGCTCAGGGCTACAACACGGACCCAGGCCGGGCCAGAACTCACGATCACCATCTGGCATTCGGAGCTACGGCAGAGACCGAGGAGGAAAGGAGGCAGAGAGAAGGCGCCGGTACCTACGAGAAGGCGGTGCTGGCTCGATTTACCTGGAACACTTCAGTCTGACTGGGCTGCTGGTGGGAGTGCTGCTCACCGCTCTGCTGACCGTGGTGCTGGCTTTGCCACTGCGACCAGACTTCTGAGGGCCGCCCTTGAAACTGCCCGCTACTTTGTCCACTTTCAGCTGAAAGATCCGACGTACAGGACACTTCCTTTAAAAGCCATCCGTGGTTCTGTAAGACCTAAGAACCAGTGCAGCTCACAGGGCCCCACATATCTGAAAGGCATTCCGTCTACGGCTGGCTGCATGTTCCCTGTCCCCTCTTTCTCTGACTCTGATAGAAGTAAGTCCGTCTAGCACTAGAGCGGTCAGGGGGTGAAAGAAACGGTAGCCCACTGAGGAGCAGCGCAGGCCCTGAGCTCGCCCTGGAGTCCACCTGCCACACACCCAGGCTTCAGGTGGACACCCGGGGCCAGAGGCCTGTGTGGGGGACCAGAGGAGGGGCAGGGAGAGGCCCTCTCAGTGGAGGGCCGTGTTGGCCTGAGAAGGGAGAAGCAGTCCCTGCCACCGCCGGACAGCCCCGCCAAGGGGCACTTCTCAGTTCACAGGCTGCTCTTTAAAGGGAATCTGGCCCTGCGAGAGGAAGAGCCTCGTCTCGGCACTTCCCTGACCACTGTCCATCTCACCACCTTTTCAGTAACTTGGCTGGAGCCGTGCACAGGGTTCTGCCTGGTCCTTCTACAAGGACAAGAGCCACACCCCTTTCCGTCTGTCTCTTTAGCTGAATGTGTCTTAGCATCAGCTTATTTGGGAGGGAAGGAAATCGGGGCCCTGCTCAGACAAGAAGAGAAAGCTTCTTGGTAAATTAATTTAGAGTGAGAGCAAATCTGCTTTGTCTCCAGTTTACGAAGAATACCCAAATGGAAAAAGAGAAAATAGGAAAAATAAGCAAAATTTTATATAAACCCTTTTTAAGATTATACCAAATACGACCGGTTTGTTTTAAGGTGCATTAAGATAAACCCAGAAAAATTATTTTCTTGTTTCAAATCATTCAGTAACATTTTGGAGGCAGTGGGCTCTCCGTCAAGCTCTGGGTGGTGGGACAGGCCCACCACTGGGTGCACACTCTCACACACACACCCCATATATACTGCCTGATATCTAAAGGGCTTTAAGCATATAAGTTCCCTTTAAGACCTCATCCCTAGTACTTTTCCAACTCTTTGTGATGACAACAACTGGTAAAGAGTTTTATAAAGTCAGGGAAGGGCACAATCCCCTAATTCAGCACAAAGGGGGATTTAAATTTACCATGCACATGGGATTCTGTTGTAAAAAATATGTACCTGGTAACAGCATTAGTGGGGAAACTGCATAATTGTACCCTGGCGCTTACTTTTGAAAGGATGCCCTATCAAACAGTTGATTGCTTTACGCCATTACATCACATTGCCCTAATAAATCTCTATTTTTGATTTGTTCATCTGGAAAGGTCACCCCATCAGTGGTATGAGAAAGCAATGGAGCGGCAAGACAAGAGGGAAGGAGACCAGTTAGGAGGAGGCTGCTGTAGTAACCTCTGCAAGAGATGATCGTGGCTGAATTACGGAACCAAAAGCAAGGTGGAGAGAAGTAGATGGATTTGAGATATGGTGGAGGAGGGGATGCTTGTTGAGTGATTAGCTGTGCTGAGGGGTCTGAGTGGGAAGAATTAGGATTGATGAACTTGAATTTTTGGCAGTATTTACAGTCCCAGCTTCGGATCCATATGTCTGTACTTAGGAGACATGTCTATTTACTCCTCTGAAAGAAAATTTAAGACTCATCATGGCTGAAACAATCATCTCACCTCCTCATAGAGGTCCATCTCAGTGGATGGCAGTACCATTCCAGAGAGAAAAATTGAGTGTTGATTCTTTCCTCCCACTGATCCCTCAAAACCAGTCACTCATTGAGTTCTGCTGAGTCCCCACTCCCCTAACACCACCTCTCATTTCCCATGTCTTCCTTCCATTCCCACTGCTCTGGGTCACCCCCACACCCAATCTCTCCCAGGTCCACCTGGGTACCGGTGTTAGCTTCCTAAAGCGTAGTTCACTGATTAAAAACTAACGCCACTGTTATGAAATCAAGTCCACATTCCTTAGAGTTGGCATACAAGGTCTTTTGTCATCTGGTTTCCATCTGTATTTCCAGGCCCATTTCCCACTTCTTTTCTCTGTAACTCCCATCCCCCTTTACCCTAGTCGCGTCATAATATTTGGATCCCCCCAAACACCACTCTACCACACCCTGTGACACTGTACATCCTTCCCCTTCTCAAGGCCTAGAGGATTCTTTCATGCTCAATGCCCTAATCAAAGTGACCTTGTGTGAGAAGTCTTTGCTGGCTTCCTCAGTCATTCTCTCCTCTTAGCTTGCCCATGGCCCTTATGGGCTTATGATGGCACATTTATACCAATATACCCTCAAAGTGTGAGTAACTTAAGGCCAAGGATCACATCTCTGCCCATCCCAGCCTTTATTGGGTATAGTGCTGGGCACACAGGCTTCAGTATCTGATGAAGGAAAGAATGAGCGTATGAAGGAGGAAGGAAGGAGGGGAGGGAGGGTGTTAAAGAGGGTCACAGGAAGGAAGGAACACGAACCTACCATAAATACTTATGTCTATTCAGATTTGAGGCTTCCTGAGTATAGCCAACCTGTGATGAAACAAGCACACATTCTCTCATCATTCTTTCTTCAGTGACAGCCAGAGACATTCTCTCATCATTCTTTCTTCAGTGACAGCCAGAGATGGATTGGGGTGAAGGGGGATAAAGATTAGGAGATTAGCTCTTTATGTCTGGGGAGGATGATTCTGTTAATTACAGATGCAAAGATGTAGAATACAAATTCTTGAACTTCTTTGAAGGAACTGGGATTCTGTGAAGGAAAGGGATTCTTCTAAAATGTTGGTAATAGATATTGAGGGTACACAGAAACAAACATTCATTTGGATTGCTTTGGCAATGACACACATTAGTTAGGGAAAGGTCTTCGTAGTTTTGGGGGCACTGTCTAAGTGCTAGGCATCGTGCTAGGTATTTAATATAGGCCATTTCACTTCATTTCCTCTCCATTGTGACTCTAAGAGATGGGTACCATTATTCACATTTCTCAGATAAGGAAACTGAGGTTCAAAGATGCAAAGAAACTTGCCCAACTCATGTAGCTCATAAATGCCAGAGCCAGGGTTTGAACCCAGGTTTTCCTGACTCTGAAGCTCATGTGCTTCCAGTCTATAAATACAGTATATATACTGCACACTTACTATGTACCAGACCCTGATCAGTGTGCTTTGGATACAGTGCTGATCAATACTAGCCCAATCCATTGAGAAAGACAGATGAGTAACTAGGCAACCAGAATTGTTGAGTTCTTACAAGGGAAGTACATGCAACCTTGGGAGGACATGGGAGCAGGCCCTAACTCAGACTTCAGTCTTCCTAGAGGAACTTTCGAACAAAGTGCTGACCTGAAGGATGAGTTCACTGGCCATGTGATGGGGAGAGTTAAGGGGAAAGCCCTCCTTTCAGAAATGTTTTTCTGAATGGTATTAGTGGCCCCCCTAAATGATGAGCATGAACTAGAGCGTGACCTCTCCTGGATGACAGAGCACTGTGGGTTCTTAGCCTAAACTTCGGCTCTCACCGACCCGCCAGAGCAGAGGGATGATGAGCAGGGGCTGCACATGGGCTGCCCCAAGACGTACCCACAGGCCTCTTCCTGGAACAAAGCCCCACTGGTCGCCAACATCCTTGTGATGTACTCCTTGTTCCAAAAACCATGTGTATGGGTACAAACTATGAGCTGGGTTCTAGCCAGGCTGAATCTCTTTTGCTCTTTTGGCTTCTTGAGCAAGGTCTAGGCTGTTGGCTGCTCCAGCCATGGCCGGATGTGTGGGCCCTGGGTCAGCCCAGGTCTCCAAATAGGTTGTGCTACTGGCTGCTTCTGCCTGGACAGCCAGGGGGATTTAAGACCAAAGGTCAGAATCTTGAGGAGTTTGTAGATTCTGAGGTGGTGGAAGCAGAAGGATGAATAATCTCCTTTCTATTAACTGGATATAAATCCTTTATTTTCAATTGCTCTAACATTTTTCCTTGTGGAATTCAGCTGACTCAGAAACTGTCCTGGTTCAAGGCTCATTTGAAGTCCTGCTGGGTGGGCCTGTGTGGTTTGGTTTAGCTCAGTGGTTCTCAACCAGGGATGATTTTGCCCCCTAGGGGACATCTGGCAATGTCTGGAGACGTTTTTGATGATCATAAGCGGAGGGGTGCTACTGGCATCTAGTGGATAGAGGCCAGGGATGCTGCACAGCACAGCCCCCAACAACAAAGTATCTGGCTCAAAATGTCAGCAGTGCGAAGGCTGAGAAACCCTGCTGGATAAAATAAGAAACACCAAAAAGGCCGCTTATTCATTTACAAATTCCTTCTAATCAGAAAAACCAAGAACTGCATCTCAAAACAAGGATCACAAACTGCCCAAGATTTCTGGCTAGGACCTCATCTTTACAACACTGACTAGTAGGAATAGGGGTGGGGAGGGTCTATAATTCCTGAAAATTTATGAGTAAGAATACACAGGGCTGAGTTTGGGGGGTAGAAGCTAGGAAGAGAGAGGGGGTATAATGTCTGCAAACATTTCAGGTTATTTGCGGTCGGGGTTACTGCTTCTAGGGGGAGTGGCGGCCGGTAGCCGAGCCCTCAGCTCTCGGGGCTGCTTAAAGGTTACCGGCGGCGGGGGCTCTTTCCCGGAGGCGAGGGCGAGGCGGAGGACGTTGGCCAGAGTCCTCCGCGAGAGGCGTGCAAGGAGGGCGGCGATAAGGACAAAAACACTCTTCATCCAGTAGGGGTATGCGCCAAAGAGATTTATTCAGGGGTGATTACAGGTTATATAGGCTGGTAAGAGGGGCAGGGCTGGAAAGGAGGTGAAGTAGCCTAAAATGGCAATATTGAAGGGAGAGGGGCTAGGATTGGTTCTGAGAGGATTCAGGAGCCGTTGCAGCGGGCGGGGGTTGTTCTGGCCACGGTGCATGCGCGCTGGCGGTGGCAGGAGTGGCCTTGGCACCAGGGAGCGAGTGGGTAAGATAAGGAAGTGGGGAAAGGGCAGTTGGGAGAAAGGCGGTTTCCTCCGGCAAGCCTCCCCTGCCAGTGGCATTTTGGGTGAGGAAAAGGGAGCTGCCTTGACCTCGCTCCTCAGGCTCGGGGGGGCTGCAGAGGGCACTCACGCCCGTACCTACTACCCTCCCCAGGGGGTGATATCAAGTCCCCTGGCCCAGGCCTGGTAAGTCGAGGCACAAGCTCAGACACCCGCATTATTGAAATCCTATCCCCATCCTCACTGTGTTTACCCCATTCCACTCCATCTCTAATTATTTGTCCTATTTATCACTGAAAGAATCTTCTATCATTTTTAGAACAACAAATTCTTTCAGTCTTTCAATCTGCTGGGGTGGGTGAGGCAGGCTGGGATGGACATGGCTCTTTTAAGGAAGGGCATTTATGTTCTGGGTGTGATTCCTGAGATTTATAAAGGATGCTCATCCTGAGAGTTGTGAGTGTAATCTGTTGTGACCAGATTTCATCCGTTTTGACCTGCTTTGACCTACTGTGACGTGTGTCATGCATGAATGAAATGCTTTAACTACCTCTTCCTAAACTGAAAATCGTATGATGAACAAGTAATGGGCATGCTTGTGCTCACCAATCCATTATATGTGGAAGCATGTTGATTAAAGAAATAATGTAATTTAGACCCAATACTGAAAGAGCATATATGCCACATTCAGAGCAAATCAGGAAACAGAAGCCTGGCCTGCCACAGCATCCTTGAGCCATTTCTCACTTGGCAACCTGTGTGCCTGGATCCCTGCATTTCTCCAAGAAACATCATAATGTCAATGAGCAGATGCCTGGTGGTGGTTGAGTCGGAGAGAAGCTGACCAATTTGGGGATTCAGGTCATACACACCTTTGCCAGTTATCAATGTATTACCTCTGAGCTTCCAATCCATCCTTCTTTGCCCTGTTTTGTGATATTGGAGCTGAACCCTGTGAACATTTGTCCTTTGCCAGCTGGTGCAGTGTTAGCCTTTGTCAATGGAGGGTGCCAGAAGGACAGTGCAAGACATAGCAGAGGATGGGGCTTCTCTTTCTGGTTAGATATATTGTTTTCTCCTCCTATAGTGTATTTACCAGCAATTTGCAGGAGGCACAGTGGCTCTTACTCTTTAGCGAGTTCCTTTACCACCCAGAGGGCTGCCTCCTGCAAATAGCTCTAGCTGGCTGGCACTCTCCATCGAAATTCTTGGCCACCTAATGGATTTCCTAAGGACGACTTGTGGTCCACCCGTATCCTCTAGTGAGTTCCCTGGCCACCTGGAAGACTGCTTCTATGTACCACTGTACCCTACACCCTTTGGCAAGTTTTTTTCCCACTGGCAGGTTGTGCGTTCCTGAGGTAGTCTCTCTAACAAGCTCTGGAGCTCAGCCTTCATGGGGGGTGGGATCTTCTCTTCCAAGTTCTTAGTTCCTTTCTTGTCTATATTCCCTCAGCCTTAGAGGTAGAAGCTGCTTCCTGCATTTTCTATTTCTGTATTCCTTAAGGTTCTCTTTTAACACCTTTAATTAGTTAAAAAATCTTCACATTAAATATTTCCTGTTCAAATTAACGATGTAGTTTCCATCTCCTGATGAGGCCCTGATGGACACAACATCTTTCACACTTTGCTTTTTAAGGAAAGAAATGTTTGAACTTAAAAATAAATGAATTTCTTAGTTCTGCCTCTGGATGCTACATCTAAAGAACTAGATTTTTGCCATAACTCAAATCATACTGAAATTGAAATGAAGATTGGGAACACAAACGCAAAAGTAGTATAGCTCAGGATAACTCAACAGACCTGAAATACAAGAAATGCTTTGGATTGACTCTTGAAAGCTCATGGGACGAAAACAGCATGTGGCTCACTGAACGGATGGAACCCAGGCAGGGCCATTTTCTCATTAAATGTATTGACTCTATCCACAAAGCTATTCCAAGGAGTCCAGCTGAAGCTGAGTCACTGCTCAAAAGTGACATGTTATGCTTGCTGTCCCTTGACATCAGCCACCTGAGCTGGATGATGTTCAGCCAGTCTGCCCAGCAGGCTCTCCAACACCCATGCTGGTTTGAGCCAGCAAGAAGGGGGCGTTCCGGATGGACTTCGCTGCCTCTCTGGACTCAGGATAACTAGCCAAGGATAACTAGCCGAGGCTGGGCCCTGCAGGGTGCTGAGATGTTTCTGAACCCTTTCCTGCTCACCCAACAGGCCTCAAGGCTGAATTGAAACGGTCTGGCCCATGCCCTCAGAGAGGCCGCTGGGGAAGCTACTCAGATGTGCACACGCAGGGCCAGGATGTGTGCCTACTACTGCAGATGTAACCACCTCCTGTTGTTTCATCTGTCTTATGTTTATTTAATAATTAATGAAACTGTCCATTAATGGAGACTGCTCTGTTTCCTCCTCCACTCACCCATTCTCATCTCCTCTCTTCCCTGCACCCTTTTGCACCGTGCCCCCAGGAGCAACCATTCTCGTTAATATCCAACCCCTCGGATCCTCTTCCTAATCACATACCTGCTGTTCTTTCACCTTACCTTAAGCTTGGTGTCCCTGGAAGACCCCACTTCCTTGAAGTCCTCTGGACTTCACAGAGGTCAAGGTCAGGGGGGGCCTGGCATCCTTAAACCTCTATAGGCCACCTGCAGACCCCCGTTCTCCACCCTGCGGCGAAGCTTTTTCCCCTTCCCCAACACTTCTGCCTGTACCTGTGGCTGTCCTCTAGCAGCTTCCTCACCACAGGTGATTCAGGCCCTCACCTGCCTCAAGGTCTTCCTCTCCATCCCAAGGCTTAGTCTCCCTTCCCCCTCTCTCCTCAGCTTCCTCTCCCTGCTTCCCCACCTACTCACTCTATTACAAACTGCCCAAACACTCCACCTGCATCCGATTCCACTCAAACTGCTCCCATCAAGGTTAACAAATGATTGACTGATGCTAAGGCCACATGAAACTTCTTGAGCCTTAATTTCTGTATTTTATAGTATCTTCTAAAGCTTCATTGGAAGGGTTCCATTGGAAGGACCATCTTCTGGGACATCCAAGTCCTGCCCAATTCTAAGATGCCCTGAACGATGGATTAGAAGATGATGGTTAAGTATAAAGCAGCAGATGGGAGCACAGACTCGGATCACACTGCCTGGGTTTGAAACTTGCCCTACAGGCATGACTGCACCACTTCTCAGCTATGAGGCCTCAGGTAAGTTATTCAACCATGTCTCTATTTATTTATCTATAAGATTAAAATAATTATGGTGCCTAACTCATAGGGCTATTATGAGCATAAATGAATTCAAGTGTGTAAAATGCTTAGTAGTTAGGGTTAGCTGCTTTAATAATTATTATTATAATTATCTGGAATGTGAGATACCTCAAAGGCAAGTGTAAAATGTAAAAATGGCTTCTATGTCTTGGGACCCCACTTGTGTGACTGTGTCTTGGCTGTCAGGGCTGTGCAGTGGCCCCAGCCCAGGGCCTTGTCCTACCTGTGCCCCATCTCCATCTGTATTTCAGGGCTTGGCATTTGTTTAGTGGAGACTGGACAGATGGATAGAGTTAAAGACACTGGGTCATGGCAGGGCAGGGAAGTGACCTGCCCACCTTTCTTGTTATGGCCACAATGAAATGCTCCTCAGCCTTGCCAAGGACGAGTACAAATTCTCCTCCAAAGCCTCTCCTGACCCCAGTAGACACAACGGCCCCCTTGGCCTGCAGCTGCCGGTGTCCTTCATGCAGGCACTGGCTGTCGCATCCACAGCACTGGCTTGCCCTCCTCTGTTTACATGTCTGCTTCCCTTGACTGTGATCTTCTCCAGGGCAGGGACCAAGTCTTTCCCCCTCCCTTTCCCCACAGCCCAGCAGGGGCCTGGCACTCGTGAATGCCTGTGGAATAAGTCAGAACCAAGTGGGTCCCTCCTGTTTCCAGGAAAGACCCATGAGGCTTCCAGCCTACATCAGCCTGACTTCTAGTAGGTGGCAAGGGGATCTTTCTCACATCCAGGTAGACAAGATGTAGAGAATGTTCTCACACTGGAATGCAGGGAGAAGGGAGGTCTCCTGGGACTCAGAGACTTTTGACCTCAGGGTGGTTAATGAGTTGAGCGCCTGGCTGACTTGAAAGCAACTGCCCCAGGGCATCTGCTTTCTGAAACAGGGCACCGTGGTTCTCAATTTAGTTTCATTTACTAATATAACAAGGATATTTAACAGCTAAACATAAGTGCATACTACAAGTACATGGGATTAATGGCTAGAGAGACAGCTGACTCCAAGGGGGAGGGACAAACGAGGGGTCAGGAGATGCTGTACCCCAGGACCTCAGGCTGAGTCGGGGAGAAGCCTGCTGTCAGTGGTAGAGGCGGGAGACTGGGTGGGGAGCGGTGGATAACTCTGCAGCATTGGCTAGGGACGTGGAATAACATTCTCCGTAAGGCTGACAAGCAGCCTCGATAGAAATGGAGATGCTTGGGCTCAGTCTCATGCTCCCCTGAGAATGATGGATTCTGCAGAGAAAGCCCTAGGAGCTACACCCACAGCCCTGGGAGAAAAGGGGAACCAGCTTGGGTGTCTTAGCATCACAGCTCACCTGTCAGCCACTCTTCATGTGAAATGCAATCCTGGCCTTGGGGGATTTGCTGAGGGGATTCATTAAATATGTGAACAGTGGGCAATGGCAAGGGCTCCTGAGAAATGCACCAGAAGGGGCGGTTACTTAACCCTTTATGGCCTGCGGTTTTGTTAACAAAGCTAAGAAAGATGGGGTCCCTCTTTCAATGCTAAAAAGAAAGAACTTTTCAATGTTTACTGACAAAATTCGTCATACCTCCAACTATCCTCTAGTTGAAACAAGGATTTTTCCTTTAGGGGACCAGAATGTCTTTGCAAAGGGCCATAAAGGGTTAAAATTACATTTAAATCACCCTAGGGCACAGGAACGTAGTCCCTGGTATCTTGAAAATGATAAAGTCAAATCACAACACAAAGGTCTAAGCACCCAGGCTCTTAGGAATGCCACTGGCCACATGACAGCCAGAGAGAAGAGAGGATCTTTGAAATCTCCAGACCTTGCCCTGGGATTCCAGGAGCTGGGGGCTAAGTCCCCAAGTTCAAGATGCTCAGAAAGCATTCTGCTTTTGTTGGCTCTCCCAGGAATTCTTTCCCTCATTCCCCACCTACCGAACCCTGGAGTCCTACTGGCAAGACTGGAGTAGGCGTTCCCGCTGGGTGAGGACGTAGCTGGGCTGGAGAGAGGACTGTAGGAAGAAGGGTCTGCCGGGTAAGTGTGGCTTGTCCCAATCCCAAAGGGAGATGACTGAGTCTTGCCGGATTGTGATGGGATTTGCTAAAACCAGGAGAAAGTAAACAGATGGGAAGCATCACCAGGGAGGCCTCGGCCCTGATGCCCCGGGCTGGTCCTGCCACTGGCAGGCTCAGAAGGCAGTGACGCTGGCACAAGGCCTGCTACCAGCACAGGGTATTTGGGCCCAAGAATCTTTGGGGCAAGTCAGGTTGAAGTGACCTCCCACCTTCTCCCCCCAGGGTTATAATGCTCTGTTTCCCCTGGTTTCCTTGGTTATGGAGGCCTTGGCACTATGAAGACAAAGAACTCCCTCAACCCAGTCAGGACAGCCTCACAGCACTACCAGGGAGCTGAATGGGTCCCGGAGTTGGGTATTTTCACACCCTCCTTGGAGAGCAACAGAGGGTCAGAGAACTAAGGGGCTAATGCCCAACCGAGCATCTCTGCACACCTCACCCCTTTAACTGTTAGTTTCTCCAGGTCAAGACTGTGAGGAGAGAAGGCCCCTGCAAGCAGACATGGTAAGTTGTTGGGGAGCAGCTCTCAGAGTGCCCTTAGGGTGGCCAGCTGTTGTTGGGGTGGTCAGCTCCAGTTCAGATGGGAGGCACTTCTTGGAACCCAGGGGCAAGGCCCTCCCAGATACCCATACCTGTCCGGGGAAGGGTGGACGACTCCCCGTCCATGCCACCTGACTCTGGTTCAGCTGCCGGGAGATTTGGGACATGTTCTGGCCCGTGGAAGAGGAGGACTGGATATCATTCACTCCAGGCACATGAACCACTGAAGAGCTGGAAGAGAAGAGAATGCATCCGGATGTCTGGATGAGTCCCCTGCTGGCCCCAGCCCGGACCTTCTTCCTGCTTTCTCTGTCTGCACTGCAGCATGTTACTGGACTCGCAACACACGACAAGCCCCAGAGCAAAGAAGGAAAGAAGCAAAGACCAACACAGCCTTCCTTCTGTTCCTCCAGGGCTTTCTTGGCCATGAGTAGTCCTGGGACCACCTCAGCTCATCTTCTCCAGCCCTCTCCTCTACTTTAAGTCTAATCCCTCCCAAGAAGGGAAAAGCTGCTTGGAATAAAATTCAGTCTCAGTGGTAATTGACTCCTCTGTGCTCTGGTTAATTTGTTCCTTTGGGGGTACCTGTAAGGCTTAAGGGTTCAGGAAATAGGATGGAGGCTTCAGGTAGTTTTAAACAGAAATACAAGCTGTTGATGGAAACCTGCTGGATGTGGCCTGATCCTGCTACCTAGAGCACATTACTGCTCACCTTTTCTGCCTCCTATCAGTTTGTCTTCAATTTACTCCATCAGATCTTTATTAGGCACCTGCTGTGTGCGTCACACTGACCTCAGTGCTCTCTGCGGGCACTTCTGCAGGCTCAATCTCTGACCACTTGTCTTTGCTTCTAAGCATGCCCATCTGTGCCGGTAGGCAATTCTTCCATGATATTTTTTTGGCTATGCCAAGTATACAGTAAATTCATTAAACACTGAAAGGTGGGGGGTGGGGAGACTTACATTTTGTTTCTGGCCCTTCTTCCTGGCTCCCTGGGCCTACTAGCTTAGCACAGAGGGCAAAATGCTGGGTACCCATGAGTGAATCAAGTGGGGTGGAATGGGGCTAATCACAGAAAGCTTTTAGTGGAGGTGGATTTTCAGCTGGGTTTTGAAGGGCAGGATATAGGCTGGTAAAGAAAATTGGGTATAGTTTCACTAACTGTAATATTTTTTCCATGCTATCTGGTCCTTTCTAAAATGGGGAGGAACCAAGAATGCCACATTCTTTCAAGGGCCATTGTAAAACAGACATATTATTCCCATCTTCCTAAAATTAATTCCTCACTTAACATAAGGGTTTCTTTCCCATTCTCCTTCTTGATCAAAGTATGATGTCAGAGACCATTTCTGATCACCCTTGGGGCCATCTCCATGGCACTGATAAGGGCTGGCAATAGCACTGCTGGCCTTTGTTGAGTTTCCCAGGCTGACTGACAGGGGCTTCTTGGGGCAAAGGGCAGGCCCCTGTGCCCAGTTTTCCCCACAGGCCTCTGGGTTGCAGCAAGGCATGGGCCCCGGCCAGTGGACCAAGGCTGAGGATGGACCTAAGGATGATGTGCAGAGGTGCGCTTCTGCTAGGGGCCGAGGTCAACCTGTGACCATGTCAGACCCCAGAGTTGTTCATCTCTTACCACTCCCCACTCCAAACCAGCTCAGGCCCATTTATAGGATATTCTGCCCATTCTCCAGGCATAAGGCCTCACAGTCAGCCTTCCTCCCTTCCACTCTTCACTTTCCCATCTATCCATCCATCCATCCATCCATCCATCCATCCATCCCACAGACTAATATTTAGTGAGTGCTTTCCCTATGCCAGGCTCCACACAAGTGCTTGGTCTCTTACTCCTTCTCAGCACAGCCAGTTGGCCGATAGGCCCGCCTCTGCTTCCACAACTTCCCTTCAATCCACCCCACTCTTGTTTCTAAGGCAACAGCCTAACATAGGGCCCAGCATCTCTAGCTGGTCTGACACTCTTCTCCACAAACCACTGCCACCCCATTTTCTGAAGTCCCTCTTCTCCTTAAAAGCCATCAATGACGAGGTCCAAACCCCTTAGCATGACAGTCGAGGCCCCACAGTCTCATCCTCTGTTCCTCCTATATTTGAACTTCCACCACACTCACTCTTGCCTCCCGGGCTTTGCTCAGGACATTTCTGATGCCCACATGCCCCACACCCTCTTTAAGTGGCAGAACCCAACTTTTGCTTCCAGGCTTAGCTCGGAAATAGGCCCAACCTTCCCTGGCCACACCCCCTCAGGTTGTCCCCTCACCCCTCAAACTCTGTCCCCTCACTGCCTCTTGCCTTGTGCTCCCTCCCTGCTCCCCTTTGTCCAGACTGGAGGACAGGCAGTGAGTGTGACAAGGATTCAGTGATCACGTGGCCTGGGCAGGGGCTGCACAGAGGCTGGCCCAGGCCTCTGTTAGTGTGTGCTGTGTGAACGAATAACGCAGCAGCACAAGAGAAGTCTGCAACCCTTGACCGTTGCTCAACAGTGTCGGGCCCTGCAGTGATGACAGTTCAGGAGCAGCTCAGTGGTGGCTGCCATCTTGTCCTGCCTGAGGCCAGGGTTCCCCAGATCCTCGGAAGAGGCTGCCAGTGAGTCTGAGCCACAGGACTAGCCCAAGCAGCTCCAAGATTTCAGAATCTGCTCATCCGGGCCACAGCTGCTGAGCCCCTTGCTGCTTCTAAAGGAGGTGTGTCCACAGAACAGTGTGTAAATGTAATCCTCAAGCTCCCCATAGCTAGGGCAGTCCCTTGGCGGGTCCCTGCTTGCACGTGGAGGCTCTGGTAGGCCCTGGCCAAGCTAGCCAGAGGCTGGGCTATATGAGGAGCCCCTATCTGCCAGGGATGGAGCTGGGACACTTCATAAGCCCGGGAGTGTCTGGGCACACTTGAGTGCCCTCACCCTCCCTGAGGGCTGCCAGTCTATCTTTCTGGCCATTCTTCCCAGTTTATTCTCCTGTTTTCCCAGCAGGCACTGGAGATGGGCAATGCTTCCAGGGATTATGTCAGGGCTTTCTCAATTACCTATAAAATTCCCTTGAGGCTAAGACCCAGGCCAGTCACCCCACTTGTACCCTTAAGTGTCCCTTTAAACTGAGACCCAGACATGATGGGCTGAGCTGTCCATTCTTCCTTGGACAGGCACTTCCTGCTACACTGTCCAGTGTCTCCAGCTCTGCCCCAACTGGACAGACTCACTCCCTTCTCTCCAGCAGACACATTACAGTAACCAGAGGTTTGTGCTTTTCACATCTGAGGAAGAGTAACTGACACCAGGCATCTGTGGCAACTCAGCAAGGTCTCACAGAGCAGAACCAGAGGCCCCCAAATCCTCAACCTGGAGAAGGCCTGAGGGACAGTAACTGCTAACTACTGTTTGCTGCATTTGCAGCACCCAGAGCTGAGTTCTGAGACCCAGTCCACCCTAGCTCCTTGCCCGCCTCACCAGCACATACCTGAAGGCCTTCCCCGAGTGTCCTGGGGGGAATGGGCTGCCTTGGGAGTAGATCTGCTGGGTTCCTGCTGCAGAGGCTGAGCTCATCATTTTCTTCTCCGCTAGAAAAATCAGAGCACAGGGTCATGTGAGGATTCCCGCCCACAGCCTACAGTGGAGGCAGCTCCCGAACAGGGCACAGAGGCAGCACCCACCCCCCCCCCCCACCCCACACAGCCTGCTCCTGCTCCCCTCAACCTACTTGTCTCTCCTGGGGCCTTCCTGGCACATGACAGCATCAGACTAAGGTTTTCTGACTTCAAGGCTATGCCACAAGCCACCTGAAGGCAAGAGGCTTTTTGAGAGTTGGGAAGATTAAAAGAACTAATGAAGGTACTTCCTCAGACATTATTTTATATTTTATTGATTCCTTCCAACTCCACAGGGTGGGTATGATACATCCCCATTTTATGCGCAAGGGAGAGAGAGACCCTGAGGCTTGGCTCCCCAGGGTGAGCCTCAGCTCTGCCACATTTGTCAGCTGTGTGGCTCTGGACATGTTATTCAAAATTCTTCTGCCTCAGTTTCCTCACCTGCAAGATGGGGTTAATTGCAGCCCCTTCCTCGCGGGGCTGTGGCAGGGGCTAAATGAGCTGACATGATAAAGTACTTACCCAGTGCTTGATAACAGAGCAAAAGGTGCCTATGTGTTTGCTCCCATTAGTGTTGTTAACAGATATGAAACCTGCAGCTCAGCGTTTTCAAGGCCATGAGCCAGTGAGGGAGGACCCAGAGCTTGAGTCCAAACCCAGGCCCTTTCCTCTGCCCCAGAACTACCCCCCACCCTCATGCCTGCCATGCCCTCAAAGTAGGTGCTGACATGGGCTCACAGACAGAAGAACTGGGGCCAGCCCCCGACCTATGCTCCCCGGCCTTCCACAGGGGTGCTTTGAGAGACCGAGCCCCCCATATGCTGAACACACAGGCACAGGCTGCATTGTGCTGTCACCATTGCTTTTCTGCCACCACAGGATCAAAGTGGAGACCGGGCTCGGCTGCCTCACCCACAGAGAGAGGCTGAAGAAATAGGCTCAAACCCCAGCTGTGCTGCTGAGATTTTCCCTGAGGAAGACGGTGCTTTCTGTGGCAGGTTGAGAATCAGGAGTGGGAACACGATGGACCAGAGCGCTGGCTGGGGGCTCTCCTGCCTGACCACAAGCACTCCTGTAACTGAGGGTGCCCTAAGCCATCCGAGGTGCCCCCTTTCCCAATCTCCAAATGCCCTCATGACTTATCCTGGATGCCCCAACACCCCGGACCCAGTGAAATCCTGGAAGAAGGGAAATAATGTCAGTTACGTGGCAATCGTTTTGTGCCTACACAGACCACACACCTGAACCCATCTCTGGCTTGGTGGTGTGGGGTGGGGAGGGAAGTTGGGCGAGCGGGTGGGTCCCCCATTGAACAGACTTCAGCAGTGAAGGATACTAGGACTCGGGGGCAGCCCAGGCGTCAGGGACTATGTGCTGAATCTCCCATACCCATAAATTTGCTCTGATTCCTCCCATTGGGTTCATCCCCCTTCTTTCTTGTCTGTTGATTTTAGTCTGTTTTCTTATCTTTATGGGAAGGTGTTTATTGTTTGTACAATATTAAAAGTTCAAAGGGATTTCTCAGAGATGTTGTGGGTCTCTGGTGAAATATTTCAGGCTTATTTGGGAGGGGGAGAAAGCTTTTAGATGTGCTATTGTTTTCCCTTGCTGGATGAAAATGTATTTCTCTAAAAGAGTCAAGGAACTACTGATGTAGCTGGTTGTCTGTAATGGGGCACATTTGGACGGTCAGTGGGAACCAAGACAGGGAGCTTCCTTGTGCTAAAATGTGTTTTCTATTTGGTGTCGGTAACTGGGTATTTTCTGGGGCCTGGCCCTTCTCTCAGGAGCGTGATGACCCCCAGTGGGGGCAGCTCTGGTAGCCTACCCTCCTTGCTTTCTTAGCCTCCTGTCCACAGCCAGGTGGAAACAAAGGCTGCAGCCTTCCACTGCTTGTGCTGGCATCGAGAGGGTCCAGATGTCTCCCTCCCACCAGCCCGAAGGCCTGTCTGTCCTCGCCTCTGTCCACACTGCCCCTGGAGTCAGTCCTGGTAGAAGTCTCCTGGGTTCCCTTCCAGTTACAGGGTTTCGCAGGCTGTCTATGAGCCAACTGCTTTCTCCTTTCAATCGATCCTGAATTCACTGTACCTTGCATACATTTCTTGATCACGTGGAAATGGAAATTTTTCCAAATTTTGAAACAGAGACATTCCAAATTTTATATTTTGATAATCTCAGGAGTAATTCGAGTGGGAGAGTGAGGCGGTTAAACATGAGCTTCATACGACATCTTACACTAGAAATGCACCATTTTCTCTGACAGCAATACTGACAAAAATAGACAACCTAATCACCACCATAAAGGATTAATTGAATGAATTATGGAACATCCATATAATAGAATGCTGTGCAAGTGATAAAAATGATTTAGATTGTTTAATGACCTTGGAATATGTTCATAATAAATTGTCCAGTGAACAAAGTAAGCTACTGAACAGTATGAGCTCAATTTTATACATAAAAAGGATTCCTATATGCAGAAAAAGACAGAAAGGACAAACTTTAGAGTTAAAAATGATTATATACAGGTGGCGGGATAGTGGATTATTTTTATTTTTTCTTATATTTCATGTTTTTATTTCAAAATGTGGTCCTCTTTCTGTTAGGGATTCAATGGAGATTTTTTACAGGGGCATGTCTTCAGCTTAATAAAACTAAACTGTACAGTTATGGGTAACAGAGCTCATCCATCCCAACCCCTTAATCTTTGAAGATGAGGTGTAAGCAGCCCAGGAAGGATTAGTAATTGCCCCGGTAATGGATAAGTAAGAAGAAAGGCCAGGGTTGACTCCTGTATTTGGTGCTCTTTTTGCACTGTGCAATAGTCATTCAAAATGCACCCTCCCTGGCCCTCTGTCTCTATGTGTGGCTCTCGCTACATGGCCAAAAGCCACTATAATCCCACATCCTCACCGACTCAGTGCACAACAGAGAATTCTCACGTTTGGAAACTTACATGTGCTTATTCCTGCAAACATCTCAGCAAATCGGGGATCTCTTTCCTGGGAAAAGATTGCATCTGCCTTTTCCACAGACTTCCCGGCCTCATGAACACCACCTGGTAGGTTAGGGACAGGAACCTGTTTGCACATTAAAACACAACAGCAACCCATGTGTGAGGCACAGAAAATGTGTTTGCAGCAGTCACCAGCTCTCCTTCATCAGAGCCCCCTCCCTCTGGAATCACTGGCAGTTCAGGCTTGGCTTTTCCAGGGTGGGGACCTTTTCTAGATGCAAAAGCCAAGGAAGGAGATGGGAACTAGAGGTCACAGAAAGGGCAACAGACCCCATGGATTACTTTCCTAGAGAGAGATAAATGAAAAGCAGTTGACTTTCTGTAAATACCAAGAAAAGGGAACATAAAGCTTAATGGAGGAAAGAGGCCAAATGCCAACCAGGGCTGCAGTTTCTCTAGCTGGCCAGCCCCCAGGAGCAGTGAGAAGAGACTCAGGGAAGAGGGGAAGGGACGGGAGCACAGGGGACAGGCGAAGGAGAGGAGACAGGCAATACAGGTAAGGGGGGAGAGACTGAGCAAGAGAGAAAGAGGCGTGCTGTGGAAGAGAGTCACAGAAAGAAGGCAGGAGAAACAGCTAGAAGCTGGGGGACTGAAAAGGGTCAAGCCTGCTTTTGTTGGCTTCTGACTATCTTGGTACTAGAGTTCATAGCCTTTTGAAATTTCCATTGCCCTTTGGAAATTCTCATTATTGGGTGGTGATGGCTCATAGTTCTTTCCCTGTCTTCACATGCTTTATGTTCTCCCTGGCTCAGTTCGGCTTGGAGGAGCCACAGTGACCACCAGGAGTTAAAAATGCTCTCTGCACTGCTGGGGGTGGCACCCTTTGGGGCTCAAGCGAAAGGCTGAATTTAGTCCCCAGTCCAGGGTACCCCCTTTGGGTTGGAGACACTTCCAACTGGGAAAGGGTTTTCCAGAAATTAACCTGTGATAAATCGTAGGATGACAGCCCATCTCTCTGGTGCACTTCCAATTCTGCCTGCTGTTGCTGAAGTTGCCTGTGAAACAGAAAGTCAACAAATAGTGTCATGAAGACAAAGGAGGTGCCCAGATTGAACCAGAACTCTCCCTGTTCCCCAAGGCATAGTGGATGACACCCCATGCATCTCTATATTGTTTGCAATTTCCCGTTTTTATATCTCACATCATGACTCAAGTTTAGGTTGCTGCACTGAGATATTTAAGAGATAATTTTCAAATTATGACTTCATTTTATGAAGAAGATATCAGACTACTGATTTTTTTTTTTAGCCAAAAAAAAAAAAGCAGTTTTGTTTAGTGCTGAAGAAAGAATTGGCTTCAGCTAATGCTAACCTATAAACTGGTAGGAGTTTACATTTTCTTATTTAACCCTAAACTTTCCTAGTGGTTACTTTATCTCCATTTAAAAATTAAGAAACTGAAGTTCAAAGAGGTTAAGTTGCTGTCAAAATCACCAGACCAACAAGTGGCCAGGATATAAGACAGCCAGGATTTGACCTAACACTTCTGACTCGAAGCAACTCGGGCCCAAAGAAAAAGGCTTATTACAGAAATGGCTGCTTTAAGTTCTGAAATATGGAAACTGGGTTACTTTCTAGGGAGAGCTGAGAACTTAAGTTTGGGACAGAATCACGGGGCCCTTTTTTCAACTCTACCTGTAAGAGTGGCAGGCAAAAAAAATTATTAGATGTCATATGTAATCCAAATTAGTATCAAAAGTTCTACCCTGCCCATGAATCAAAGGACATGAGCAGGCAACAGAAGCAAAAATAAACATATTTAATATGCAAGTTTAGGCAAACATTTTCACCATGAAAATAACAAAATAAACACAAATCAAAACCACCCTGAAGTGCAATTTTTCACCTTGAGTTGGTAATGACAAGTTTAACATGGTGGCTTTGTGGTGAAACTACTGTTGCCACACTCTGCTGGAGAAGTGTGTATATATAAAATGCTTTTGGAAAGCGACAACGGCAATCCACGTTAGGAACGGTGAACACGCTCCCCTCTTCCAGGTCGTCACCCTGCTGCTGGGGTGGCACTAAGGAAAACACTCCACGGAAGGAAATATGAGCTCTCCCTGCAGATGTTCATTGTAGAGTTGGCTGTAATAGGGGAGGGACTTTGTAAATTATGGATATTAAATTTACCAAGTGACTATTCCACAAACACTAACAGTAGGCACACTGAAGATTATCTGGAAATATGGGGAGTATGCATGAGAGCACATGAAAGTCCAGCACAAAATGTTCTGCACATTACGGTGATGGCTACGAACCTGACATCTCATGGGGGTGAACAGTCTGAAAAGGCACAGAAAACAGTCTCTCAAGTGGCATTAATTGGAAAGATTAGGGATGTTCATTTCTCATTGTTGATTTTCACTGTCTGTTTTGAAACAAGAACAATCTTCGTGGTCCCTTCTAACCTGTGGTTCAGCTTTTCTCACTCCGGGGAGGCAGCAGGGTCCCACAGAGAAACTGCTCACAGGACAACCCCCCATTCACCCCCGGCCTGAGGTGTTCAACAGGCAGGAAGTGAGGGGAGGGTGAGAGAGGGGGGCAACTTGAGAGCCTGAAGGATGAGCAGGAGGGGAGCCTGCTACTGAGCAGAGGGAAGCCACTCACCGGCAAGGAGAGCAGGTGTGCACGGTGGCGCAGCCAGCACCAGCAGGGAGCAATCCCTGGAGAGAAACCCCCATGAGCTCGTGGCTGGATCACAGCAGCCGGAATTGACAAAAGCTCAGGCCTGGCGAGGATCTGGAGGCTCCCGCTCAGGAGGAGGTGGTGTGGTGAGGCCAATGGGCAGTTCGACATGTGGAAGGCAAGTGAGAAGGACACCTGCATCCACTAAGCATGTGCCCTGGCCCTTTGCCAAGAGCCTGCATTCATTACAACTCACGTGAAGCTCACAACAGACCTTGAAGTAGGTATTTTTGCAACCTCTCGTTACAGGTGAGGAAACTGAGGCCTGGCAATGCTAAATATCTGCAGAACATAGATGATACCCTCAGAAGGGGTGATTAAAGAGGATGCTGCTTAACAGGTGTGGTGGGGCAATAGCAACCCAATGTGGATGGTGAAGAACTCCAGGCTGGTCACAGTGGGAAGCCACCACCACCCTGAAGGGGCAGGGGATGGAGCAGTAGTGGTGAGAGAGGGCTGCCCGCCAGGAGCCTGGCTTAGCGATGCTGCAGCCACTACCCAGCTCAGGGAGGTGGCCAGACCCTCTTTCCTATCCTACTCTCACTCCTGTCTGCAGTCTACCTCTCCCACTGGCAAACTCAGCCAGGAGCCAAAGAGAAAGGGTGCCAATGTGATGCTGTCCCTAAAGGTTAACTTCGACCTCCCTCCCAGGGAGAAGCGTGTGGAGGGCAGAAGCATGTGGAGAGAGGATCTGGAAGGCCAACAGAAATATCCAGCACAACCACCATGCTTGCAGGTAGCAAAGACTGAGCAAGACAGGTCCCATTCCAAGTAATACACTAAAGCAGAGTCACTCACTATCTACTGACTGTTCTTAGGTGATAAAAAGGTAAACAGAATAAGAGGTGGTTTACCCACAGCACCTGATACAGCATTCCCCTGTACTTCATCTCTGACAGGCAACTGGTCAGTGTCTGCTTGACTACCTCCTGTGCTGGGAAGCTCACTACTCTATGAGGCAGCCTGTTCCATTTGCAGACCAAAATAATTATAACAAGTCTGTCCTCGTAATGAGCCCAAATCCACCTCCCTACAACTGTTACTCTGGGTTCTGACTCTTCTCTTTGGAGAAACACAAAATGAATTATAAGTCGTTTTGAAACTCTTTCTTGGTATTCAGAGATGTACATTCTGAATGCGATTTGCTCCTTCCAGCCACGTCTTCCACTTCAAGTGGCCCCTGCCTTGTGCGTGTTCCTTCTGTGTAGAAGACTTAGAAGAGAACTTCAGCTGCAGGGCCTAGGGAAGAGTCTATTTAGAATTAAACCCAGATGAGTTATCCATTCAGGGAACTGTATTGAGTCAAGTGAAGTGTCAAAGCCAAGCCCCGGCCTAGGCACTGGGGACAGAACGCAACTCAGAACCCACGGTCCCTGCACTCATGATGCTGACAGTCTCCGGGGGAAGGAGAAAAGTAGATGAGCAATTGCAGTACAGTGAGTTAGGAGCCATGATGTTGCAAGAATGAGGTTTTCATCTGGGCACACAGTGTGTCGCCTAACCTTGGCAGGAGCCTAGGGAAGAGGATAATGATAAAACCAGAAGCATGTGATTTCCCACCAGGTGCTCTAAGCCCATGCTTCTAAGACCAGCAAAGCCGGAGCATGAAAAAAAGAATTTTCTAAGCAATTTGATATATCAAAAGTTTTAAAAAGGATCAATATGATCATAAATAAAAAAATTAGAACTTTTTTGTATTCTTATTCTTAATTTATGGTTTCGTTTTATTTTGATTTGCATCTTGGGACACCAGTAGCTTTCATTTGCAGCATCTCTAAAATCAGACACACTGATAGTCATGCACTATGTTAGTACTTTGCCAACATTTTTACACGTCTGTAGTATTATTCTCATTTTACAGATAAAGAAACTGAGGCTCAGAGAGTTTAAATGACAGGCCCAGGGCTACAGAGCTAGAATGTGACACATAACAGGATTTGAATCCAGGTCTGACTCATTGTGGACCATGCACTCTTTCCCCATCCTGGGCTGCTGCCCCCGTCCAGGCTAAATGCCCACTACCCTAACAAGGTCTATCACTCCACGCCTCCCATTCTAGAGTCTGGGGTCCTGCAAGACACAGGGTGTGAGAAAAATCTGCTCTCCCTTTCTCTTTCCTTTTTGTGGGATTGGAGTCATGAACTCCCCACGCTGGCAGGAATTTGTGGACCACCCTCCTCCCTTTTCACAAGTTTCCCAGAGCCCAACCTCTGACCCACAAGTGTTTTGCCAGGGAATGTTAAACCACCACTCCCCGCCTCCCTCCCCTGGCTCAGATCCTGTGTGGAGCCCAAGGACAGTCCCTTTGGGAGCGGGCAGAGCCACTGTGGGGGTTGGGCCGCTATGCCCTATTGGGCAGGGGGAGGTGCGGGAGTGGGCCCAAAACCCAGCCGAAGCCACCTGCCCGGCCCCTGCCTAGCGCAGGTTTGGGTTGCATGGAGGAAGGGCACGTGTTTCTAATTTGTAGAAAGGCATGGCGTGGGTCCCTGGCACTAAGCAGGGAGTCTGTTCTCAGTTCTGTTCCCTTCTGGGATCCCAGACCAGAGAAAGCTCCTTTCACTGGGATGTGGAAATAAAGTCTCAAGGTTGCCTGGCAAATCCCCAGGATCCTAACCTCACTTCCTCTGTAGTCTGGACATCAGCATCCCCAACCCACAGCCTCTGGGCTTCTGCTTTCATAGCTGAGGGCATGAAAAAGATGAAGTGCTGACCTACAGGCTGCCCCTACCCTGAGAAGAGGCCTGAGGAGGATTCTCGCACATTTCACAGCAATGGGATAAAAATAAACCTTGGTGTGCTTGCAAATTCCAGCAAGAGAGAAGGCACCGCTGCTCAGGAGAAAGCTGCCCGAGGGCACAAGCGAGGGGACCAGGTGCCCACCGCAGCAGACAGCTGCCCCTCCGTTAGCTGACGGACGGCAGCTGATGATCAGAAGCCAGTGCTCCAGGCCCGGGCCCTGGTTTCCAGTCAGCGCCGCCTCCCTGCGCCTGGGAGGGGCAGGAGCTAGGCAGATGCTGTCAATTATCTCTGAGGCTCCCTAGACAAAGGATTTTTACACAGCCTGAGTAAGTGAGCAAGAAGTCATTAGGGGGAATTTCAGAGGCAGCGCATAACTGGGCCCCTGGGAGTAAGGGGAAACTGCTTGGAGGCATCGCGAGGGCTCCGGGAACTCAGATGACCAGAGGAAGGCTAGTAAGACGAACCGCTGGTTGAGCACCCTCTGCATGACTGTGTGCTGGGCTTGGATCATATGGTTTCTCGAAGGATTCCTATCTCAACACTGGGAGAAAGCAGTTGTAAACCAATTTATAGCTAAAGGGAGCTGAGGCTTTAGGAGGTTAAATGACTTGCCCAAAGACACACAGCCCATAGATGCAAGGCCAGGACACAGTCCCAGGTGATCTGGCTCCAAAGCCCACTCCCTTAGTGGAGATGGTGTTCTGCCCAGATACCAGCTCCCTGAAGCTGAAGACTCGGGTGTTTCTGTGTGTTTTGAGGGTACCTGATCCCACTCCCCAGACCCACACGCCCATGGGAAGCGTGACTTCCAACCCCTCACCCCACCGATATCCTCTAAGCTTGCCATCCAGAGTTGGAAGGCACTGATACCGACTCTCAACAGTGTATGCCTCCCTCCTGAGTGCACCCTCCTTCCCCGCTCAGCCTGGGTGGCTTTCAAGCTGACCCGATCCGATGCTCTGGGTGTGGTGGATTTCCTACTCCCCCGCAGGCAAGCCCTCCTCCTCAGCGGAGGCCTCGCTGTCCCCAGATGGGCCATGGGAAACCCCTCCTCCCCTCTCTCCCTTCCTTCTTTCCTTTCTTTCCTTCCAGGCTCTGAAAAAGATGCTGGAGGTACAGAGATCAGTAAGACACAGTAGCTGGTCTAGAGAGGAGACAAGCAAACAGAGTGATACGGGATGAACATTAGACCAGACGCACTGAGATGGCAGAGGAGCAGGTGAGGAGCCCCATGTGTGTCCTCATGCCTATGCAGGATGGGGAGGTTGTTGGGGAATGCTTTATAGAGGAAATAAGATTTGAGCTGAGCCCTGAAAGAGGATGAGTTCTCCAGGCTCAAAGGGGAAGGAATTCCAGGCAGAGGGAACAGCATGTACAAAGGTATCGAGGAGTAAGGGGAAGAACCAAGTGTAAGTTCAGTGTGTTTGGAGCACAGAACACATGGAGGAAAGAGGCTGGTGATATGAGACAAAGCAGGTGAGAGAATACAGTGAAGGACTCAGAGTGCCTGTTTGGGGGTTGGAATTTATTTCCTCAGGGACAGAGAGCGGTGAGGTTCTGTGTTTTAGAGAGAGGGCTCCTTGGACCACGGAGGTCGGCTCAGCTGCGGTCAGACTGAAGGCAGGGGGTGCCTCGTTAGGAAGAGAGCCCAGTGATCACTTGGGAGATGGGGAAGGCCTCCCCAAGGGCATGGCAGAGGAGGCAGAGGCGGGGAGAAGGATGACAGAACCACAGAGAGAACCTGTGACTGACTGTCTACAGTGGGTGATTGAAAGGGAGGAGCCCAGGACAACTCCCAGGTTTGGGGCGGGGTATTTGAGCCCCTTACTAGCTCTAAGTTCTGCAGAGTCCAGGAAGGTAACTTCCTATAACTTCTCTTGTACCCACATTTACTCCCTGCCTCCTGCCCACTACCCAGCCAGCTGGGCTGGGCATGAAGCAGGTAATCACCAAACACTCCTGGATGGCTGAGCAGCTTGGAGAGATGGCAAACCTGACTCTGAGCCTGGGAGAACCCCCACAACAGCACAACAAGTAGCTGTAGTTATGAAAATCTACAAAGGTTTTGGAATGGCGCTTTCTCAGGAAACAGAGCTCAGCCTGTGCGAACGCAAAGGGGATAACTTCAGATGACTCCCATAAACAGATTTTGGAAATGAAGAAAGCACAGCGGGGAGGTTGTGCAGATGTAAAAACACTGAATGACTCAGGCTCAGAAACAGCCCACAACTTGTCCACAAAAACAAGTGTCGACCCCAAATGCCAGAGACATGGGCAGTATTCAAAGTTGTACAACCAGCATGTTAAGTAAGAGTCTGCGTTCTTCTGGATTCCGTTCTGCACTGACATAATAGGAAAAAATGCAGGGGTGAAAAAGAGGCCTTCTTTTCAGCAGTGTCACACAAATGCTAAACATTAGATACTGAATTTCTCCAGGAAGTTTCTTTTGGATGCTCTTGACTGAATGCAACCGAAGGCACGATTCCACCCCCCTACCCCACCCTCCCACCCAGGCCCAGCCTCCTGCTGCTGGCAAAGCTAAGCCTCAGGAACTCAAAAAAGGGCTGGCCTGTTCTCATCCACAGTTAACACTGCCCTCTACAGTCCACAGTGCACTTTTCCAGCTGTCTTTACCAGTTGAAGACCCTTCTGTTCAGAGGCTACTAGAGTCAGGTTTCTGGATGTAAGTCTGGGTCCCCAAGGGACACGCTGATCCGATGGAACTTCAGGGAGCTGCCAAGAGTAATCATCCTGGGAAAACATGTAGGGACACCCCTTTATGGAATGATTTTTTCTATTTTGGCAGTGCTGTCTAACCTTCAGAAAGAGAAATGAAAACCCCTGTTGGGGACTGGCTTGAGAAGGTGCTCTTTATTTCCTGCAAGGCCCCACTGCAGCACTGCCTCCTTGTGTGCTTTCTCTGAGGCCCTGGGTGTTTGGTCTCTGAGCCTCCCTCTGGCCCTTCTCATGCTCTCCGTGGCCTTACAGGCAGGACCATAACGAGGACCTTGAACCTACCTGACACCCGCTGCAGGCCTGGGCCCTTCAAGGTGTTCGGTGAGTAGCTGATGCACTGCACTTAGTTCTCAACAAAAACATTCAATTTTGACAGCTGAAGCTTGTACAAATGAAATGAATGAAATGAATGAAGGAGGACAAAAATTTTAAAAATACCAGAAACCTAGAAAAGGGGCGCTTCAGTCCCTGAAGGGGAGCTCTTGTGATGCAAACCTAGAGCACTCCATTGGGACCCCAGCCTGGGACACGCTCTCTATTGCAGCGTCACCGACAGGAGGGACTTGTCACTGGCTGTTCCCATTACCCTTGATGCTTCTGTCTCATCAACTGAGAACCCCTAGTGTGTGCCAGGCTCCATGGCCATGGCTGTGAAAGTGACTGGGAAAGAGAAACAGCACAAGTGTGGAAAAGGAGGAGAGGAGGTGAGCGGGACACATGGAAGAGAATATAACAGGAGGTACCCTCCTTAGGAATCAGTCATTTTTTTGGTATCTAAAAATCCGGACTTCTAGAATAGTGCCCTGACTCTGAATGGGTGATGTGCTCAACCATGTCCTGGCTTCCAGCACAAGCAGCCCGGTGTGACTGCAGAGGGGCCTGTGACGGGATGTATGAGCCTGGGACAAACCCTGGGCTTGAGCAGATGACAAGCAGATTGGCGCTGGCATTTTCCTCCTGTGCCCACTCCCGACCCAGTCTCCATGGGGCAGTCAGCACACCCTGTTACCTTGGCCCCCAACTCAAAGAGCTCCTGAAAGGGAGGCTTATGCACAATTCTCTCTGTGCCCCATTTGCTGAATAACGTAAAAGTAGTGGGTTACTGAGCTCTGTGCTTCTGTCTCTTACTCGTGTTACTCAAGCTTCTGCTGTTTTCTTCAAGGCCAGTGCCAGACACTAGAGGATACCTCCCTGCTTCCTGAGTGAAGAAACCCCCTTCCCAAGTGGGAGAAATAAAACACTTAATTTCACCAAGGTTACCCAGCAGTGAATAAACTCAGATGTAGAAAAAATAAAGTGTAAGCTATCTTTTGCACATGTGGCTCTGTCTTGTTATATGTGTTCCCCCATACAAGTATCCAAGAAAGTCCTGACTAGAAACCAGAGGTAGAAGAAGAATCAGAGGACCAAGTAAGCCAAAGGAGTAGATGTAAAGAAAGAGAATTGGCCAGACAGACAGTTTGGGGAGAACGACCAGTGAGAACAAATGATTGCACGTGGGTCACTGGAGGCTGCTGAGAGAGCAATTTCAATATGATTGTGGACACAAGTCAGAGCGTAAGGGGCAAGATGAATAGGGAAGTCGGAGGCACCACAGAGACACACAGCAGGGCCAGGCAGGAGAGAAGGATCTGGAGGATGGGCAAGACAAGGGTTTCCAAGGCCAGGGAGTTGTATGCCTATTTGAAGGCCATGGAAAGAGCTCATGGAAATGGACAAGAAGTGAGGGCCATGGGAGGTAGAGGATGTGTGGGGAGCTAGGAAGAAAGTTAAGGGCTTCACCTGGGAGGAGTTCCTGCCAGAGGCCAGAAAAGGAGAAGGACAGAGGGGGACTGAGACATATACTCTCACACACAGGCAGAGGTTCATGAGGAGTGTTCTGGCTTGGAAGGCAAGATTATCTGCCCAGAGAAGGGAGTGGGGCCATGGACTTAAGAAAACCAAAGATGATCTGGGGCAGCTTGTAAGAAGCAACCCAAGAAACTGTGAAGCAGCTGCAAGAGGTGGCAAGGTTGATAATATTGTTGATAAAAACATCAATAATATCCCTTGCAGATCTTGTTTACCAAGTGCCAACTCTGTGCCTGGTATGCTAGAGTGCTTCACATGCAATATCTATACGCAGACTCTACATAAACTCTATGATTCTGGGAGAGTAGGTACTGTTATTCCCCCCATTTTACAGATGACGCAGCTGAGGCTTTGAAAAAGAAGGTGATTTGCCCAGTTGGGAGCTGGGATTGAAATCCAGGTCGTCTGGCCATGGAGCCTACACTTTTGTCCTCACCCTCTGCAGGCATCTTGTGTGAACCCGTCTGTCAAGCTGTGCCTCGTGGCCCAGAAGCAGGGGCCGAGGCTGAGCACACACAGGGTGGTACTACCTGGAAAGGAGGCTGCTTTGTGGTGGCAGCTGGCCCAGGTGGTCCCAAATACAAGGAGCTCAGATATGGCAACAAGGGGCAGGACTTGGCAAGTACTGAGGGCACCACGAGGAAATGTGATTGCCTGGAGCTTCAGTCCCCTGGGCAGCTGCTGAGAAGAGGGGTCAGCAGGTGAGGGGGCTGGGAACAGACCACACTGACTGTGTTGAAGCGGGGAAGATAGAAGGCAGTGAGAGTCAGGGACCAGAAACAAAAGGACCGCTCTCATGACATCACCTCACCTCCCAGCCCTGCAGGGCCCGGCCTCCTGACTCTCTAGACACGGCTTGGGTATGCTCGTGTATATTTGGGTATCATTTTCCCTTTGTCTTTGCTGGTTCTTTAGACTTGATTTCCTTGAGACCAAATCCAGAGAAGAGGAGTGACCTGCCCAAGGTCATACACACTGTTCTGGGAGGTGATTTCAGCGTCTGGACCATATTGAGGAGCCTGACCCCATTTAATCTTCATGACAACCCGATAACGTGGGGATTATCACTCGGTTTCACAGTTGAGGAGGTGAAGGCTAAGAGATGAAGGAACTCGCCCAAGGTCACAAGCTGGGAAATGGTGGGACCAAGACTGGAGTCTAAATCCATCTGCTAACACACAAGAGGGACAGGAGTGGTGCAGCCAGCGGGGGCTCTGGGATCCTCAGGCTCTGGGCAGGGAGGAATGCTTCCCTGCATTCCCCCTGCCCTCAGGATCTCACACTGCCAAGAGGCTCAGCCTCACTTTCCCACCCTGGCTTCAGCAGGACCAAGGAACCAGGTGCAAGCAGCTGCTCCACCAGGAACAGGGGGTATGCCAGGCAGAACCCCCACTCTGCTGGGCTTGTGCTCAGGGTGAGAAAAAGAGGAGCAGAAGCCAGAGCACCTGGCCCTGCCTGTGGTGAGGGGAACGGAGTGTCATGGGGGTCTCCACTTGACCCTCTCAGTTCTTTCAAATGGGGAGGGAATAGAGATGTGGAAACATGGGAGAGAGGCAGGGACAGGGTCCACAGTCTCCCCTATTCTTGGTCCTTCCCTGCAGGGATTTCCAGTTGCAGTTGAGTCTACAGGAAGAAAATCACCCCGAAATGAAACCGCCAGCTCTGGACTCAAGAAAAGGCACTGAGATCCCGCAAAGGGCAAAGGCCGAGTACGTACTTGACGTTGGTATTGGTGCAGATGATGTACTCGATCTCGTCAGAGTAGGGGTTCTGGAATGTGAAGCTGCTGGTGCGGATCAACATCCACTCCCGGTTCTTGGTGCGAAATCGATACATGACCGACAGGACTTGGCCTTTCAGCTTAACCACCTGAGAAAACATTTGGAGAAGGAAGTCAGTGGGAGGAAGGAGGTGCCAGACAGAAGGCCAGGGCAGCACAGGCAGTGCTCTCGGTCACACAAGGGCCAGCGGGACCTCAGAATAGGGGCATTGTGGCTACGGGAGAGCGGGAGACAGAAGGCAAGTGAGCCTAGTAAAGCCATGGGAACCCCTCTGTCCACTGCCTCCTTGAAACGGCACTACAGTTGGATCATTCTGTCCCCACTATGGGAGAAATCAACCAGTACACGCCTGCTTTACAGCTGGACTTTTTAGCTTTTACAAATCAGATCATGAAAACTCTACAAGTTGGGGTATTTCTGTTTTTGCCTTGGCTGCTAATATATGCTGGGTTTGGTGCCAGGGCCCCCAGAAGCTATTATCTAACTCAGTTATGAAGTCATACTGTATTCATGAATTTATTGCTTCATACCTCACCTTAAACAATTCTTAACCTCTGTTTAACTTTGCAGATTGGGTCAAATAAACACTCTGGGAGAAGATATAGTAAAATGATAAATTGGTATGCACTACCAATTGTAAATAAATACCTACTACTACTTTTATGTTGCAGTCTAGTTTCCAAAATACTTTCAAATGCATTATCCCAGGTATATCTTCACAAGAGTTTGGTGGGGTGAGCTTTATTCATTACAGATGATAATACTGTGACTCAGAGAGATTAAATAAGTTGCCCAAGATCAGAGAGCCTTGGTGGAGAAGCTGAAGTAGAAACCAAGGTCTTACATCCAAATCACAAGCTTGTCTCTTTCTCGATTCACAGCTCAGTTTTTTGTTCTGTGTAGACAAACATACACACACTCAGACATATACACACCATGCACGTTCAGAAATACAAAGATGTGCAGAAGGAAGCATTTGGGGCTAAAGCATAAGGAGAAGAGGGAGAAAAGATAGAAGTGACTGGTGGGTCCCAGCTGGGGATGTTATTATACCCCCAGGATAAAACAGGGTGAACAGGTTCTCCTCCCGTGGGCACGTGCAGACCATTGGGTCCTGGGGCTGGTGGGATGGAGAGGCCCTGGGCCCACGGCAGCCGGGCTGGCCCAACTGGGAGGCCACAGGGTGATCAGAGGTAAGAACAAGGCCCTGGTTCCAGGTGTCAGACATGGCCTGGCTTCCCCTCTCCCAAGGCCCATTGCACGTGGAGTCTCTTCCCTGTTTAACATCTGTGGTCTCTATTGGCCTGCGTGCAGCAGGGGGGCACTCGGTATCCTGCCCCATAGCCTGTGCTGCCACAGAGCAGACACCCCATGCAGGGGCCTATTGGCCCCAAGTCCTGGGCTGATGCATTGGGGGTGACTGTCATCTTTCTGGGTGGCCCCACTCAGGGGGAAGCCAGAAGAGATCAAGGCCTGATGATGTCAGATAAGGCTCCCTGGTGGGAAATCCTCGAGTGACAAATAAGCCACACCAAGAGCTCAAGGAGGGTGGGAGGCCTTTCCTGGCAGCACATGTGAGGAGGGAAGCTGTGGGGTCAGGCAAGGCTGCGATGCTCAGGGGTTGCTGCCTGACAGCAAATCTGTAGCCCCGGAACCAAGGATGCAGGAAACCTAGCTCCATCCTCAGAGGGGCTGGAGGACAAGGCCATGTTCCCCTCAGGTCAGCATCTGAGAAGTCCATGGGGGACACTTCCATGCCTACGCAAAATACAGGGGGAAGAGGCAGCCACTTTCCACGTTTAGAGACACATCTTCTGCACTCTGAAGGAGTGTAGGTGGGGAGCCTTTTGATTTTTCTTCTAACTAGAATGTCTGAGATGGTGCAAAATTTTTCAACTCCATGGAACCAACACGTGCCAGGCACCAGCTGTGTGCAGAGCACGACCCCTGGAGCTGCAGCTAAAGAATAAAGGAGGGGGAACGACAGTTTGGTGCCCTCCTAGCTGCCACATTATGTGCTAAGTACCTTATAACAGCACTTTGTGTATCTGGAAACTGAACATAAAAGAAGTTAAATATCCTGTGCAAGGCCTCAAGACTCAGGAGCGGCAGAGCCCAGATCTGATCCCAGATCTGCCTAACCCCAATGCCGCTGTCTTATTGTCTTTTCATGAATCTCCATAGCCAAGGCAGACTCCCTGCCCCAAGGAGCTTCTCATCTAGCAGAGGCAAGAGATACGTAGCAAACTGTTACCCAGAGGGAAGGTGCCAAACACTGCTACAAACCTCTAAGTGTTCCAGGGCTACAAGGCGGATGAGGAGACAGCCTGTGGCTGGGATCCAGAAAAGGTTCCAGAAGGGAGATGGGTTTGGAAGATACTTTGGAGGGTGGGCAAAATGTTGCTAAGTGAAGCTGTGCGGGGAAGGCTCCCCTGGCAGAAGGCATGGCACAAGCCAATGTCTGAGGCTGGACACTGCAGGGAAGGCAGTGCCTGCAACTCAGTGTAGTAGGACCAGGGTGATGCATCCAACCTTGCTTAATTCAAGTGCAAAGCTGATACAGAAGATCACAAAGACCAGGCATAAGACCCAGCCTAGCTGTACACAAAAACAGCTTCCTCCCTCATCATCATCATCACTATCATCATCTTGGAAGGCATCTGAGCAGAGAGGAGGGAGAAGTGATGGGAGTCTGCTTTACATCTCACTGGCTTTGACCCTCCATTTGACTTCTAGGTAAACTGTGGCCCAGAGAGGGACCCGAGAACAGAACATAAGCTTCCCAGGCCCTAGCCCTGTACATTGTCACCCCACCACACTCAAATCCCTCACAGAGCCAATCACACTCTGAGGGTCTCACGTCTGGGCCATTCGAATGCTTTTGTTTAAATCTGGAGATCAAGAACTCACTTTTAGCTGACCCCATGTGCTTCTGCATAAATAAGCCACTTCCCTTTATCAACATTTGTCTCCCATCCAGCCCACCAGTGGCCACAGCCCAAAGAACACAAGCATGGGGCCAAGGCCGGCGTGCTCTAGGATGTCCCTGTGGCTGCTCGGCTGCTGCCCGCTGAGCCCTGTATCCGGGGCCAGGGCTGCTGGCTCTCAAGCGCTGCTGCCTTGGCTTCTAACTCTTGCCTCAGGAATGAGGTGGCTGCTCACAGGGCAAGATGTACTTAAGCTAAACACTGGGGTGGAATCAGATATTAAATTACTTCTGTTTCTTTTCAAAGCCAGCCAGGTCCTGACAATGTCAGCAGAACATTCTGTCAGATGTAGGGGCCTGTGTGTGGGTTGTGGTGTTGAGAGTGGATGCTCTGGGGGGAGGCAGGCCTGAGCTCCAACCCCAGTTCTGTTTCCATTTTGCTGTGTGATGTGGGCCAGCTACCGAACCTCTCTGAGTCCCAGTGTCCACTGTGAAAAGGGGAGATGACAACACTTACTGTGTAGGGTTGAGGATTACATAAGATATGGGACACCAGACAGTCTGCCTAGTGGCCAGGCATGTGCTGTGGGCACAGACACTGCTAGGGCATCGTTCCCACATACCCAGAAAAATGAAGCCAACTGACTCGCACCTGAGTAAACTAGGCTGATGCAAAATTTATAATTCCCACACATTTAGCAAAGATAAGGCATAAAAAATATAACCTTGAAATGTTTAACCATTCTAATTTCATGTTTTTCCAAAATAAAATCCACCTTAGGGTAATGATCATTTAGACTTCTTTATTAAATGCCACCCATATGCCAGATTCCACACTAGAGGGTAGATATAATGGTGACAAGCTAAGATGCTGGCTGCAGGGAGCTTACATTTTAGTAGAGGAGATGGGAAAAAGAAAAGCTCAAGTCAATGGACACATAAGTAAAACGATTAAAAACTAGGAGAGCAGTGAAGGAAAAACAAGGACTGAGAAGGAGGCTGGGGGCCTTTCTTAGCCTTTCTTAGCCAGGGGGGTCATAAGTGGTATCTCTGAGATGACATGAGTTGAAACCTAAAGGATAAGAAAGTATCAGTCATGTAAAGAGTGAGGGAAAAGCATTCTGGTCAGAGGGAACAGCACCCGCAAAGGCCCTGAGATGGGAGAAAGCATGATGTGTTTAAGGAACTAGAAGAAGGCCAGTGCGCCTGCAGTGTAGTGCACGAGGATGGGATGGAGCGAGGCTGGGTTCATGCAGGGCATGCAGCCAGGCCGAGGAGCTTGCATTCTATTTTAAGATGCTGGAAAACCACTGGCAGGTGTTAGGTACAGATGTAGCAAACACTGAATTTATGCTTTAAGAATGGCTTGGAGTGGGACGATTAAAGCAGGAGACCAGTAAGGAGAGCACTGCAATAGTCAAAATGAGAGATGGGGGTGGCCTGGTCCAAGTTGGTGGGAATGAGGAGTGGGCTGCAGGTACATTTTGGAGGTGTACTAGAAGGACTTGTGAATGGCAGGATGTGGGGCATGAGACGAAGAGAAGAGTGAAGGATGTTTCTTGGTTTCTGGCCTGAGCAACCAGGTGGATGGTGGTGTGTGAGAGATCGGGGGGCTGTGCGGGAAGAAGCAAGCCTTCTGTCTTGAAGGTCACTGGACATTCAAGTGGAGGGTGAAGCAGGTGTGGAGCTTAAGGGGCGGTCTGGATTGGAGTCGCCTGGCCAATGGGTAGAACCACCTAGGGAGGTATGATGGAGAGAAAAGAAAACAAGGCAGCCAAGGACAGAGCCCTGGGCAGCATGCCTCCTAGAAATTGGGGAGAAGACAGGAACCAGCAAAAGAGCCTGAGAAGGAGCTTCCAGAGAGGTGGGAGGAAACCCAGGAGTGGGAGATGTTTCAGAAGAAAAGAGCAGAGCACGCAGGGAGCAGGAAGGTTAAGAGATCTGCCCACATGATGGCACAGGAGTGGAGTGCCATGTCTATCGTGCAGACACAGCAGTGCCTTCCATACAAGAGCTTGGCTGTGGGAGAGGTTTGTTCTGAAACACTTGTAAAGCAGGTCAAGCATTTTGTTCTCTCAGATGAATGACAAAATATCATCCACTTTTAAAAAGTAACTCAAAGGCCCCCTTTCGTGCAGCACTGCTCATTCCATTCTTTGCTAGAGCTGAAGCGAGTTCTCAGAGGAAGTGTGTTCCCTCTCTCCCCAGACTCGGGGGATGACAAGTCCTCAGTTTGAATCCTGGTTCTGTCACTCATTAATTGTGTAACCTTAAGGCACTTTTCCTTCATTTAGCCTCACCTGTCAAACGAGGATAATCATGTACCTCTTATGCGTGTTGTGAGGATTCAGTAAGGCTGTGCACGTAAAAGGTTTCCCCGGTGCCTGATGCATTGCTGATGCTGCAGGTATGGGGTGGGCATCCTCGCAGGCTTCCAAGGGGCAGGCTAAATCCTCTCTCTCCCTCACCGTGTCTGTCCAAACCATCACTAACCCAAGAGCAGTCTCCTTAAGTTGCCTCCTATTTTTAATTGTCACTTGCTCCTGCCTTGTTTCCAAACCCATCACCTCTTTCCTGGGCAATTTAAACAGCTTCCTGACTCATCCTTGTTCCAAGGTATTTCCCACATCTGTCTATCCTGCACATTTGGGCTGCCAAAGTTGCTTTCCAAAAACAATGCTCTGCTTAAAATCTGTAAAGGAATCCTCACTTACCCTCAAATAATTCAGGAGTTATTTCAAATTCCTTAGCCTGGCATACAGGTCCTTCATCATTTGGCCTCACCAGCCTCATTGTTCACCACTGCTCACCACCTCCCCCCAGGGTGGCTAGTCCACTGCAGCCAGAAGGAAACGGGTATCCTTCTCCCCAGGCCACGTTCTTTGCATACCTGGATGTTGGCCCCTCAGTCTAGAATGTTCTCTCGATTCTTCTGTTGGAAAGCCGATGTGCATCCTTTAAAAACTGGAATAGTTTCCTCTGCTGGGAACTGTTTCTGACGTTAAGTCCTCGGTGCTCTGGGGCACTGTTTTCCATGACTCTGTAGTGCCCTTATCTCACCATGTATAACCACTTCCGGATGTGCCTGCCCTCCCCCCCTCAGGGCAGGGCCATGAGGATGCTTTAGACGGGCTCCTGCAGCCTGCCTGGCCCCCAGGCCCCGGGGTCTGCAGCCACACCTGCCCATACCCAGGCTGTGGGCGTCGGCGGTACCTGCTGAAAGCTCTCACGCAGGTGGCTCTGATCCTCAGGGTGGCAGAACTCCAAAATGTCCTTTCCCAGTAGATCCTAGATGAAACAGATAAGCTTTAAAAACCCCAAGTTCCACTTTCCCGTATTTACATACTCGCTGTTGGACAGCAGTGTTCAGGCACACCCCCTTCTGCTCATCTCTTTCAGCTTGTCCTGCTATAGGGAAAAAAGTGGATGCAAATTTTCCCTTGGAGTGATCATGGAACTGGCTCCCTGGTATCCACTCTGAGTTCTTTTGGCCACTCCATATTAATTTCTAATTTTGTTAAGGCACTAGATCAGCAGCTTCAGAATCCAATTTTGTATTTGCCCTGGAGAGGTAAGCTATAATAAACATATTTTAATAAACAGAAAAAGAAAGCAAACTGATAGCATGAGGACAGATGTGAAAATTGGAATTGTTTAAATGTGGAAACTGTAGCTCCCTTGCGGCTGAAGAAATGCTGTTATCATAAAATAGCTGTATTTGTTAAAAGCCTGTTTACTATCTACCTTCTCTAGTCTATGTTTTATTCAAAGGACCCAGCATTAACCCAAAACAAAGTGTGTTTCAGAATGAAACAGAGCAGAATAAGATAAACATCAAAAGGCAGCGCCAACTGTGTTATAGGAAACTGGCCCAAGTGGAAGTGTCTTAAACAGCAAAGGATTTAAACTGAGTCACTGATCAGAACCAAGATCAGCAAATGGCCTAAGTGTGAGCTGACACCGACAGTGGAGATGAAGCTTATCTTCATGCCAAGGAGATTTCAGATGTTTGCAGGAGGTGCTGGTGGATAAATGGGTCTGGTTGGGACTATAATGCCCTTGAAGGTTATGGTGAATTTGGAAATGGATGAATTTTCCTTTTATTCTGTCCAAGAATCTCAAGATTTGCATGAACAAGAGATGTAGAATTACATGATTACATGAAGGGTTCCAATATTTCCTGGTTTGGACTGTTTCTAGTTCATGTGAAAAAAATACTCAAATCAACTTTGTCCCTCAGTACAAATATCTTTGTCTCTCTCTATTTTAAAAATGCTTTTTATTTTGAAAGAAATTTAAATCCACAGAATGGTAGAAAGAACAGTACAATAAACACGTGTATATCCTCTACCTAGATTCAACAATTGTCAACATGTTGCCATTTTTGCATTTTCTTTCTCTTTCAAATATATTTAATGTATACTCAAATTTCTTGCTGAACCATGTGAAAGTAAGTTGCAGACATCATAAAGCTTCTCCCTTATGTACTTTTGCATGTACTTCATAAAAAATATTATCTTACAAAATTATAATAACCTATTATCACATCTAAGAACATCAATAATTATTCCATAAAATTACCCAATATTCTGCCCATAATAACACGGCCTCAATAGTCTCTTGAATGTTTTTTCTAGCTATATGTCTTTGGGCTCAGATTCCAGTTAAGACTCTTACATTGCATATAGTTGTTTTATCTCTTTGGTTTCTCTTATTCTGGAATAATCTCTCCTGCCTCTTTGTGTTTCTCATAATACTGGCTTTTTAATAAGAGTTTGGAATAAAGATCTGAAGAGGCATCCTCTGTAAGAGGGTTTCCAAATACATCTGAGAAACAAGGGATTAGGTAAAATTAAGTGGGCATCTTTCCTGCAAGACTCTTCCGAGTCTTTTACATGTTAATGTGCTTTGTAAGTTTCCAAGAAGGAGAGTCCCTATTTCATGTTTATCAAAATTAATCAATCAGAGAGCCCATTTAAAGTGGAGCATCTTACTTCTAGTTTGTGAAAAATAAGTTAGAGAAACAGAATGGCTGGGGCAAAGAATGAAGAATTAGTTTTAGGTGGTGCAGTTGCCCATAATGTCCTTTGTTGCTTTGGAAGGATGTCACTCTCTTCAGGCAGGGCAGATGAATTTTCATGCTACATCTCCTTATATTATCACTGCGTTCTATCTAGAGCAAATTAGAAAAGTACTTCTTAAAGTAAGTTAAATCTCTCGCCAACTACCACGAGCCCAAAATTATCCACAGACCTGAGGCTGGTAGCCAATCACACTGATGCATCTTGGATCCACAAATGTGATGATTCCATCAGAGTTATGCCGGGATAAGAACTCCGTGGGCACCGACATCCCATTCATGTCCATGCACACAGGAGAGCTAGTCACCTGCAATGGGGCAAAATCCATGGTTGAGGGGATGTTGGCAGAGATGCAGACAGAGAATGGAAAAAATCATGTTGATATAATTTTCACAGATCCTTCTGTGTCATCAGTACAAGTCTCAAGTGTTCAAATAGCCCTGGTCTGCCTCTGACTAAGTATGGAATACGAGCCTCTTGCTTTACATTTCTGAGCCTCATTTTCCTTATCAGTCAATGGGAATAATGAAACCTCAATTTCATAGGGTGGTTGTGAGGTTCAAGAGAGATACTGCATGTTAAAATGCCTGGCATGCAGTTGGTGCTCAAAACATGTTGATACCCATCCTTTCTTCCACCTTCCCTTTACTAACAAGGATGGCAAATAAGCCTAAAGGCACTGGTCAAAATATTTGGGAAGTATACATTGTGAACTGAATTTACTCAAGTATTCTTTCTTCACCCATCAGCAAGGAACACTCATTGTTTGTCATACATGAACCAAACTGCTTATCATTTGTCTGAAAATGTCCCAGGAAACCAGGGACATAAAAGATGAGTGTTCTCTGAACTTATCTGTTATGTTGCCCCTCTTTAGCATGGAGAAGACTCAAAGCCTTAAAGAGGTGAACAGGCCAACTGACTGAGTGGCTACTGGGTGTGTCCAACGTTGTGCAGGGGGTTTACATACATTGTCTCTATTAAACATATTTAATTCCCACAACAAACAAGACATGTTTGCTGCCATTGAGGAGCTTGCAGTTGAGTAGGGGACCAAGCATATACTCCACATCTATAAGACAGTGAAAGAATGGCAACTGATTGGACATCCTCACCTGGACTGGTGTTGATGTTGTCATAAACATTGGGACTGGAGGTTTGATGTGCTGAGCCCTCGAGCAAGGGACTTGCCCTTATGAAGCTCATTACCACAAAGGAGAGTCTAAAGTTGTACGTAATGGTGCCGAAGATTCTCCCCGAGTACCTCTTTGTTGCTCAGATGTGGCCCTCTCTCTCTCTAACTGAGCCATCTCGACAGGCGAACTTGCTGCCCTCCCCTCTATGTGGGACCCGACTCCCAGGGGTGTAAATCTCCCTGGCAACGCAGAGTATGACTCCCAGGGATGAATGTGGACCCGGCATCGTGGGACTGAGAGTATCTTCTTGACCAAAAGGGGGATGCAAAATGAGACGAAATAGTTTCAGTGGCTGAGAGATTCCAAATGGAGTCGAGAGGTCACTCTGGTGGACATTCTTATGCACTATATAGATAACACCTCTTAGGCTTTAATGTATTGGAATAGCTAGAAGTAAAAACCTGAAACTACCAAACTCCAACCCAGCAGTCTGGACTCCTGAAGACTATCATATAATAATGTAGCTTACAAGGGGTGACAGTGTGATTGTGAAGACCTTGTGGATCACACCCCCTTTATCTAGTGTATGGATGAGTGGAGGAATGGGGATAAAAACTAAAGGACAAATGGGGTGGGATGGGGGGATGATTTGGGTGTTCTTTTTTCACTTTTATTTTTTATTCTTGTTCTGGTTCTTTCTGATGTAAGGAAAATGTTCAGAGATAGATTGTGGTGATGAACGCATAACTATGTTATCATACTGTGGACAGTGGATTGTATACCATGGATGATTGTATGGTGTGCGAATGTATTTCAATAAAACTGAATTTAATAAAAAAAAAAAAAAAAAGAATGGCAACTGAGGGAGGAAGGAATGATTAATTTTCACTAAGAGGATAGGGGAGTCATTTTAGTTGGTTCTGGGCAGAATGAACAGCCTACCGATACCCACAGGGGTGGGAAAGTATATGGCGGCTTTATGGAAAAGAGAATGATGTGATTTGGGAATAGAGTGTGGTGAGGGAGGAGGGAGGGATGGACATGAGGTTGTAATGAGTTTGAACTTTATCCTGTAGACCATGGGGAGACATATAAGGCGATTAAATAGGTACATGATATGAGCAGAACTTGACTTTGCAATAACTGGCACAATAACTGCTATAACTCCTGAATGCCTCCAGAACTCTGCTGCTTGTAGTTCACAGACCCCTTCTCTTCTCCCACATTTGGAATCATCCTAGCATGAGATATGAAACCCAACAGATACTTAATATGCAGTAAAGGTCAGAATCAGCATTCAAACCTACAGCTCTTTGCAATAATAAGCCCTTATGTGACATTGAAAAGGCTATGGGTTTGCTCTTACCTGGAGTCTCCCAATTGCTACAAGGCAATATTTACTGCCTTGTCCCACATCAGCATCTTCTTCAGGTATAGTCATTCCTGAAATGAGAAATGTAAGTATCATCAACATGTTCAAGATGAATGGAAAGGGGGCAAAAGTGCCTGAGATTTTATTTATGCAATTGAAAATACAGATCCACTGCTGATGACTTGGGTTGAAAGTTAGCTGATGAATTAATCACCCCTGCCCTCATTTCCTGCTCCTCTCTCTGCCTGACGTATTCTGATAATTTCATGGTACATTTTCATCTGCATCTGTGGATGATACAGAGGAAATTAAGGAAGATGAAATGCAAATTAGTCATCTTTATAGTTACACAATTTGGCTAAAACATTTAGTTATGAAAGAAATTTAAGTAAGCAGTCTAGGTGACATTTCGTGTTATGTAAATATTTCACTTATTTGTTGCAAAGACCACCAGAGGCAAAACAAAAATATAAAATAAAACTAGAGAGGCGGGGCAAGATGGCAGACTGGTGAGCTGTATGTTTTAGTTACTCCTCCAGGAAAGTAGGTAGAAAGCCAGGAACTGCATGGACTGGACACCACAGAGCAATCTGACTTTGGCCATACTTCATACAACACTCATGAAAACGTGGAACTGCTGAGATCAGCGAAATCTGTAAGTTTTTCCGGCCAGGGGACCTGCGCCCCTCCCTGCCAGGCTCAGTCCCATGGGAGGAGGGGCTGTCAGCTCCGGGAAGGAGAAGGGAGAACTGCAGTGGCAGCCCTTATCGGAAACTCATTCTGCTGATCCAAACTCCAACCATAGATAGACGGAGACCAAACACCAGAGAATCTGAGAGCAGCCAGCCCAGCAGAGAGGAGACAGGCATAGAAAAAAAACAACACGAAAAACTCCAAAATAAAAGCGGAGGATTTTTGGAGTTCTGGTGAACATAGAAAGGGGAAGGGCAGAGCTCAGGCCCGAGCTCAGGCCCTGAGGCGCATATGCAAATCCTGAAGAAAAGCTGATCTCTCTGCCCTGTGGACCTTTCCTTAATGGCCCTGCTTGCTTTGTCTCTTAGCATTTCAATAACCCATTAGATCTCTGAGGAGGGCCCCTTTTTTTTTTTTTTATTTTTTTTAATCCTTTTTTCTTTTTCTAAAACAATTACTCTAAGAAGCCCAATACAGAAAGCTTCAAAGACTTGCAATTTGGGCAGGTCAAGTCAAGAGCAGAACTAGGAGAGCTCTGAGACAAAACGCAATAATCCAGTGGCTGAGAAAATTCACTAAACACCACAACTTCCCAAGAAAAGGGGGGTGTCCGCTCACAGCCATCATCCTGGTGGACAGGAAACACTCCTGCCCATCGCCAGCCCCATAGCCCAGAACTGCCCCAGACAACCCAGTGTGACGGAAGTGCTTCAAATAACAGGCACACACCACAAAATTGGGCGTGGACATTAGCCTTCCCTGCAACCTCAGCTGATTGTCCCAGAGTTGGGAAGGTAGAGCAGTGTGAATTAACAAAGCCCGATTCAGCCATCATTTCAGCAGACTGGGAGCCTCCCTACACAGCCCAGCAGCCCAGAACTGCCCTGGGGGAACAGCACTCACCTGTGACATAGCACAGTCATCCCTCAACAGAGGACCCGGGGTGCACGGCCTGGAAGAGGGGCCCACTTGCAAGTCTCAGGAGCCATACGCCAATACCAAGGACTTGTGGGTCAGTGGCAGAGACAAACTGTGGCAGGACTGAACTGAAGGATTAGACTATTGCAGCAGCTTTAAAACTCTAGGATCACTAGGGAGATTTGATTGTTAGAGCCACCCCCCTCTCCCTGACTGCCCAGAAACACGCCCCATATACAGGGCAGGCAACACCAACTACACACGCAAGCTTGGTACACCAATTGGACCCCACAAGACTCACTCCCCCACTCACCAAAAAGGCTAAGCAGGGGAAAACTGGCTTGTGGAGAACAGGTGGCTCGTGGACACCACCTGCTGGTTAGTTAGAGAAAGTGTACTCCACGAAGCTGTAGATCTGATAAATTAGAGATAAGGACTTCAATTGGTCTACAAATCCTAAAAGAACCCTATCAGGTTCAGCAAATGCCACGAGGCCAAAAACAACAGAAAATTATAAAGCATATGAAAACACCAGATGATATGGATAACCCAAGCCCAAGCACCCAAATCAAAAGACCAGAAGAGACACAGCACCTAGAGCAGCTACTCAAAGAACTAAAGATGAACAATGAGACCATAGTACGGGAGACAAAGGAAATCAAGAAGACCCTAGAAGAGCATAAAGAAGACATTGCAAGACTAAATAGAAAAATGGATGATCTTATGGAAATTAAAGAAACTGTTGACCAAATTAAAAAGATTCTGGACACTCATAGTACAAGACTAGAGGAAGTTGAACAACGAATCAGTGACCTCGAAGATGACAGAATGGAAAATGAAAGCATAAAGGAAAGAATGGGGAAAAAAATTGAAAAAAATGAAACGGACCTCAGGGACATGATAGATAATATGAAACGTCCAAATATAAGACTCATTGGTGTCCCAGAAGGGGAAGAAAAGGGTAAAGGTCTAGGAAGAGTATTCAAAGAAATTGTTGGGGAAAACTTCCCAAATCTTCAAAACAACATAAATACACAAATCATAAATGCTCAGCGAACCCCAAATAGAATAAATCCAAATAAACCCACTCCGAGACATATAGTGATCACACTGTCAAACACAGAAGAGAAGGAGCAAGTTCTGAAAGCAGCAAGAGAAAAGCAATTCACCACATACAAAGGAAACAGCATAAGACTAAGTAGTGACTACTCAGCAGCCACCATGGAGGCAAGAAGGCAGTGGCACGATATATTTAAAATTCTGAGTGAGAAAAATTTCCAGCCAAGAATACTTTATCCAGCAAAGCTCTCCTTCAAATTTGAGGGAGAGCTTAAATTTTTCACAGACAAACAAATGCTGAGAGAATTTGCTAACAAGAGACCTGCCCTACTGGAGATACTCAAGGGAGCCCTACAGACAGAGAAACAAAGAAAGGACAGAGAGACTTGGAGAAAGGTTCAGTACTAAAGAGATTCGGTATGGGTACAATAAAAGATATTAATAGACAGAGGGGAAAAATATGACAAACATAAACCAAAGGATAAGATGGCTGATTCAAGAAATGCCTTCACGGTTGTAACGTTGAATGTAAATGGATTAAACTCCCCAATTAAAAGATATAGATTCGCAGAATGGATCAAAAAAAATGAACCATCAATATGTTGCATACAAGAGACTCATCTTAGACACAGGGACACAAAGAAACTGAAAGTGAAAGGATGGAAAAAAATATTTCATGCAAGCTACAGCCAAAAGAAAGCAGGTGTAGCAATATTAATCTCAGATAAAATAGACTTCAAATGCAGGGATGTTTTGAGAGACAAAGAAGGCCACTACATACTAATAAAAGGGGCAGTTCAGCAAGAAGAAATAACAATCGTAAATGTCTATGCACCCAATCAAGGTGCCACAAAATACATGAGAGAAACACTGGCAAAACTAAAGGAAGCAATTGATGTTTCCACAATAATTGTGGGAGACTTCAACACATCACTCTCTCCTATAGATAGATCAACCAGACAGAAGACCAATAAGGAAATTGAAAACGTAAACAATCTGATAAATGAATTAGATTTAACGGACATATACAGGACATTACATACCAAATCACCAGGATACACATACTTTTCTAGTGCTCATGGAACTTTCTCCAGAATAGATCATATGCTGGGACATAAAACAAGCCTCAATAAATTTAAAAAAATTGAAATTATTCAAAGCACATTCTCCGACCACAATGGAATACAATTAGTTGTCAATAACCATCAGAGACTTAGAAAATTCACAAATACCTGGAGGTTAAACAACACACTCCTAAACAATCAGTGGGTTAAAGAAGAAATAGCAAGAGAAATTGCTAAATATATAGAGACGAATGAAAATGAGAACACAACATACCAAAACCTATGGGATGCAGCAAAAGCAGTGCTAAGGGGGAAATTTATAGCACTAAACGCATATATTAAAAAGGAAGAAAGAGCCAAAATCAAAGAATTAATGGATCAACTGAAGAAACTAGAAAATGAACAGCAAACCAATCCTAAACCAAGTACAAGAAAAGAAATAACAAGGATTAAAGCAGAAATAAATGACATAGAGAACAAAAAAACAATAGAGAGGATAAATATCACCAAAAGTTGGTTCCTTGAGAAGATCAACAAGATTGACAAGCCCCTAGCTAGACTGACAAAATCAAAAAGAGAGAAGACCCATATAAACAAAATAATGAATGAAAAAGGTGACGTAACTGCAGATCCTGAAGAAATTAAAAAAATTATAAGAGGATACTATGAACAACTGTATGGCAACAAACTGGATAATGTAGAGGAAATGGACAATTTCCTGGAAACATATGAACAACCTAGACTGACCAGAGAAGAAATAGAAGACCTCAACCAACCCATCACAAGCAAAGAGATCCAATCAGTCATCAAAAATCTTTCCACAAATAAATGCCAAGGGCCAGATGGCTTCACAGAGGAATTCTACCAAACTTTCCAGAAAGAACTGACACCAATCTTACTCAAACTCTTTCAAAACATTGAAGAAAATGGAACACTACCTAACTCATTTTATGAAGCTAACATCAATCTAATACCAAAACCAGGCAAAGATGCTACAAAAAAGGAAAACTACCGGCCAATCTCCCTAATGAATATAGATGCAAAAATCCTCAACAAAATACTTGCAAATCGAATCCAAAGACACATTAAAAAAATCATACACCATGACCAAGTGGGGTTCATTCCAGGCATGCAAAGATGGTTCAACATAAGAAAATCAATCAATGTATTACAACACATTAACAAGTCAAAAGGGAAAAATCAATTGATCATCTCAATAGATGCTGAAAAAGCATTTGACAAAATCCAACATCCCTTTTTGATAAAAACACTTCAAAAGGTAGGAATTGAAGGAAACTTCAACATGATAAAGAGCCTATATGAAAAACCCACAGCCAGCATAGTACTCAATGGTGAGAGACTGAAAGCCTTCCCTCTAAGATCAGGAACAAGACAAGGATGCCCGCTGTCACCACTGTTATTCAACATTGTGCTGGAAGTGCTAGCCAGGGCAATCCGGCAAGACAAAGAAATAAAAGGCATCCAAATTGGAAAAGAAGAAGTAAAACTGTCATTGTTTGCAGATGATATGATCTTATATCTAGAAAACCCTGAGAAATCGACGATACAGCTACTAGAGCTAATAAACAAATTTAGCAAAGTAGCGGGATACAAGGTTAATGCACATAAGTCAGTAATGTTTCTATATGCTAGAAATGAACAAACTGAAGAGACACTCAAGAAAAAGATACCATTTTCAATAGCAACTAAAAAATCAAGTACCTAGGAATAAACTTAACCAAAGATGTAAAAGACCTATACAAAGAAAATTACATAACTCTACTAAAAGAAATAGAAGGGGACCTTAAAAGATGGAAAAATATTCCATGGTCATGGATAGGAAGACTAAATGTCATTAAGATGTCAATTCTACCCAAACTCATCTACAGATTCAATGCAATCCCAATCAAAATTCCAACAACCTACTTTGCAGACTTGGAAAAGCTAGTTATCAAATTTATTTGGAAAGGGAAGATGCCTCGAATTGCTAAAGACACTCTAAAAAAGAAAAACGAAGTGGGAGGACTTACACTCCCTGACTTTGAAGCTTATTATAAAGCCACAGTTGCCAAAACAGCATGGTACTGGCACAAAGACAGACATATAGATCAATGGAATCGAATTGAGAATTCGGAGATAGACCCTCAGATCTATGGCCGACTGATCTTTGATAAGGCCCCCAAAGTCACTGAACTGAGTCATAATGGTCTTTTCAACAAATGGGGCTGGGAGAGTTGGATATCCATATCCAAAAGAATGAAAGAGGACCCCTACCTCACCCCCTACACAAAAATTAGCTCAAAATGGACCAAAGATCTCAATATAAAAGAAAGTACCATAAAACTCCTAGAAGATAATGTAGGAAAACATCTTCAAGACCTTGTATTAGGCGGCCACTTCCTAGACTTTACACCCAAAGCACAAGCAACAAAAGAGAAAATAGATAAATGGGAACTCCTCAAGCTTAGAAGTTTCTGCACCTCAAAGGAATTTCTCAAAAAGGTAAAGAGGCAGCCAACTCAATGGGAAAAAATTTTTGGAAACCATGTATCTGACAAAAGACTGATATCTTGCATATATAAAGAAATCCTACAACTCAATGACAATAGTACAGTCGGCCCAATTATAAAATGGGCAAAAGATATGAAAAGACAGTTCTCTGAAGAGGAAATACAAATGGCCAAGAAACACACGAAAAAATGTTCAGCTTCACTAGCTATTAGAGAGATGCAAATTAAGACCACAATGAGATACCATCTAACACCGGTTAGAATGGCTGCCATTAAACAAACAGGAAACTACAAATGCTGGAGGGGATGTGGAGAAATTGGAACTCTTATTCATTGTTGGTGGGACTGTATAATGGTTCAGCCACTCTGGAAGTCAGTCTGGCAGTTCCTTAGAAAACTAGATATAGAGCTACCATTCGATCCAGCGATTGCACTTCTCGGTATATACCCGGAAGATCGGAAAGCAGTGACACGAACACATATCTGCACGCCAATGTTCATAGCAGCATTATTCACAATTGCCAAGAGATGGAAACAACCCAAATGTCCTTCAACAGATGAGTGGATAAATAAAATGTGGTATATACACATGATGGAATACTACGCAGCAGTAAGAAGGAACGATCTCGTGAAACATATGACAACATGGATGAACCTTGAAGACATAATGCTGAGCGAAATAAGCCAGGCACAAAAAGAGAAATATTATATGCTACCACTAATGTGAACTTTGAAAAATGTAAAACAAATGGTTTATAATGTAGAATGTAGGGGAACTAGCAATAGAGAGCAATTAAGGAAGGGGGAACAATAATCCAAGAAGAACAGATAAGCTATTTAACGTTCTGGGGATGCCCAGGAATGACTATGGTCTGTTAATTTCTGATGGATATAGTAGGAACAAGTTCACAGAAATGTTGCTATATTAGGTAACTTTCTTGGGGTAAAGTAGGAACATGTTGGAAGTTAAGCAGTTATCTTAGGTTAGTTGTCTTTTTCTTACTCCCTTGTTATGGTCTCTTTGAAATGTTCTTTTATTGTATGTTTGTTTTCTTTTTAACTTTTTTTTCATACAGTTGATTTAAAAAAGAAGGGAAAGTTAAAAAAAAAAAGAAAAAAAGAAAAACAAGGAAAAAAAAAAAAGATGTAGTGTCCCCTTGAGGAGCCTGTGGAGAATGCAGGGGTATTCGCGTACCCCACCTCCATGGTTGCTAACATGACCACAGACATAGGGGACTGGTGGTTTGATGGGTTGAGCCCTCTACCACAGGTTTTACCCTTGGGAAGACGGTTGCTGCAAAGGAGAGGCTAGGCCTCCCTATGGTTGTGCCTAAGAGCCTCCTCCCGAATGCCTCTTTGTTGCTCAGATGTGGCCCTGTCTCTCTAGCTAAGCCAACTTGAAAGGTGAAATCACTGCCCTCCCCGCTACGTGGGATCAGACACCCAGGGGAGTGAATCTCCCTGGCAACGTGGAATATGACTCCCGGGGAGGAATGTAGACCTGGCATCGTGGGACGGAGAACATCTTCTTGACCAAAAGGGGGATGTGAAAGGAAATGAAATAAGCTTCAGTGGCAGAGAGATTCCAAAACGAGCCGAGAGGTCACTCTGGTGGGCACTCTTATGCACACTTTAGACAACACTTTTTAGGTTCTAAAGAATTGGGGTAGCTGGTGGTGGATACCTGAAACTATCAAACTACAACCCAGAACCCATGAATCTCGAAGACAGTTGTATAAAAATGTAGCTTATGAGGGGTGACAATGGGATTGGGAAAGCCATAAGGACCACACTCCACTTTGTCTAGTTTATGGATGGATGAGTAGAAAAATAGGGGAAGGAAACAAACAGACAAAGGTACCCAGTGTTCTTTTTTACTTCAATTGCTCTTTTTCACTCTAATTATTATTCTTGTTATTTTTGTGTGAGTGCTAATGAAGGTGTCAGGGATTGATTTGGGTGATGAATGTACCACTATGTAATGGTACTATAAACAATCGAAAGTATGATTTGTTTTGTATGACTGCATGGTATGTGAATATATCTCAATAAAATGAAGATTAAAAAAAAAAAAAAAAAACTAAAAACCACCAAAGCTGAAGTTAATAACTTGCTAAGCAAGGGAACACAAGGAATGATTGCCCTTGGGGGTGGGGGGCAGTCAGGATGTTTTAAGCCCTACAAAGGAGAAATTCACAATGGTTGTGATAGATTGAATTATGTACCCCAATTCAGACATGTTCTTAATCTTAATCCACATTCCTGAGGGGTGAAGCTATTGTAAATAAGCCTTCTTAAAGATGTTTAGTTAAGGTATACCCCAACTGAATGAGGGTGGGTCTTAACTAGGATCACTGGAGGCCTTATAAAGAGCCAGTTGTAGGAAGTCAGGTGAAAACCAGGAGAACAGACACAAGAAAGGAGAGGGCATTGCCTTGTGACCTGAGGCAAAGATAAAAGCCAAGGAACCCCAAGGTTTGCCAGCAATCAGCACCAGAATGCTACTGACCCTGGGAGAAAGCATGGTCTTGCTAATGCCCTGTATGGACTTCTGGTCTCTGAGACTGTGTGGTGATAAATGTTTGTTGTCTAAACCAATCCACCGTATGGTATTTGTGATAGCAACTCAAGCAAACTAAGATAATGGTTATGCTAATTAAGGCCTGAGAACTAATGGATCTGGATGGGAAGGAATTTATAAAACAATCATCATCATTCATTGGCAGAAAACAGTCGTCCATTAGGCCCAATAAGGGTCTGGCATTGGGGTCCCTCATAGTGCATGGTTCTTGAAAACTGTAGCTGGTTAGAAGTGTTGTAGCAGAACAAGCATTCCATTTTGATACTTCCAGACAAGTGCACTGTTATAAGAAGAAATTTTCTTTTTATGCTCCATGACACTAAACATTTATATTTCTACACTAGGTCAGGCCAAAGGTTCACAGTGACAGAATCACACAATACGTGAACGCCCCTGACAGTAGACTGTGAAAGGTGTGTAAAACGTTACTATGGTTCTAAGAAACAGAGAAATCTCACTTCTTCCTCATCCCTGCTATCCTGTTTACATTCCTCTCTCTTTTCCATCCTTTTCCTATCCACTCCCTGTAAATAATCAGTCTTTTTGGTTTCAGGTTTATCCTTGCACTTTTACCCCACAAATGAGCAGACACATGTGTATTTTCATATATCCTCTTCTTTCTTATGCGAAGGGTGCTATACTGTAGACACTCCCTTGGGCTTTGTTCATTTCACTTAGCAGCATGTCCTGGACATCATTCCTTCTCCATTCATAGAGATCTTCCTCCTCCTTTTCCACAACTGTATAGTGCTGCACTGGTGGATGTACCGTCGTTTATTAACCTCTCATTATATATAAGCATTTACATATTTTGCAAATACAAATAATGCTACAATGAATAACTTTTTGCATATGTATTTGCATATTGTTAAGAGGTGTATCCTCAGGGTGAAGTCCTACAAATGGGATTGCTGAGTTGAAAGGTTTAAGTGCTTTTGTAGTTTTGTCAGCAATTGCCAAATTTCCCCCCAGCCTGGTCAACAGAATGTGCTGTCACATTGTTTAATTTATGCCGGTCTGACAGGTGAGAAATGTTGTCCTGCATTCCTGTAATGATGGGTGAGTTTGAACATTATTTCATATTTTGGGGGACCATTTTTATCTTTTTTTTTTTTTGGTGAATTGTCTTTGTGCCATTTTTCTATCATGATTTTGGTTCTTTGTCCCCAAATTTTTAAGAGCTCTTTTTATATATTGGGTTATCAGGCCTTTTTGGTATATGCTGTGAATGTGTTATCCCAGTTGGTCTGCTGTCTTTTGATTTCATTTATGATGTTTTTTATTGTGAAAAATTTTTAATTTTATCAATCTTTTGTTTTATCAACTCAGGACAATCACACTTGTGTCACTTTACTGTTCCTCCTACAAAAATTGTTTAAATTCCCCTATATCCTTGTCACTTTTTTGAATATTCTCCTGATTACTTATCTTTCCCTAAAATGTGGTACCCACAATACACGAGGTATGATCATTACAGAGGTCTTTCACTTCCTTTATTCTGGAGACTTATGGAGACTATCTTACTAGCACCAAAGGAAGTGTATTCTGGAATCAAGGTGTGAGATATGTTGACTGCTCTCCATAATCAGAGTATTGTTTTAGTATTTTAAAAAAATATATAGTTGCACCTTCAGCAAGGATGGAATAAAAGAGATCAGATTTATTCTCTTGTCTGAAAGAACCAAAAAAAGCAAGCAGTATATAAGAAAAAAATGGTTTTCAAGACACTGGACATCAAGTAATGAACAATAGTGAACCTTGGGAGATGGGAAACAAATGATATGACTGTGCCAGATTACTGTCTTAAGAGAGTTTCCAAGTCAACAACTTAAATATCACAATGCCTGGCATCCAATCAAAAATTACCAGACATACAATGAAGCAGGAAAATAACACACTTGCAAAGAAAAATCAACCAATCTGAGCTGACTCAAAATGGACACAGATTTTAGAATTAACAAATAAAGACCTTATTATAACTATTTTATTATAACTGTGTTTTATATGTTCAAACAGTTAAGCAGCGCCTTGGAAAATATATAAAGACCCAAACTGATCTTCTGGAGATGAAAACTACAATGACTAAAATGAAAAATGAACTGTATCAGATTAATGGCATATTAAATAGGGCAAAAGAAAAGATTAGTGAACTTTAAAACAGAGTATGGGAAGCGATACAAAATGAAACAGAGAGAAGTAAGAACTTTGAAGAATGAAATGCCCATCAGTGAGCTGTGGGAAACTTCAAGTGCACTAAGGCGTGTGTAATTGGAGTCTCTGAAGGAGCACAGAGAGTAGGGGGACAGAAAAAATATTTGAAGAAATAAGGGGTGAAAAATTTCCAAATCTGGTGAAAAGTATAAATCTGTAGTTCCAAGAAGGCTAAGAAACCCCCCAAGCACAAGAAACAAGAGAAAACTACACCAAGACACATCATAATTAAATTGCTCAAAAGCCACGATAAAGAGAAAATCTTAAAAGTACCCAGAAAAAGGAAACATTATAGACAGGGAACAAAGGTTAATATGACAGCAGATTTCTTGTCAGAAAACAGTGCAAATATGAATAGAGTGGAGCAATATCTTTAAAGTGAGAATGAAAAAAAAACTACTTAGAATTCTATACCATGTGAAAATATTTTTCAAAAGTGAAAGTGAATTATATAATTCAGTGCTGTTAATTATATACTTGAATGTGGCCAAAAGAATAAATTTTAGATTGTATATGTTACTAGAATAAAAACTTAAAACAAAAAAATAGGACTGTACAACACTAACAGTGAACTCTAATGTAAACAATGGACTATAGTTAATAGTACAATGATAAAAATGTTCTTTCATGAATTGCAACAAATACACCACACTAATGCAAAGTGTTAATAATAGGGTGGTATATGAGAACTCTGTATTTTATGCATCACTTTTTTGTAAACCTACAACTTCTCTAATAAAAAATAAATTATACAAACAGGGAAAATGAAGTTGAAATCAAGATATTTTCAGATATACAAAAACTGAAAGAATTAATTACCAGCAGACCCTCAATATTCTAAATGTTTAAGAAAGTCTTTAAGGCAGTAGGAAAACGACACCAGATGGAAATATGGATCTACACATATGGTAACTATCTGAGTCAAGATTATTTTCTTATTATTCAAATCAATAACATAAAGCTCAGGAGAGGAAAAATGGACCCAATCATATACTGCTAATAAATACATTTTAAATATAAAGATCCAATTTCAGACTCATTAAGATGATCCTGCCTCTTAAGAGGCAGAATCCACATTCTTTAGCTTTCACTTAGTAGGAAATCCTTTAGCATGGCACGTGTCACTGACAATAAATTTTCAGATGCTAGGGTCACTGGGGCCACACTGGTGCTATCTTAGCCTCAGTCAAAACCGAGGTCAACAGGACACCTCCACACTTGGCTTAAGAGAGGCCATCACATGCTACAATACTCACGTGTGGTGGAGCATTTACTGTCAATGACTGGAGCTCCGAAACTGAGTTGAGACGGCAGTTACGGAGGGAGAAGATTTATTACAGTGATTCATGGCCTCCTTCACTAAGTTTTTCATGCATGTATTGATGTCCAGCCTTATTCAAATGGAGACTAAACGAGGAATAGTGATTGCAAGGAATTGTCTCATCTGCCCCTTAATCCTTTCCCTTTCCCCCTACCCCCATTTTCTTCTTACATTCATTTTGCTGCCAGCAGTAAAAGTCTATAGAGGCGAGTCATCTCACATCACTCTTTAGCTTATATCAACTTTGAAGTCAAATAGACTAGAGTTCAAATACTAGTTCTGCCAGCAGCTGGCCAAGTTAGAGTCTTAGTTTGGGTTCCTCCCAAGGCAGAGTCTAAAACAAGGATGCAGTGCAGACAGTTTACATGGAAGGTGATCAAAGGAAGCAGGAGAGAGAGATGGAACAGTAAAGGGTTATCTCCCCCACACTTCTGGGCTTTGTTTAAACCTAAGTCAAATGGGACCCCATTTGGAGAAGTCCCTGTTGCAGAAACTACAATGATACCACACTTTGATGTGAGATGCTGTCAACTTGAGGTGAGTCTGAGCAGCTGTCCACTGCAACTATGACTGATATGAGGGTTAGGCCAAGGGGATGTGATGTGGGCACCAGAGATATGTGTTAGAGGGACCCAACCTCAATGGCCCTGTGTTACCCTATATGGAACACAGGTATAAGAAAGCCCACCTCAGGGGGATGTGAGGACTGAATGAGATGAGGCCTGCAGAGCACCCAGCCCAAGGTCTGAATGTTAGCTTCCTTCTCACTTCCCTGAACACATTCCCCAATTACTAGTAAACAGGTATATTTGTGGACAGAGAAAGTATTGGGCTTAAATGCATTTTTGCTATATTTAGGGATCAGAATGCAATGCCACAGGCCAGAACAGGAAGCAGAGAAGACAACATGACAAACCCTCTACTCTAGCTGGGTTGAAGAAAAATAGCTTGTTTTTTTTTAAAGTTTCATCTGTTGGAGAGATCCTTCAATATTCGGCTTTCACTGGCTAATATTAGAGACTAATTACCTTGGGATAGCAAAATCTGGTTCATTCATTCATTCTTCATTCAACAAGAACTGCTGCAGATTTTATAAAATAGTGATGAATGCCTTTTATAACACTTCCATCAAGAGTTGGCATTAGATTCCCTTGTGACTACTTTGACCAATAAAGTACAGTGGAAGTGACACTATGTGACTTCAAGACAAGCAGCCCCAGACATTGTGGAGCAGAGAGAAGCCATCCTTACTGTGCCCTGTCTGAATTCCTGACCCTCAGAACCCATGAGCATAATAAAATAGTAGTTGTTTTATGCCAATAAACAAACAAAACAAAATAAAATAAATCCCAACAAAAAGGTATATCAGCCTAGAAGTGTAGAAGAGACTTGATAGGTGCTCTAAGCCCTTTACACATAAAATGGGCTCATTTATAAGAATACAGTTTAATCAACAAGTAAAATAACGGTAAAATAATTACGAGGCTTGGCAGAAATGAAGTGGTAAAGTTGCAATTTATTAATACTAAGATGGGCAGGTAATCTTTAGTTGCGAATGAGATCCAAGTGTGTGTTTGCAAAATTTACAGAAAATCTTCAGTAAACCCAAACTTCCCTAAAAAAAAAAAAAATGAGTCCTTTAAGTGCCCAAGCTTGAAGGTTCTCTTCAGGACATTGGGCTCAGCTTCCCCATGGGAAGGATGGTGTCCAAGCCAGCAGAACCAAACATTTGTAAAGGCAGCCCTGACACCAGCCCCCATGAGCAGCTGCAGAGACCAAACTGCTCTCGAACATGTTACCCTCACTGCTCAGACTACCAAGGTCTTGAGGTGTCGTGGATGCCTGCAGGGAAGGCAGGGGTCAGTTCTGGCATTAGCAAGAGGAAAGGATTTAAGATCAAGCTCTCAAAGGCTGCTTGTGACAAAACCCTCTGTGACAGGGCAGTACTGTGCAGTCTTTATTATTATGCAGATATTTGGATTTTCCTCTATTTTTCAAGCATTGCTTGTATAAGATGTCACTACTTAACAAAAAGACCAACAGCCCAATTTAAAAATGGACAAAGGATCTGAGCATTACTCCAAAGAAGATATAAAAATGGCCTATAAGCACATGAAAAGCTGCTCAACATTAGTAGTCATTAGGGAAATGCAAAGCAAAACCACAATGAGCTACCACTTCACACCCTCTAGGATGGCTATGATTAGAAAGATCCAATAACAGGTGTCAGTGAGGACTGGAGAAATTGGAACCCTAGTATATTGCTGGTGGAATGCAAACTCATGCAGCCACTTTGGAAAACAGTCTGGCAGTTCATTGTAAGGTAAAACATAGAGTTACTCTATGACTCAGTCATTCTGCTGTTAGGTATATACCCAAAAGAACTGAAAATATTGTATCTACACAAAACATGTACATGAATGGTCATAGCAGCATTATTCACAATAGCCCAAGAGTGGAAACAACCCAAATTTCCATCAACTGATGAATGAATACCAAATTGTGTTATATCCATAATGGTATATCATTTATCAATAAAAAGGACTTAAGTATAGATACATGCCCCAACATGGATGAATCTTGAAAACATTAAGCTAGGTGAAAGAAGCCAGTCAGAAAAGGCCACATATTGTAAAATTTCATTTACATGAAATGTCCAGAATAAGCAAATCTACAGAGAAAGAAAGTAGATTAGTGATTGCCTAGAGTTGGGAGGAAATTGGGAGTGACTGCTAATGGGTACAGGGTTTCTTTTTGGGGAGATGAAAATGTTCTAAAATTGGTTGTGGTGATGGTTGCACAACTCTGTGAATATTCTAAACATATTAAATTGTACACTTTCAATGGGTGAGTTTTATGAGATGTGGATTATATCTCAATAAAGATTGTGTATAAAAAATTTGGAGGAAAAATTCATATCATCTCACCAGAAGAATATAAAAGATAGTATTTTGGTATATGTTGTAATATTGGTATATTCCAGTCTTTTTGGAACAAAGTTAGAAACTAACTTTGGATGAACGTTAACACTATCCTTAATTATGTTAATATTGCTTACACCCTTTACTGTGTGTGTCTGTGTATAATAAAATACGTCTTGATTTTTTTTCTTAGTGTTCTGTAACTTGCTTTTGAAACTTTATGACTTACTGGGAAAACCTTTCAATATGTTCAAAACATCTATGTTTAATCATTTTTCCTTTATAGGGATGTGTCATGATTTGTTTAACCGTCTCTCTTTGATAGTTAGACATTTAGATTTTCCCCAGTTTGTCACCAGTATAAGTAATATGATTATATGCATCACTGTAGCCAAAATATTTGAGCTTATCAATTATTTCCTTACTATAAAATTCTAGAAGTGAAATTGCTGGCTCAAAGAGTATAAATGGTTACTTATTGCTGTGAAATTTATTTTTGAGATTCTATACCTCATATTTTTCCAAATGGTTAGTCAGTGCCCTCAAACCATGTACTGACTAATTTTTCCTTTTCCCACAAACTGAAAATGCTTCCTTCATCAAACACAATTCTATTGATACTTAGGTCTGTTTTAGGCCTCTTAAGTTTGTTCAATAATTTGATTTATAAATTCATTTATCCTATATTCACTATTTAGATTTTAAATATATTTTCATATCTGGTAAGGCAATTATTCCCCAGAATTCTATTCATGAACATTTTAGTAGCATGAATTCCAGAATTATCTTGTCATTTAAAAGACCAGTTGGGATGATTATTGGAATTGTATTAGATTTATAGATTACTTTGGGAAAAAACTGAAATCTTTGTATACTAAACCTTCATATAAAAGGGTATGAATAGTTCTGTTTAGCAAAGTCATTTATATCCTTCAATGTCATTTGGTAGTTTTAAGTAAAGAAATCTTATATACTTCATGTTAATATAACTATTAACTAATCTGCATTTTAGATTGTTATTTTTATAAATGGATATTTTTCATATTTTCTGATTATTGTTTTTTTTTAGTATTTCCTAAATGGCCAATCTTCGAATAGAATAGATTTGGTTTTTCATGCAGATAATCATATTTTGTGTAAATAATTTAAATTCTGTTTTTCTTTTCTTCCTTTCAAGTAATTATGCTTTACATCTTTTTTCTTATTTTATTGCGATGGCTAGAAATCCCAAGATGACACTATGTAACAGTGGTGATAGAGGCATCCCTCTTGTATTACACAGTTTAACGAGAACCCTTCTAATACTTCACCATTCTGTAAGATATTGATTTTTGGTTTCAGATATTTGTTTTGCCTACGTTGAGGAAGTATGCTTCTCTTCTTACTTTACAAAGATTTTTCTTTTCTTTTTAAAATTAATATCTAAAGTTAATTTTTTTGTGGGGGGGCATATAGTTTTTCTCCTTTGATTAATTACATGAACAGATTTCCTAATGTTAAACCAAACTAGTATTCTTGTAATTAATATGTATAGGTACAGCTACTAATTGGATTTTGCCATTATTTTATTTAGTGTCTTTATATTCATAGATAAAACTGGGTTCATGGTTTTCTTTTTTTAATGTCACTTTTTAATGTCATTTTTTAAATGTCATTTTTTAAATTACAATTCTGCTAGCTTGAGAAAACAAACAGTACACTTTCCATCTTTTCCTATTCTCTAGAAGTGTTTAAATTATTGCCCATAAGACCTCCCAGATCTGGTAGCATTTGAGGAGAGTTCTTTTTCAGATTTTTCAACTTCTTGCCTAGTTTGATCTTTTCTTGTTTTAAAAAGCCTTTCTTTGACACAAGTTTGATTACATGTTTTCCCAGAAGTTCCTTTTCTTCCCAAAGTTTTAACATACATAATTCTAAGTTACACAGGCTATTCATTTATAAGTTTTTAAACTTTGTCTTAAATCTCTTCATCCTTAACATGTATTTATTTTCATTCTTTTTAAATTATGATTAGGCTTGCCATAGTTTTTCTCTTTTACTGGTCTTGATGAAGATCCTTTTATCAACTGAATATTACATTTATTTTCTAAGTTAATTTTTCTCATTTTGTTTCATTAATTCCTTCCTCTTAGTTTGCTCAGGTTATTTTGTTATTCTTTTTGTAGTTTCATATGTTAAATTCCTAGTTCATTTATTTTAATTTTCCCTACACTTAACAATCAAAGCATTTCAAGCCACAGCTTTTCTCTAAACACGGTTTTGGCCACATCTCAAGTCTTGATATAGAATGTGGCCATGGTTGCTAATTACAAAATGGTACAGTTTTGATTTATATCCTTTACCCAAAGGTTACTTGGGATAGGTTCCCTTTGTACATATTGTTGACTTTTTAAAAGATAACATTTTGTTTTGAATTTCTAGATTTATTGCATTGTGATCAAAGAACATGGCCTATCCAAGTTTTATAGTTTGCAATTTACTGAAGTTTTGCGAATTCATTTGTGAGATGCTACACGAGCATTTGACATTGGTTATAACTATGCATTCTATATGTGTGACAATGCAGCCATCTGTATTTGTATTCCTATATACACTACTTGGTTTGTCAAGATCTGAACACAGCACGTTAAAGTTTCCCAATGTCAAGGCGGTCTAGTCAATTCCTCCTTGTATTTCTAAGAGTTCTGCTTCCCATGTTTATATTTTAGCCCATATTGGTTGGCCCATATTGGTTAGAAGGCCAGTACATCAGCCATGAGCTGTGATCCAGAGCTCACTGGCGTCTCTCTGAGATTCTTTTTTTCTTGTGCCTTAAGCTAAGAGCTATCAGTGTGTATGGAGTGGCAGAGGGGATAGAGGGTCCATTAGGTGGCAGGAAGAGCTTCTATTTCTTCCTCAGGGCATACTTTTTTTCACACAAATGGAAAGGTAGGAAGGTTGGCCCTTCCCTAAGTCTGGCCTTACATTCTTCATACACGCAGAATTTTCCTAAACTTTCTGGCAGGTGGATGATCCTCTGTTCTAATTTTCATGCTGAGAAACATGTTTCACTATAATTACATTTCTTTCAACATTTCCATGGGAATTTGGAGGAGGGAAGAGTTTTTATAGTATTGTCTTGATTTTTTTATTCATGAAGGTAATTTATTGTGTTATTCCTTTTTGTATAACTTTATACTATAAGAATTTTTCTACATTATACTATATTCCCAGACATATTTAATTTTGCTGTACTGATTCATTGATGCTAACTTTCCCATGTACCCACAATATACTGGACACTGGAGTTGTTCCCACTTTTTCTTTTTAGTAAAAACTATGATGAACATCTTTGTGCATCAAACTATGTCTTCGAGACCTAGTATTAGGTCGCTTCTTAGACCTTACACCCAAAGCACAAGCAATGAAAGAAAAATTAGGCAAATGGGAACTCCTCAGAATTTTAATTTCCCCACACTTAACAATCAAAGCATTTCAAGCCACAGCTTTCCTCTAAACACAGTTTTGGCCACATCTCAAGTCTTGATATAGAATGTGGCCATGGTTGCTAATTACAAAATGGTAGAGTTTTGATTTATATCCTTTACCCAAAGGTTACTTGGGATAGGTTCCCTTTGTACATATTGTTGACTTTTTAAAAGATAACATTTTGTTTTGAATTTCTAGATTTAGAAATTAAAGCTTCTGTACCTCAAAGGAATTTGTCAAAAAGGTAAAGAGGCAGCCAACTCAAAGGGATAAAATATGTGGAAGCCATGTATCTGATAAGAGACTAATATCTTATATATATAAAGAAGTCTTACAACTCAATGACAATAGTACAAACAGCCCAATTATAAAATGGGCAAAAGATATGAAAAGACATTTCTCTAAAGAGGAAATACAAATAGCTAAAAAACACATGAAAAAATGTTCATCTTCACTAGCTATTAGGGAGATGCAAATCAAGACCACAATGAGGTATCATCTCACACCAATTAGAATGGCTGCCATCCAACAAACAGGAAACTACAAATGCTGGAGACGATGTGGAGAAATTGGAACTCTTATTCATTGGGGGTAGGAGGGTATAATGGTTCAGCCACTCTGGAAGACAGTCTGGTGGTTCCTCAGAAAACTAGATATTGAGTTACCCTACGATCCAGCAATTTCACTTGCCGGTACTTACCCAAAGGATCTGAAAGCAATAACATGAACAGATATTTGTACCCCAATGTTCATAGCGGCATTGTTCACAATTGCCAAGAGATGGAAACAACCTGAATGTCCTACATCAGATAAGTGGATAAACAAAATATGGCATATACACACGATGGAATACCACACAGCAGTAAGAAGGAATGAGATTGTGAGACATATGACAACATGGATGAATTGTGAAGACATAATGCTGAGTGGAATAAGCCAGACACACAAAGAGAAATAATGTGAACTCTGTGAAAAATGTAAAATAGTGTCTTATATTGTAGAATATAGGAGACCTAGAGATAGACAGCAGCTAGGAAAGGGGGAACAATAATCTAATAAGAACAGACAAGATATTGAGGGTGAGCTTGATATGGGAATGCTCAGGGGTGACTATGGTTTGTTAATTTTCTTTTGGTATGGTACGAGTATATTGGAAGGGATGAAGTTATTTCAGGATATTTGTTTTTCCCATTGCTTTGTTTTATTTTGTTTGGAAGTGTTTTTTCATTTGATAAATAATTTTAAAATAAAATAAAATTCTGAAAAAACTTTGCATGCATTTCCAATTAATTCTTTAGGATGGATTCCTAGACATAGGGTTCAATGAGTATGAAACTTTTAAGACTCTTAAAATGTATTTTAAATTAAAAAAAATAAAGTTCATAAACATTTTATACCCAGAAGCAGCATATGAGGTTTCTTGTTTTATTTTACTTTGTCAATATTGGGAAGTTACATTATTAAAAAACTTCACTAATTCAGTAAAAGTAAAAAATGAGTTCTCATTTTTTAAACCTTTATTTCTTTTCCATGTGCTTGCTTACTTTTTAAAAATCCTTTTTTCATCTCTCTATCCATCTGTGAATACTCTGTTTATTCGTGCCCTTTGCTCTACTAGGTCAGAAATGGCACAAATACAGCACGTGAACTGAGAACCCCCTCCTGTACCCAGGACAGGCAGCATTAACTGATCACGACATTTTCCCACTAAACAGAAGCAGACCCCAAACAGTTCATCAAAGTGGTTCACAAAATAAAATCTATTTGTCATTTCTGTTTTTTGGTCTTGGTGTTTTATTATAAAAGCGTGTAAGTTCTTTTAGTAATAACGATCCAATAAAAATTTAGAATACTGGTATGGGTAAATTGGGTACCTTCTGGGTAAAGACTTCCAGGTGTGTATCTGTCAAAGAAGGACTCAGCCCCAAACATTCGCCAGCCTCCCGCTGTGTGCTAAGCCCTTCTCAGCATCTTAATAATACAGAAATGTGTATGATATGGTCCTTGCCCTCCAGGAGGACTGGGTCAGCAGGGGAGACAGATGTAAAAATAGCTTTAATACAGAGTACAAAGTGACAAAATCACATGGCTGGAGAAGCCACTGGCAGAGTAATGGTGAAGGCTTTGTGGAGGAGACGTCAGCAGTGGGCTTGAAGGTTTGGTGGGGCTGGCAGAGCCTGGGGAAAGAGTGCTCTTAGGGACGGGGCAGTGTGGTATAATGAGGGGTCTGGACCCAGGCAGTCAGAGCAGAGGCTCCAACTAATAGTCCCTCGTGTGAGAAAAAAGACTACAAAAGCACTCCATCCATCTGGAAATCACCCTTTTGTCAAGCTCAGCTATCCAGAACACGGTCTCTGTGCAGCCCGCACAGATGTCTCAAAAGCCATTTTCTAAAGCTTGGGCACTTAACTCTCAGAAAAAGGTGTCAGCCCCCGACTCACAGCTTATTTTATTCCCTTTCATCCACAATCCCGGCAAACTGTGCTGTTTGGTTTGCTGGACCATGAAGGATGAGAGACAGCAACTTGTGATGGGATAGGGGTAGTTGAAAAGGGAGGCATATCACAAGAAACAAGAAGTGTCAGTCCTCAGCAGGGGAGAGGACAGTGAGTTCTTACAGAACTTAAGAAAAACTGAAAAACAAATAAAACAAAATAAAGACAACAGCCACAGCCTCAGTGGGCTGGAGAACTCCATATACTTCAAGACTCTTTGAAGGCATCTTTGAATAGATACTCATCTAGCCCTGGAACTCTGTATTGAAAGCTCTGGGTGAGCAGGGAAAGATGAAAGCATGCTCTGTGTTCTTAAGAAGATGAAAAACAATAAACACAAAGAAGAAAATGACTGCAACACATAATAAATAAAGGGTTAAAATTCACAATGTTATAAAGACTCCCTACAGGTAAATAAGGCACAAATCACCCAGTAGGAAAGAGGGCAGACACCAGGAACAGGCAATCCACAGGAGAACTACAAATGGTCAGTAGGCCCAGGAAAGACGCTCAGCTTCACTAATGAAGAAAACCCAATTTAAAATAAATCAAGTTTTGCAAACAGTCAGAGTGATATAACTTACAAAGAATGAAAGGGTGTGGAATACTGGCCACACTGCTATCCGGCTTTGCAGGGTAATTGGATAGTATCTATTGAAACTGAAATGTATCATCCCAATACCACTTCTGGGACTCTATTCTTTAGAAATACCAGCACTCATGGATAAAAATTCATGTGCAAGGATATCTGCTGCAGAATCCTTTACAAGAACCCAAAACAGAAGTTGAGGAATGCTTGATGAAATATTATGCAGCCACTAAAAAAAAAAAAAGATCTTTTTGCACTAATTTGTAAATTTAGTTTTGATATCCATAATATGTTAAAAAAAAAACAAAACAAAACAGGTTGTGGGATAAAACGTAAAGCATGACCTCCATGTTTTTTGTATAGAAGAAAGTCTAGAATGAGAAGCACTAGAGTGTTGCTAAATGGTTTTTGGGAGTAGGACTGGGGTAGGAAGGGGACTGTTACTTTTTCATTTATAATTTTTGTAAAATAGAAAAAATATCTTTATGGGTGAATTTTGCTTTATTTTTCAAGATTTTCTGTATCTTCCAAATTTCTTTAATGAACACGACAGCTTTTGTAACAAAAAATGATTTTAAAAAAAGGCTGGGAACATGATGTTTAGGCTTCACAGATTCTGGAAAGGTTCTTATGTTGCATCTCGTTCTCCAACCATGGCAGAAACATGACTGTGTACTTGAATTCAGACTTCAGAAACTGCCCCTTGATTGCCATTGTCCAACTGAGGTAAAATGCACCCAGTGACAGTCGAAGTCCAATTCTAAAGCATTTGGCAAAGATGCGACATTTCTTTCCAAATTTACGGCCACTAAGTCATGAAAATCAACATGCATCTTTCTCTGCCTGAAGGGAAAGCTGCAAACAAGTATTTTCCGTATAAACTTGGACTTAGAAGACAGATCTTCATTTCCAATAAACTGGAATCTGTTAACAAAGTGTTGGCTAAGGGCTGTTAAGATAAAGACATGCTGTGCACAGCGCGATGTCATAAGAAAGGCATGAGGTTCGGTGATCACCCCTCTCGGGGCCTTTGCCTCACCATCAGTAACGAGAGGAGGGGACCATGGGGTCTCCCAGGCCCCTGCCCTCTGGGTGACTCTGAGTCCATGTTATGACCACAGACAGAGGAGGGGTAGTTTTCAATGGGAAAACAGTGGGCTGTTGACAAAGGGAAGTGAAAGAACACTAGACCTCACGTCCTCTCCATGCTGTGGGACTTCACCGGCTGTTTTCAACACTGCAGTTATAAAAAGTACACAGGTATAATGACATGCTTCTTTGGCTGGCTTCTCCCCCATTCCTGAATTCTACAAGCTAAAAACCCCCACCAGTGCAGGATGGGCATCTGAAAAGGGAGAGCTGTGTTGGCAGTCCATCTGTCACCCAACCCTGCTTTGGGGCTACACCACCACTACAAATTACCATCACAATAATTCTGTCACGGGGAACAAGGGTTGGCTGGTCCAGTGGTTCCTCCATGATTTAATGTTTTGCCAACCCAATGCTCACCATAGCCTGCCCCTCCCTGTTCCGCTATCAACTATCTCCACCGTCGGTGCCTTACCACTTCCTCCTCCATATGCCTCCCACCATGAGAACCAGCCTCCACAGGACCTGACTTAGCTTTCCCACACGGGTGCCTTCTACTTAGCCACAGGATCCGTATTCTTTGCAACTCAAGACCCACACTCCTGGCCTCTCGCAGGCTCTGTGATCAGGCCTCACAGCACCACCCGGATTGTACTCATCCTCTCCAACTGTGGTTCCTTGTCCAAGATCACCCACCCCCGACCATGGAGTGGGTCCACTTTTGTCACTGGCATTCAGAGAGACTTTTGTCACAGTCATTTCCAATATAAAGAATATATTCCTGTATCAAGAGGTGACCTACAGGGCTCAGCTGATGTGCTCTGGAAAATCCCCTCCAAGGTATGTAAGTGCCTTTTTGCTCCATGTCCTAGGCTGTGGCTCTCTCTCCCCACCCCCAGGGCTGCCCCACACAACTCTCCTGTTACTGACATGCAACAGTCTCTGCTCCTTGCAAACTCACCTCCCATCCTCTACTCCCACACTTTCTCCTCTTCTGCCCCATCTCTCCCTGACTGCAGTCTGTCCTGTTGCCCCTTTCCTTTTCCCAAAGCAGAGCCTTGACCGTGTTTGAGCCCCTCTTCAGAAAACCTCAAAATCTCCCCACCGGTCACCAACTTCGGAGCCATTCATTCCATTTGTGAAATTGATTCTAGTGAATATTCCCTTAAAAATATATCTCAAGATCTATTTTGGTGATTAGCTCACCCAAGAAAGAATCTTTACTATGAAGAGGGGATAAATGATACAAAGGGCATATATTTTTCATAGAAGAAAAAAAAAACTTTCTGCGACAGGGTGGCCGAGCCCCTCTTCCTCCAGCGTACTGGACACTCTGGGGTCCTTTCAGAGAGAGAGCCACAGCCTAGGACATGGAGCAAAAAGGCACTTACATACCTTGGAGGGGATTTTCCAGAGCACGTCAGCTGAGCCCTGTAGGTCACCTCTTGATACAGGAATATATTCTTTATATTGGAAATGACTGTGACAAAAGTCTCTCTGAATGCCAGTGACAAAAGTGGACCCAGGACAGGGTCCTAAAAGGGAATAGAGTTGTCGTGTCTGGCCCCGACATTGTGTCCAGAAGGCAAGTCTATAGGAGACAGGGTGTCTTGCTGGTTATCGAGGGCTCGGCTCTGGAATGATCCAGGTACTCATCTGGATTGGAATCCTGACTCTATCACTTACTAACTGCAAAGCCTCTGGCTTCTCTAAGCTTTGGTTACTTTATCTGTGAAACGGGAATAACAGTCCAAACTCTAAAGGGCTGCTGCAGGCATCAGGTGAGAAAATATATGTTGGGCATATAAGTGCCCGGCACGTGGGGCTCAATATGTTCTGGTTCTTGTTCTCACCATGCTGCTGATAATGATACCCTTGGCCTTGGTTCAAAGAGGTGGAGTCCACCTAGCCGGCTTCTGGTGGAGGCTGAGTGCTGCCCGGCGGCAGGCCTCCTATTTAGGGTTTTGGGCTATTGTCAAGGGCAGAGGAGTGCTGGGGAGCTGACAGGCAGTGGAGTTAGCTGAGATGCAGAACCTTGCAGGGCTTCAGGATTTCCCTCTGTAAAAGAAGACCTGGCCCGAGATAAGCCCCACTGTTCTCTTCGGCTCTGACATTCTGTGGGTCTAAACAATGGGTCAAAGTTCAGCCATGAGATGAGTCCAATTCGACCCACTTTCTGAACACCTTCTACGTGGCAGGCACTCTGTTAGAGATGAGTTTAGCAGTGAATGAGAACTGGTTCCTACCTCAAGGAGCACACCAGCTGGTGAGGGAAACAGAGAACCAGATAATTACAATGCCATGTGATTAGTGTTAAAACAGAGAAAAGGACACACTGCTTTGAGGACGGGCATGCAGCCAAGGCTGGATGCCAGGGCCAGGAGGAACGGTATCAGGACGGAAAGCTTCCTGGCAGGAATGCAATATTTATCAAAGTGGTTTTTAATATGAACAGGGTAATTCCAGCTATTTTAATGGATTTCAATGATTCCCTGATTGGTTTCACAAGCTTATTTTGCTCTACATTACATTACCTTTTCTTTGGAAACACTGTTCACTAATGCCAGGCCTAAATAAATACTGAATAATATAAACAACATACAAATGAAATGTAATTGGAAACTGCTGTTTGGGATGGAACTCAGTACTGGCCAGAAATGCTTCTTCATTTCTTACCAAGGATTGCACTAACCCTGTGCAAACACTCATGGAGAGTCAGACTGTTTTTCAGTAAAAGTGGATGGAGCCTGTCTTAGGACTTCCATCTTCACATGTGAATTAAGATATATTTTTGCATTACACAGGGGAAGAAAACAACCACCTTCTACCATGAGCAACTCAGGACACTTGTCCACAGCAGTGTTTCCAAAGTGTTCTCTGAGTAATATTAACAAATTTTAGGCGAAAAATGATTCCTTGGCCAAATGCATTTGGGAAACATACTTTAAACAAAGATAAAGAGGTTTTATCACTGCAGGACTTCTAAGCAAATTTAATATGCAACTTTGGAGTACGGCCCTCTAGGAGGGAATACAGAATGCAAAGTTCTCCAAATTTATTGACCATGGAATCCCCTTTTCACAGTCTATCTTTGTGGACTTGTGATCTTGAGAGATATTTTGGGAAACGCTAATCCATAGGTATTCTTACCTCAGGATTCCCTAAAGAAATGGATCCCCCATCTTACAAAGTGAAGCTTTTAAGTAAAACTAGTGCTTATGGATCAAAAAAGCAAACTGAAGCCACTTCGGTAATTCCCGGTCCCTTCCAAATTATCATGGAAATGACTAGAGTATGATATAGAGAGAAGTGTGTATCAGTACTGGAAACTAGGGAAGGTTACCATTTGTGGGAAATTTTTGAAGTATATAGTTCAGGCAAGATCAGATTGGGAGAAGTGCCAATTAAGCCATAATTCCCTGCATAGGAAGGAAAAGCCCACCTGGAAGTGTGTGGAGGGCCCCCAGCAGTACTCCCCTGACACTTAAGCTTAGAGCTACTGTGGCTTGAGATGAGCACAGAGTATGGGCAAGGCATGAGCGAGCAGGAGAGATGGTGCAGGACGGTGGCAGAGGTTTTTGCTTCCCATGATTCCTTGTGATTTTAGCCACCCCCCTCACCCTTTGGTCCTCATGTACAGATAACTTCACCTTTGGCCAGGTAAAAGTAAAACCGCAGTTAAGCTAAATATTCATCTTTTGCCTTTGTTTGGGTGTGAAAGTTCTAACCAGAACCCATGGGATTAATGACGGACATTCTCAATTCAGAACCATGGGCAAACACAGTGCCCTCTTGAAGAGGAGCCATGTGAGGAAAATCACAAGCATATGACAAAAAGAAGGGGGACCAAGTTAAGGAACAAAAGCAAACATCCCCAGTAGGAAAAAAGACTTTCATTATACAAAGAGGCAGAAGGAAATCTAAATTCAACTTCTCAGTATGACTCATGAGGACATGATATTTATGAAAAAGGTCTAAACTTAATTCAGGAAGGATTGAGTCCAGAGAAAAAAACAATTGCTAAATACAAAAATATTAAATGGGAATCATGAATAGAAGATTTGGATTGAGAAATTCTCTAAGAATTTTGAAGAAAAGGATAAAGGAATTAATAGGATGAGCAAAAATCTAAGTGGTGGGGAGAGCAGATCCAGGAAATCTACATGAATGAACAAATCAGCAAAGCAGGCTGAGAAGAAGCAGCAACTTGGAAAAATAATAGAAAAAATTTCCCATGATGAAGAAAGATGTGATTCTGCAAACTGAACCACCCCCCCATCAGCAATAATTAAAATTAATGCAAACAGACCTAAAGCTAGACAGATCAGAGGGAAACTACTGAATTCCAAGGATAAAGAAAAAACAACCTACAAGTGTCAGAGTGGAAGAAAAGAAAAACAGGCTACCTAGAAAAGAAAAATGAAAGTCAGTCTCAGACTTCTCTACAACACTAACTTCTAAAGACAAAGGAGCCACATCCCCAGAGTTCTGAGCGGGAACCCTATGACCCAAGAAGTCTACATGCAGCTGCGTAAGGGCAACAGGAAGACCTCAAACTCGCAAGGAATCTTGAAATGTAGTGCCCACTCATCCTTGAAAAACATTATTTAAAGAACCATTGTAGCTCTGAGAAATGAAACAAAATAATGAGGAGAGCATGGCATAGAAGAAATAAGGGGTGAGCAATGAAACCAGGGAAACAGACTTACTGTCTGAATAGTCTTAGTAACTTGGTCATGGAATTTACTGCAATCGGCAAACAAGTTTCTTGAAAGTGAAGATCGATAATACAAAATAATAATGACCAAATATCTAAAATCTAAATTCTTGATAAATGCCCCGATTATTTCGTCATTAACTGGCAGGAGCGAGGGGCCGCAATCCAGTGGTGCACTGACAGTACTTGATCTAGCACGCTGGGTTTGAATCCCAGCTTCACCACCTGCCAGCTGTGATCCTCACCCAGTGCCAGCCCGGCCTGCAGACTGCTTTATCCCAGCCATCTCGCATCTCCCCCATTCCCCATCCACTCTACCCTCCTCTCCATCGGCACAGCCACTACTCTTTCAGACTCCACAATTTCTCCCTGGGTTAGTCCAGAAACACTAGTCCTCTCTGGTTCCACTGACTTCAGGCCGATTCCCGACCCTCCTCTCACTTCAACTCGCCTCCCAGAATGACCTTTTAAAAACTTTCAGTGACTTCCAATGGCCTCATGGTCAGTAGGGAGGAGTCCAAACTCCCAGGCTTAGCACAAGGTCTGGCCCCCAGGATCTGACTTTTACCCACCTGTCCAGCCATCTCCCCTACCAACCAGAGTTCCCAACACCACGTCTTGCTCTCACACTGAGAAAGCTGGGTATCATGGTTAACAGCACCAGGAAGGCCTGATTTCACAACCCAGCCCTACTACATACTTACTAAGTTTACACAGCTAGTAAGCAGTAGAGCTGGGCTGTGAAATGACAGTCTAAGCCTCAGGTGTCTCATCTGTAGACTGGAGCTAAGAATAGTGCCTGCACCTCATGAGAGTTGTTAAAAGGATTAAACAACATAATACATGCAAGGGCTTTTCATAGTAAGCACTCAACAAATGAAAACTAATTGTTACACCTCCCTTGCCCCTGCCCACACTATTTCTTAGCCTCTAACATTTTTTCAACCACACTTTTTCCTACTTCTCCTTTATTTTTCAGCTCCAATATTATGCTCTTTTCGTATTCTAGGCTCTCAGCAAGCCTTGGCCATGGTGTGTAGTGGGGAGAAGCCAATCTTGGCATGCCAGCAGGTAGACTCTGCCTTCTCTCGAAGGAAGCAGGTGTTTCCCTTGGCATGCCTCTGTTAGGCTCTGCAATGACCTGCGCCCCACCTTCCCAGGCTCCCCCACTGCACTCTGAACTCTTTAAGGGCAGGAACCATGTCACACTCACTGTAGGATCCCCAGGACCTACCAAAGTGCCTGGCATGTGCAGGAGCTCAGAAAGCGTTTACTGAAGGAATGGAAGAATGATTTTGCCCTGCCTGAGAACAAGGAGGCTAGAAGATTTTGCCAGCCGCCATTGATGTCTGGTGGGGTCCTGGGCAGGAGACCGAGATCTGATCCACCCCCACCCTGGCAGGGTGATGTGACTGAGGGTTGGGGTAAGCAGGAGTCAGGCCACTGACTTGTGACTTGGTGGCCTTGCTTCAGACAAGCAGCTTTGGGGGAATTTCAAATGAAGGAAAAACAAACTCAACTATGTTCAACAAGCAAACTGCACGGCTGCTGGAGATGAGCTCATGGCAGGGCTGAGCTGGCTGGTGAAGTGACAGGCTGGCTTGACCGCTGCAGATTCTCGCCAAAACCCCAAAATAACCTCAAGCCTCTGGCATGCTGTGGCCAAGGCTTACTGAAAGTCTAGCAGCAAAGTGAAAATAGGATCAGTCTCAACCAAGAAGGCACACCAGGGCGCCCATCCAGGGCCCCCTCCTGACCCCGACGGCCCTGGTGTGAGGCAACCAGCTCTTGGTTACGTGCTCCCTCCCCTGGGTCAGATCCTAGCTCTCCTGTGCAGACACAATGCCAGCTAACCAGACGTTTTCCACAGATTGTTACATGATGAACCAAGCAGATCAGATGATGGTTACTGGAAAAACAAGCCTCTATTATAGAAAGGCTTCCGGCTCAGAGCTGGATGTCAGTCTGTGCAATACAACGTGCTGGGGTATGACAATGGGACAGAGGCAATTAACAGCGTCAGAATTTCAAAATTTGCTTTGGACTCTGAACACTCCTCACAAAATGTAAAACACAAATGGTCATGGAAAGATTAGACAAGAGAACTGATTGTCTATGGAACGCTCCTTTTTCTTTTATTCACACCCCACATATTCAAAAGGAAACATATATAATATAAAATGCTGTGAGACAGAGGAAACTACGGTTAGTTGGGAAGGCTACTAACAGAAAGGGCTTCTGGAATATTTGAGAACACACTGCTTCCTTATATTTAATCGGAGTCAGCTGGCCACAAGGAGACTCACAACAGTCAGAACAGGCAAGTACGAGCGGCTGGACAAACCAATCAGCTAATAAAGGCCTCGTTATCACCACAGAGTATCTCTCTTCTGCTCACTGTTAGATATTTTCAAGAGCTCCTTTAGATGTTTTTAGCAACTTTGGTGATAGGAAACTTTCCACTTCCTAATCAAGTCACTGTTTATAGTTGAGGAGCTTGAGTTGATGAGCAAGCAGGGAGAGCATTCCTTGTGAACACTTACAAGGCATCATCCAATCCTTAAGTGGGTTACTGCTCCCATGCTCCAGTTCCATGACCTTAGACAGGGTAAGAGTGCCAGTGACCTCATTTCAGCCCCCTCATCTAGGCCAGATGACTGGTGTCTTTACCATCGTAAAAGATTTCTGGGAAAGCAGATTCTATAAACTCCTTTGGAAATTCTTTCATCTACCTGTATCCCTAGGTTGACTACTTCTTTTGCCTCCCTCCCTCCCTCCCTCGCCCCTTTCCTTCCTTCCTTCCTTCCATCCATTCTTCATTAGGGCATACTAAGTGCCAGGCCTGAACTAAGCACTGGATTCAACAATTAATCAAAGCATGACCCACAGTCTTGAGGGATCTACTGGCTGATGAGGCAGACCCAAATGTAATCAAGAAGCACAAAATAGTGTTATATATGCTAAGAATGTAGTCATTAATCAAGAAACAGAATGTTAACAGTCATAGAACAAGTTAACATCAATTAAGTATTCTGTAGGCACACCGCAGCCAGCATACACAGGAGACAGGTTTGCTTTCCAGAACCTCTATCTTCATAGAAATATGACCAACAAAATACAAAAACTAAACAAAACTAACAGGAAGACACCACTTCTAAATTCAGTGCAAACCACTCAATCCAACTGTCTGGAATGTCTCTTTAGAAAACTGAAATTGATTGCTTAAAAATGTAATTTTCTCTGATGATTAAAGTCTATAAAAATGTGGAAGATGTAGTAATGAATAGAGAAGAAAATAATTACCAATAATCTACCAAATAGAGATAACAATGACTAAGTCTATATGTATAATTTTTTAAAATGGATAGATGTACTTTACCCATTTATAATATTAAAATAAAATTGGGAACTGATATGTGTTTTATAATCTGCTTTTCTTAACTAGAGTTTATTAGCACCTTGCCTCATTCTTAAATATCCTTTGAAAGTATGCCTGTTTAATTGTTGTTCACTACGCTATCCTACAGATGTTCCATCCTATTTTTAACCAATTCTTTATCACTGAAATTTAGATTAATTCAAGTTTTCTGTAGGCACACTGCACCCAGCATAAATAATAAATAATGCTTAAATGTATAAACATATGCCATCTCTGATTAATTCCTTAGAATAATTCCCTGGAAGTGAATTCCTGTATCTTAAGGAATGCATATTTTGAGGCATTTAACACATACTGCCAAATTATCCTACCAGGTGTACATAAAAGTCCATTTTTCCTACACCTTACCAACACCTGGTACTTTGTCTTTATTTTTTTTTTTTTTTTGGCCATTTTGATAGGTAGAAAGAGAGAGCAAGATAGCATCAAACTGTTTTAATTTGCAATTCTGATTAATAGTGAGGTGAACTATTTTCCACACACTTATAGTGTGTATGTATTTATATTTATATATTTTTAAAAACTCAGTTCATAGCCTTTGCTCATTTTTCTCCATAGAGTTAAAATCTGTCTTCTGGCAACTTTCTTACTTTAGTCCAAGCTGTGTCTTCTGGAACTATCCTACGTAAGTTTAATTCCTCCTTCATGACACCCCCTCAAATACTTGAAGACACAAATCATGTCTCGCTTTCTCCAAGATAAATACCCCCAGCTCCTTCAACCATTTCATGTGGCAAAGTTTCAAGTGCCGCTGTCAAAGTCTTGTTGCATAGTAAGTCCTCCTGCCCTGATTTAGAGAAATACACTCTAACATTCATATGGACCCAAGCAACATGCAAGTCTAGAAAAGCCTGCCCTGGGGCATCTTGGCAGACTGATTACAGTCACCTCCATGCACATGGGCCTCAGTCTCCCTTCTCCACCCTGTCCATGAGGATACTAATGGTTTGTCTTACCATGATAATGACATTTCTTTTGTGATATCAGGCCTGGGAGTCAAATAAAGTGAGGGCAGACACTGGATGGAGGAAGAGCAATCTGTACAGTATAGTGAAGATGATTTAACAAATTCAAGTGAAGAAAGCATCAACAATGAAATGGTTAGTCAGGAATGGGGCTCCGAGAAGCAGAATTTCACCATGCTGGTCCAGCACTGTTACGAGTCTCCTCCAGGAAGCCTCTTCTGACCCTGGGGTGGAGTAGGGACACTTCCTCTGGCCCCAACCACAGAGTCACCTGTTTCGGAGTTGATCCCCCCACGTCTCTGCACTCCTTGAGGGATGGGGCCATGTCTTGCTCCCCCACAGTCTTGCTCTACAGTGGCAGAGATCAGGCCAGCACAAGTGCTTGTTGAACGGAGCTACTGGCAGAAATCTCCCTCCAGGCATCCCACATCCCTTTGCTCTTTTTCTCTCACCTTCTTCTAATACAAATCTGATTTCTCAAGTACTTCAAACCCTGAGAGGTTCCCTGATCAATGGATCTGTGCACCCATGCCACTGACTAGGAACTCCGCAGCACTACTAAATTGCACTTGGTTTATATATCAGCTTCCAGAGAACTCTTCCAGGTTCCCTGGATTGGATCACTTCTGGAGCACTGTCATGACTGTTTCTGGGTCTATAAAACTGGGGTTGAGGCTCTGAACCCTGTGAAGGCATCACTGTTGTATGAGTCCCTGCCCTGGAGTCCAGCTGGAGGCCTTTTGGCCAGCAACACCCTGACAATTTTGTGTATTATGCGCCAAGTAGAAAACAATATGTATGTGTGTATATGCATATATTTATATGTATGTGTGTGTATATATGTGTGTGTGTGTGCATAAGGATATCTCAAACTAATGAAGGTACAAGCTTTAGAATAAAGTTGGCTCCATTATTTATGCACTAGCTGTATGAGCTTGGGCAGGTCATTTCTCTGACTGTGCCTTTATGTATTTATATAGACATATAAAACCTTTATAATTGTGTCTGGCAATAATAAATATTCAGTAACTGTTCACTATTATCATTATTATTATTACGCACACTTAAGAACTGAGTTAAGATGTTTACCTATATTTATGGATATAGGAAACTCAATTTTTATTTTTTCAAGTATCTAGAAATTGATTTGCTGCCAAATAATCCATAGCATGGATGGAAGGCCTCGCACGGAAGAGGTATAAGGTACCAGAAGACAGCAAGGCTTCACCCTCTATTGATGGAGCGTAGCGACATTAAACATCTCCGCAAAGGAATGCTGCCTACAGATCCCTGAGTTGGTCGAGAGGGTCTGGATTATTCCCCTAACATGAAAGATTCAAATTTGTTATTACTATAATCTATTACTATCATAACCTAATGCCCAACAGAGTCAATACTATAATATTAACTTTAACTTCAAGCTGGTTTATCTTAGAACTCACCTATTTTTCATTTGCTTGAGAATTACCAGTATTCTGTGAAATATGTGATTTATCCCAAGCATTAAGATGGCATTGGATGTCTTCAAATTTATTCTTTTGCCATATGCTTTGTGCCCTTTGTATTCAAACATTTGTTTGTTTACATGAACTGCAGTGATCTGTGTAAGAATTTATTCAAGTGCATATTTTTCAGCGTTATTTGTAACAATTATTACTGCTATCGCTGCTTTGCATATACTTTACATAAATTCATTCATATTTATTTAACATCATGACTTGTTTGAGTAGTCACTAAAATACTGGTATTTGCTTTAAATTACAGTGATATAAAGCATAGGCTTTCATTGACCAGTACATTTGTTGGGTTTTGTGGCCAGAATAGTTTGTGTGCCACATTTTTTTATAATATGATTTTAATTTCTTTTATCATTTAAACACACAAAAAAAGTACAGAAATAATGTAATTCCAACCTATGTATCCAGTATATAGATTTAAAACATGTTAACATTATGACACATTGCTTCACATTACTTTTATCTTAAAGAAATAAACAATTTCCCATGCAATTCAAAGGCTCCCTGATTCAATTCCCCTTCCTTTTTTTCCAGTGGTAAGAAGAAGCTTATGGCTTAAATTACCAGCTAAAGACTCCTGAGTTTATCTCTCTATAATGAGCTATCTAATATACCATATCCTTGATTGCTCATCTAGGCTATATCATATGTTGGCACAGAAATGTTCACAGAATTCCCTTACAATCTTTTTATTTCTGTTAGGTTGGTAGTGATGTCTCCTCTGTTGTTCCCAATTTTAGTAATTTAAGTCTTCTCTTTTTCACCTTGGTCAGTTTAGCTGTAAATGTTCTTTTGCTCCTTGCTTTTTTTCATTCAACATTATGTTTTCATGAATTATCCATGCTGACACATACAGATATAGTTAATTAATATTAACGGATGCATAGTACACTGCCGTACAAATGTAGTTCACTTATTTGGTTATTCCATCAATAGACATTTAAGGAGTTTCACATTTTTCACTATCTCAAACACTACTTCAAAGAATATACTCGTGAATATACCTTTGTGCACATACACAAGGGCTTCCTTTCTAGGGCAAAAACTAGAAGCAGAATTACAAGGTCCTCTGCAGTGTGTCTTCAGCTTCCCCAGAATAAAACCAACCTGCTCTCCCAAGGTATCACTCTAGATCCCACCAGCATTGTATCAGATTTCCTAGTTCTCCACATCCTCAGATTATTTATTTTTTTGCCAGTAAGACAAAAAGAAAATATATCTCGTTGTTTTAATTAGCATGTATCTTAGTACTACTGAAGTTAAGCATAATACCATATGGAATTATTTTTCTTGCCTGTATATATCTTTTGCCTATTTTTCTTCTGAATTGTTTTTCTTTAACTTACTGATTTCTGGAATTCTTTAAATCCTTCTAATGCTAATCCCTGTTCTGTTATATGCATTGGAAATACCTTCTCTGAGTCTATGGCTTATACTTCACCTATATGAATGATGTCTTGTCATGTAGAAGTATTAATTTTTTGTTTATTATCTTGTTTTTATTATTACTGGAAGAAGTATTCAGTTATATATATTGTTTTTAATTTTAAGCTTGGCTAAACCTGTATTATGTAGTTTCCAGTATATACGTGTTTGTGTGTGTGTGTGTGTGTGTATTTATCTTTGTTGTTTAGACATTGAGCAATTGTGTTTCACATTAGAGCACTTTTGTCTTTTTTATTTCTTAATGCAATTTTATTGAGATATAATCACACACCATATAATTCATCCAAAGTATACAATCAATGGCTCACAGTATTATCATATAGTTCTGTATTCACCATCATAATCAATTTTCAAACATTTTCATTACTCCAAAATAAAGAAAAAAATAAAAAAAGAACACCCAAACCATCCCATATCCCTTATCCCCCTCTATTATTTATGTATTTCTGTCTTAATATAGTCAAATGTATCAATTTTTTATTTAAAAAATTGTGCCTTTTATATTTTAAGAAATCTCTTCCTACCTGATGTTAAAAAAATACTGTCCTCAATTTCTTCTAAATATTTGAAATTTTGCTGTTCACAAACCCAAAATTTATTTTTAGATATGGTAAAAGTAAGTGATCTAATTTTATCCAAGACTCAGTTATTAACAGACCAGCCTTCTCCACCAAATTAACTTAATGCTTCCTGTGTCAGATACGTGAGTCTCTGCAATTTTATTTTGGTTCACTGTCATTAGTCTTTCATTTTAATTACTAATAGCTTAAAAAACTTTTGTAATTTGGTAATGTAAAATCCCCTCCCTCTTCTTACTTTCTTCAAATTTGTCTTGGATAATCTTGGCCCTATACCATTAAATATGAATTTAAGGTTCAACATATCAAGTTTTGAAACTAATTTATTTAAAAATATTTTGATTGGAATTGAGAGGAGTTTATACATTAACGTAAGGAGATGCTTCCCATCCTTGAACATGGCATACCTAAACTTCTGTTTTGATCTTCTTTTTTTGTCTTGTCATTCAGTTTTATTATTTTCTCTCCCAAGTTCTTACATTACCTTTATTAGACTTATTCCTAAGAAATGTATATATATTCCTAAGAAATGTTGTTATTAGGTATTGTTGGCCAAACTGCATCTCCCAAAAGATATGTTGAAGCCCTACCGCTGGTACCTGTGAACGTGATTTGGAAACAGGGTCTTGCAGATGTAATCAAGATGAGGTCATACTGGATTATAAGAAGAGACACAGAGACTCAGGGACACACAGGGAGAACACCATGTGATGATGAAGCAGAGACTGGAATGATGCAGCTGCAAGGCAAGAAATGCCATTGACGGCCGCAACCACCAGAAGCCAGGAGAGAGGCAGGGAACAGATTCTCCTTCAGAGCCTCAAAAGAAACAACCTTGCTGAACTTGATTTTGGGCTACTAGCCTCCAGAACTATGAGAGAAGAAACTTTTATTGTTTTAAGAAACTAGTTAGTGGTAACTTGTTATGGCAGCACTAGGAAACAAATACGCAGGAAGTGGATATTTCTAAAAAATCTGTATTTTTAATTTTTTTGCTTATTCTGTATATTTATCTTATATCCAGCAACTCTGTCAAATTCTTGTTATTTCCAACTGCTTATAGATTATTTTAGATTGTTTATGTATACACTATAACATGTGCAAATAACAACAATTTAGTTTTTTCCATTCTAACTCTCATTTATATTCAGATTTTTTTCATCTCTTATTGAACTGGGTTGGGGTTGCCAGTAGTATGTTGAATGAAGGTGATAACAGAGGACAGTCTTTACCCATTCCCCATTTTAGAAGGAAGGCTCCTAATATTTAACCAATAAGCATGATAGATGCAATAGGCTGGTAGATACTTTTTTTTTTTTTTAATCACATTAAGAAAGTCTCTGCCTCTTCTCAGGTTAGAAATATTTTTTGTTTGTTTCTGGTTTTGTTTTGTATATTTTAACTACAAAGGAACTTATCCCAGGGAACAGGGGAAGACATGCTGTGGCTGGGGCAAGGGTGAAAAATAAAACTCTCTCCCTGTCCTGGGCCCACACCAGACTATAGCTGGGGGAGAGGCAGGAAACTCTCTTCCACAAAAGACCTGCCAAATATACAAGGCAGCATTTGGCTACCAAGGGGAGAAGGAGCAGAATCACTGAGAAAACCCCAGGCACAAAGGGTCTTCCTAAGATTGAGGCTGGATCAGCCAACCAACACGAGGCTAGCAGGCGCTGAGTAATAAGCAATGCCTATTCACTGCTGGGGAAGGGGTGAGAGAATGGAGAGAGGCTACCTCTGAGGCACAGACACACAGGGAAGGCTGAAAGCTGATGTTGAAATAGAAACAATGATAAGAACACTCAGGCAACCCAGCTCCCACCCTAAGCACTAAGAAGCAGTGCTTCTTATCCAGGGGTGATTTTGCCTCCCCCTGCCCCTCCCTCCCAGAATATTTGGCAATGTATGGAGATATTTTTGTTCTCACAATTTGGAGTGGGGTTGTGTGTTACTGTCACCTAATGGGTAGAGGCCATGCTTGCCGCTAAATATATCCTACAATGCAGAAGATAGCCCCCAAAACAAAGAATTATGTAGCTCCAAATTTAAATAATGCTGAGGCTGAGAAACCCTGCACTAAAGAAATTCAAAGACAGGGGTACATAAAAGGTCATCAAAGCAACAAAAAAAATCCAAATCCAGCTCAACTCTTGACTAGATTGTCTTAACCTTCCAGAATAATGACCTAGGAGAAGAAAAGGCATACCCACTTCCAGGGATAAATATTATTTATCTCAGTCTCTATGGCCTACTCATGATGTCTAGCAATATATTAAAAATTAGAAGACACACAGAAAAGTAAAACAATCTGTTTTCAAGAGACAAGGTCCTCAATAGACCTAGTCTCAGAGAGGATCTAGCTGTTAGAAATTTAAAATGATTATGATTAATAATTAGTGGGAAAGATGAACAATATGCAGAAACATGGGGAATTTCAACAGAAAGTTGGAAATTATAAGAAAGAACCAAATGGAAATTCAAAAAATAAAAACACAACACACAGAGAAATTCCTTTCATGGGTTCACTGGTGCACTTGACACAGCTGAAGAAAGAATCAGTGAACTTGAAGATAGGTCAATCTAAATTATCCAAACTGAAGCACAAGAGAAAAAGACTAGAAAAATGCAACTAAGCCCCAAGAGCTGTGGTTTAACTTAAGTTTAACTGAAATCCCAGAATGGGGGGGGGGCACAAAAAAGAAGATATATTTGAAGAGATAATGGGTGAGAATATTCCAAAAATAATGAAAGATATTAAAACACAGATCCAAGAACCTCAGACAACTCCAAGCATATTAAATACCAAACACATACATACACACCATGTAGACACATCATAATGAAATCGTAGTCAAACTGCTGAAAACCAAAGAAAACAGAAAATTTTGAAGGCACTCAGAGAAAAAAGGCAGATCACACGGAGAGGAACAGTGATAAGAATTACAGAAGACTTCTTGTCAGAAACGATGCAAACCAGAAGACAATGAAGTTATATCTTTAAAGTGCTGAAAGAGTTAACTCAGAATTCCATACTCAGAAAAATATTTTCAAAAGTGCAGGCAAAATTAGAACAGTCTACATATGTTTTGTGTGTGTTTGTATATGTTTGAGTGTGTGTGTGTGCATTTGTCAGATAGAGAGAAGAGACAGACACTGAGATGACCCATGTACGCTGTGATGTAGAAGTGTTCCTACAGTGTACTTGTGATCTCCCTGAACCAGGGAGCAGATATTACACGATCTTCCTGATTATGAGTCCTGGTTCATGTGGACTGTTCAAATATGGACTCTAGCCCATATGCTGCCCAGGTTTAGGGTTTTGATATCTTATGGGAGGCTTTATTCCTACACAGTGCCCTAAGCAGGGACAAGCATTCTTGTCCCTGTCCTGGGTCAATGAGTAAAATTTTTCTGCTCCCCCTAACATTGCCCTCCCAGAATCTTGGCTTTATAACAGTGGTTTCAGTGCTCCTTTTCCTGTTTCCATATGGATGTTAAGATCAAATTCCCTAGCTATCAGGATATGCATCTGGATCTGATATTCTCCTGGACTGCAGTGACATCAGGTTGTGTGCTTACCTTTTCAGCTATAAATTCTCTCATTTCTGGCACCTGCGTATTTCCCTTTGCTGTTCTGCAAGCTAGGATATATAGCTATATTTGTTTCCTATTATGTTTTATTGAGCATTTCTGTATTTGTAGCAGGGACATGGAGAATTGCAATATGCCAATAGATTTCTTATTAGCTATGATTTTATACTTTTCTCCAGATTTTATAAATTATGGTTGACTATCCCAAACTTACAATTTTCTATTTGGCTCTGGTAATAATACTACATTTACATGAACAAACTAATGTGTTTTATTCTATAAAGCCTTATTAATGCTGGTTTCAATAAAAGCAGGTAAAAGGCAGTTAAAAGCTAATTTTCCTTCAAATTTTTTCAGGTGAATCTGGGATATGGCTTCTATACCACTGGATTTCATATGGCAAAGATGGTATACTAAGCCTTGGCTATCACCATCATCTCAAATTGCCACTCTGCCTTTGTAGAGTGCTCTGGGTGACAGTGCAGAAATGAACTGCTAAGGCTCCAATCACCTTTGTAGGATTAGTTCTCTTTAGAAACCTTTCTTTCAAATGGGAGGAACTCTTCCCAATTACAAAGATCTCTATGTCCTAACTACAGAGAAAAATCAGACCCTGCCTCCTTGTACAAGAATACATTTCTAACACGATACCCATGCACATGGTAAGGTGGGAATGGCATTCAATTCCCCTGGAGAAAATCTGTGGGTTCAGCTTACCTGCCGGTGGCCAGGCCTTAATGTATCCTGTGCAGTGGACCACAGCATACTGGGCTTCCCCTTCCTTCACAGGGCCAAGGCCATTCCTAAAGAAAGAATGTTTGTGAAAGTGTTTTCATCAGATTGCAGGGAGGGTGGGAGCAAAATGAAAATGATCTAAATTCCTGGGTTCACCCGTTTGCCTTGTGGTTTTGAATCTTGAGTTCCCACCATCCAGTTTCCCTCCTCCCACATGATCTAAAAGTTCCAAATAAGTTTCATCCAACTCCTTATTCTTATTCAAGTCACTACAAGCTGAGGCACTGGTCTCTGGGTCCCCTCTACTCTCAGCCCCTCTGAGTTGATACTCCTTAGCTCTCTCTAACAGCACAGCCCAAAAGCAGACATCAGCAAGTCTGACTGACCTGAACCTTTTCCTCATGGTGGTTATTCTGTTTAAAGGAAGGTGGTCCAAAGGAGCATTTCCACACCTAAGAGTTGATAAATACATTAGAATGAATGAAGACCCAAGACAAGCTTATAAAACACATAGTGCTGTGGTCAAGTAGATGTGCCTTAATGAGGCTTCCAGGTTTATTTAGGAGACATCTATGGCTTATTTCCTCCCAAAGTGTAGAAGCAGGCTTGGATGCCTTGGAATTTCAATTGTCACCAAAGGCAAGGAGAGAGTGACCCACTTTTTAATGTATACAGAAATTATTGCAGGGCCCAACCCAGATGCTGGAGACCTACAGAAAGACTAGAGGAGCCTGGCCATGCTCAGTCCTGGGGATCACTTCTGTGTAACTGGGTGGCTTTCAGGAAATAGGAAAGGGGTTGATGATGGCAACCAAGTCTCTTCTGGCCATCAAAGAAAATGTTGCCAGTTAATGAGCAGAAGCATCTTCTCAAGCTTTAGAATCAGTTATAGAAACTCTCCCTCCTCCCCTGCAATGTTCTGGCACTAGGAATAACTAGGCAGCTGGAATCCTGTTGATAGCAGAGGAGAATGTGGGGATGGAGAGATGCGTAGGTAAATAATCAGGTCTTTCTGACTCCTTCTCTGCAGGGGATGTGAGATGCCACATTGTCCACTCTGGAGGACAGATTCTGCTTCCCCTCTCAATGACCTTCTCAGCATCCCAGCTCTGTACATCCAAAGCCTGCACTGCAGCCAGGCTGTGACCGGTGCATGGTATGGTCACTCTTTACACGTGTTTCCAGATCTGACCACACGACAAGTAATATCCTTGATGTCTTAATGTTCAACACAGCAAACACAACAGTCCAATTTTATTCTGAGACCTTGGACAGCTGCCAGTACTGGTGTGGCTTTCACAGCAGGCTCAATCCATGATATGGCTGCCCATGATGTTGGCATGATGCTCTGCCCTTTTCTGGCAGACTATATTCAGTGACTTTCTGAAACTAAGCTGTCATATGCTGCTTTATTTGGACGAGAAGGTTATGCTCTCAGCAGACAGCAGGCCTGCCCCCCTCAGATGTAAAGCTGGGCAGTGTGGGCTTGGCACCAGGAACCAACCTCAAGCAAGTTCCCTGGAGTGGGACCAGGGCAAAGGGGGGACTGCCTGAATTTGGAGGACAGGGCAGTGATAACGGCCCTAATGGTATTTTAAACAGGCTACTAATAGAAACGGTGTACCATGATGCTGCCAATAAATGTACTAATATGGGAACTGCTTGGATGGTGCAATTAAACTTTTATGTTGCACCCCGAGCTAGGATGGGCTTTTCCTCTATTGACTGGAGCACTGTAGGAAGGACCCTGCTGCAGCCGACTACTTTAACTGATGGGAGGTTATCCCTGGGGGGAAGGCTGATACATCTGAATCTCCTCCTGCCAGATGAGCAGACAGGCAGACAGCATTCAGACACTCAATACTAAGTTAAATGGAAGCTTTCGGGTATTTTGTCACTCCAGAATCATCTTGTGACTTGGGGCAGATGATGAAGGGGATTTCATCAAGGTCTTCTGGAAGAATTCCAGATGTTTGGCCTGGAGAGGAGCAGATTTGGAGGAAAGGATGGCTATACTCAAATCCCTAAAGGGGCATTTCTTCTTCTTAAAAAACAAAAAAGGAGCAGAATTCTCTGCTGGCTCGGTGGGCCCAGCCAGAGATTAGAGAGCCAGGCCCTGCCTCAACACAGGCCACCTTTGTGACCTGGAGCATATTAATAGTCTGCAGATTAATAGATTTCACTTAAAAAGAACATATACGTTAAAAGATTACTTTGAATTATGAGAATGATATTTATTTTAAAACATCTATTGTCTGGAACTTCATAGTATCCAACAGATGATCAAGTATACATCACAGTTCCAGTAGCAAATGACTGGATGAAAATGACATCTGTGAATGGCTCAACTGAGCCCAGGTCTGAGACCCTGAGCATCAACGGTGATGGGGAGCTTGGTGGAGAAGAGGAGGTTGGATAGTGCAGGACATGGCTGAGGGCTAAACCAAGACCCGTGCTGCGTGGAATCATGTGGGCTGGCTTTGTGGTAGCCATGATTTGGGACCCTCCATTACTTCCTCACCTCTCTCCGTGTAGCCCTTACTCTTATGCCTTGTTTAAATGAGAGTTGGCTGCTTTAGGAAAATACTTGCTAACCTGGATCCATCGCTTCATGGGAAGGCTGCAGGTTTTGGAGTGAGACCGTTGTCAGGAGCGGTGCTCCAAGACAGCAAGGGAGAGAACGGGTCAGGGATGGCAGGGACAAGCTTCCTTCCTGGAGGAGGCGGAGGCTCTGTCCATCTTGCTCACCTGCCTGGTTCTTCCTGTGCAATTGAGAGACTGATCCTCCACCCTCATTTTTGGGATCCATCAAAAGCAACTGGCAGCTGATCACTCCTCCCTCCTTGAAACTTCCTTCACCTTCTTGTCCTCCTCCCACTTCCTTTGCTGCTCCTTCTCAGTCCCCTTGCTGGTTCTTCCTCATCTCACCGATGCAGGCGTGTCCCAGGGCTCAGCCCTCTGACCCTTCTCTACCGACACTCACCTCCCGGTGATCTCATGAGGCCTCAGGGCTGCAGGTACCATCTCTATGACTTCAGTCCCCAAGCCCACAGCTTCAGTCCCAAAGTCTCCCTTGAATTCCAGAATTATATGTCCAACTGTCTATTCAACTTCTCCATTTGGATGTCTGCTGGCTCCGTCTTTGAAATATATTTAAAATCAGAGCAATTTTTACCACCACCATATTCCCAGGTTTTTATCCGCATTGTTACAATAGTCTTCTCAGTTCTACCCTTGTTCTCTGTGATGGTTAATTTTTAGTGTCAACTTGGGTAGGTATGGTGTCCAGTTGTTTGGTCAAGCACCGGACTGCTTGTTGCTGTGAGGGAATTTCTAGATAGGATTCACATCTATAATTGGTCGATTACAATCAAAAAGAAGACTGCCCTCAGTGATGTGGTGAGTCTCCTCATCCAATCAGTTAGAAGTCTTAAAAGCCAGATTTGAGGATTTCAGAGGTCAGAAGAATAGAGACACAACCTCAGCAATGGCTCTTGCTGAAATTTTCAGCCAGCCAGTTTCCCCTGAGGAATTCAGATTAAGGACTTTGGCCTCCCGTTTATCAGCATGTCTAGCTTGCGGCCTGCCTTATGGAGTTTTGACTTGGTGGCCCCTGGGGTTGCGTGGACTAATTCCTTATAATAAACATCTTACTATGTTTCCTGTCGATACGGTTTCTCTGGAAAACCCCAACATATTCTGTCCCCAGGCCATCTGCCCCAGTTTACTGCCCTTGTGAAGCCCCAGTCATATTTGAAAATATAATTCAGAACATGTCACTGTTATGCTCAAACTTCAGTGGCCTCCCATCTCATTCAGGGTAAAAGCCATGGGATTTGATACCTGCTACTTCTCTATCTCGTTTCTTCCATTCCTCCTCGCACCTCAGCCCTGTTCACTCTGCTCCTGTGACAGTAACCTCCCTGGTGCAACTCACACATGCCAAGGACAGCTGTGCCTCAGGGCCTTTGTACTTCCTACTCCCTCTACCTGGTGTTATCTCCCTCTAGATATTCCCATGTCTCATTTGCTTGCCTCCTTCAGGTCTGTACCCAAACATCGTCTTATCAGTAGGGCTTTCCCTTAATCACCCCATACAACATACAAATTAACAAACTCCTACTACTTCTTCTTCCCTCTAAATTTGCTTTATTTTTCTCCACAGCAGTTATCACTGTCTGAAATATATATTTGCTTGGTATTTTGTCTACTGTGGATCTCCCTCACTAAAATGACGTTTCACGAGGGCAGGGATTTTATTGACTTTGTTTAACACTGTATTTCCAGCACTTTGAAGAGTGCCTGGTACAGGCAGGTCCTCAACATAAATTAGTTGAGTGAATGAATGAACGAATGAATGAGAGGCATCATTATCCCTCTGGGGCCACAGGGTTGAAGGCACAGGGGTACCTGAACTGGCACTGAGGATTCAAGATCCTAGCTCTCCCTCCTTTGGGGACATGACTAAACTCCCCCGATTACTCCAAAGTCCAGTCACTCCTGCATTTCTTCAATAACCACACATTCACCAAATATGTGCAGAGCATTCTGCTGGATGTTGTGGGAGGTTTAAAGAGGTACAAATCACAGCTCCTATCCTCAGGGCAATAATAATTTAGATGTGGAGCCAACCAACAATACAATGATTAAAGACCAATTAAAGGAAATAAAAAAGTATGTGTGAAATCAGTGGATCGCATACAAAAAGATACATGGAGCCTGGGGAGGTTGGATTTGAGAAGGGCCTTGAAGAATGGGTAGAAAATTGGGAGACACGATGGACAAGAGATGGCAACCTAGAAATGGGCAGAAAATGATGGGAGATCAGACAAGGTGAGGAGGCCTTTCCAAGACAGACCAAGGGGTCTGTAGGTTTACAGGCTGAGGTCAAGAAGATGGGAAGTCATTGGATGAAACCAAGTCTGCACATGTGATCTCAGCAGAGTGGCTGAGGCTCTTAATGGTAGATCTTAAAGGGGCAAACCAACCACACCCATTTGCCCTGTTCACCCAAATAGACCTCATCCTGCAGATGAAGGACCGCCGCGAACCCATACACATCCTCATGGACGACTGCTGCCCTTCTTTCTTGACTGTCCCAGTCTTCAGGTCCAAGATCCGGCCTGGGGGAGAGAGAGGACAAGTTCATAAACCTCTGCCTTTGATTGGGAGGGTGGAGTGGGGAAAGCACTTTCTCCGAATGTTCTGCTAATGAGGACAAGTAGAAATTATTTGCTTCTTGGAATTCTCAACATTCTTTGGCAGAACGTACAGGAAGAGTTGAAATCCATACAATTCAAAGTGCCTTGTTTCCTTCAAAGAACAGTCTACACTTATTGTCTCTGCTTTGTTAAATTCCAACAGCTCAAGTCACTCCAATTTGGCTCTATCCCACTCCTCCACAGAAACAGCTTTTGCCAAAGTCACCAACAACTTTCTTAATGCTGAATCCAAAACATGTTTCTTTGTCTTATCTGACTGCTTTGTTATCTTGACACTACTACACATGGATTCACTCTCAAAAATCTCTATCCTTGGGTTCTAACATACCGCTTTCCAAACTTTTCTCCTGTCTGCCTCTTAATTGCTAGATTCCTCAAAGGCTCCAGCCTCAGCCACCATCTCTTCTCATCTTATATGCCCCCTACACAATTTTATCCACCCCAAGGTTTTAATGATCACCTCTGTATATGGTAATAATCCTAAAGCTACACCACCACCCCCAACCCTCCCTCTCCTGAGCTCCCAATTTACACCACTGGCATCTGACTCTATATCTCAAAGGCAGCAACACTCTCTCCTCCCCAAACAACCAAATACTAGCAAGAGCATCGCCATCAACACAGAAACCTAAGTCAGAACAGAGATGTCATCTCCAAGTCCCTCCTCTCCCTCACCCCCTTCACTCAGTCAGTCCCTGTCTGTCCATCTCTTCCTCCTCCCTCACCGGACACATGCAAGGACCTCCTCTCTAACTCCCACATTTCAGCATCCTTTCTTCCTCGTCCACCTTTCACAAGGCTGACAGTGATTCACAACACATATCTCACCGTGTCCCCTTTTGCTTAAAACTTCACTGACAGGAACTCCTTCCAAAGTCCTTCGTAATTTGGTGCCTGCCTGCCTCTCAGACTCATCTAATCTATATTTCCTGTCACTCTCACATCTCATACGCTCTACCAGTCCTGGCCTATAGATATATAATATAAAGCCAGTATTAGGCATATTAAAACAAAGTTCAAAGAAACAGGTGAAATTAATTTTAATAACTTATATAAAGTATTGCCATTCCAACATGTCATCAATGGAAACAATTATTAAGGAGACATTTTGCATTCTTTTCCTCATACTAAATCTTTGAGATCAGTGTGTATTCTATACTTAAAGCACAAATCAATTGGACTAGCCCTATTACCAGTGCTCAGATCATCTGTGGCCAGTGGTTCCCGGAGAGTACAGAGTGTAGCTCTGGACCTCTGCCTCTTCAAACCACTTGGCGTGCATCCCTACCTGTACCCTGTGTCCTCACACACTTGCAGATATGGTCCCCTCTGCCAGAAATCCTCATTCCATCCCATGCGAGCTGTCCTGGTGAACTGCTACTCACACTTAGGACGAGCTCAAATGTCACAACCCCTGGAAGCCTTTTCTGGGTTTTCAAGCTGTGTTTCCTGTCCATTTTTTCATTCTTTCATCTTTCACTCATTCATTCAATATTTATCCAATGCTTTTGATGTACTAGGCATCTTGGAGGCTCTGGAGATGCAAATATGTTCAATATGGTCTCTACCATCATGTCTAGTGCAAGAAATAGACCTTTCTATTATAACACTTAGCACAGTGTATTGTGATGGTTTAATTAACGCCCACTTATCTTGTTCCTTGAATTCTGTGCCTCGAAGGGAGGAACCTCCTTGAAAAATGTTATATCCCAGCACCTACGACAATACCCATCCACAAAAGTACTTTTCAATAAGGTTGGCATTAAGTAATAAGCAGTATAAATGGATTTTTGCCTCTTAATTTCTCTGGACCTACACCAAAACAGCTCCAAACTCTTCTGCATCCATGACCCACCTTCTCTCCTCCACCCACTCCCAATCTCAGAGGAAGAAGTGCTGAACCTCAGTGTATTACCCCATCCCCTACTCCATTCCATCAACTAACTCCCTTCCTCCCCCTGCTGTTTTCAACTTTTCCCCTCCCTACTGCCTACTATAATATTTAAACATCATCAAATCTGTCCCACCTTAGGGGAAAAATTCTCTCTCAAGTTCCTGTCCTTTCTCTTTCCATCTGCAGTCAGGGTTGTGTCCTCTCTCATCATCTCCATCTCCTGCTTCCCTCACTGGCTCAGGCCACTGCAGTCCACCTTTAGTCACGGTAGCTCCACTGGTTCCACTCTGACCCTGGCACCAAGTCCCGTCTTATTTCCAAATTTAATTCACACTCTCCAAGCCCTCTAGTCCTTGGTCCTTCGCCTCGACCACTCCCTCCTTCTGGGCATACTCTCTCCCAAGACCTCTTTATCCTGCTTCTCCTGTTCTGGTTCTCGGTCCTTGGGGCAGCTCCTCTTCCTCGCTCCAGCCCCTCAGCGCTGGCATTCCCAGGGTGGAGCCTTGAGCCTTTGCTCTCCCATTCCCTGCTGGGGACCCCCAATGACTCCTTTGGCCACACCACACCCCCGACATGTCGATGACACCAAGATGTCCATCTCCACCCAGAACTCTTTTGGAAGCTCCTAGCTGTCTAATTGTCTCTTGGGCACCTCAAAGGCAGATGATGTGCCACATGTCCAAAACTAAATTTGTCTTCCTGTTCAAAGCTGTTCTCTCCACGGTTCTCCACCTTAGCTATGGGTGCCACCACTACTCAGTTGCTCAAGTTAGAAATCTAGTAGTCAAGAGCGTGGGCTCTGGAGCCTCACTGCCTAGATTTTAATCCTGCTTCCCTCACTTACTGTGTGAGTCTGGGAAAGTGAACTAACCTCTCTCTGCTTCAGTTTCTTCATATGAGAAATGAGGATAATACTAGTACTTTCCTCATATGGTTGTTGTGAGGATCAAATGAGTTAATACATAGACTGCTTAGAACTGCCTTTGCTCATAGAAGGTGGCTTACAAAGCTTATTAAATAAAGAATATGGAAAGCTCAGCCCAACATCTGATCAGTCATGAATATTCTATCATTTCCACCTCCCATAAATATCTTTGGCCTGCCCACTTCTTCTGTCTGCATGGCTACTGCACTAAATCTGTCATTCTTGGGGGCGTGCCTGGGACCACCACAAAAGCACATCATGGTCTCCTTCCTTCGGTCTTACCCTCTTCAATCCATGCTCTGCATTGCAACCAGAATTCTTTATTTGATACACAAAAATGCTTTGTGTGTCACTTGTGTGACCCCAGGCACTGAGCCTCACTGACCCACAGTTCTTTTCAATAAAGTGGAGGAGGAAGACCTTATCCTCAGGATGACTGTGATGTAACATAGATATGTGTGATTTATGCACAGAAGGCAAGCAATAAATGTGGGTTTCCTGGGAGACATAAAACAAATGATCATGTTGCACTCTTCCTGGAAACCTTTCATGTGTCCCACTACTGGCTCCCAATAAAACCTCAGTCCTGCAGCCCAGTGCAAAAGTCCTTCCAAGACTGGCCTCTGCTCACGGCCACGGCTTCCCCTCCCTACCTTCCTGCAGACCCCACACCTCCCCACTGCTCCAGCCACCTGACTGCTGCGCTCTCATCTCTGGGCCTCCCCAGCAGCTCCCTCTGCCTTAGACAATCCCCTTCCACTGGCCGGACTAGCTCCTCTTTATCTCTACAGCTTGCTCAAGGTGTCACCTCTCCCTCTTTTAACAAATAAGGTAGATGCTGGCTGATGTAAGCACAATGAATACAGTGGAGAACTAAACAAGCCAAGAGCCTCATGTGCTAGTGGGCTAGAGAGAGAACAAAAAGTCCAGGAGATAGGACAGGACTGAATAGGATACATTACTAAGTGGAGATAAGTGCTATGGACAAAAATAGAGCAGAATAAGCATGAGAAAGTGACCCTTTGCAATAGTTAAGTTGGATGGCTTTCTATCACATGAAATTGAAAGGGCCTTTAAGAAGGTACCTTCCCCAAGCCGACAGCAAGCCCTGGGTCCCACTGCTCCAAAAGGAGAGTGGGGATTAGAGGGGTAAAAATGTGTCACCTCCCTCTTCTACACTCCGGCAGTACCCTGTGCTCCCCTTTCACCCACTCTGCCACCCCACATTAGAACTCGCCAGCTCTCTACATCAGCACCTACTACAGCAGGTGGCATGTGCCAGGCTTCCCTTCACACAAGGACAGGAGCTCAGTGGGGTGCACAGCACTGTACAAATTCCAGCAACTGCTATCATGCTCAAGCTGACTTCCCCTTCTTTAAGCAGGATGTGTACCCCAGAATTCCACTTGACTGAGAAGCCAGATCTTGGTCTGTCGAGAGCTCTGGCGTGGCCGACATGGAGGGGACCCTGAGCATTTGCCGATTCTGTGCTGTCAGCTGTGCTTCGGTTTGACACCTGTCTGTTTCATTCACAGACACTTCTCTTGTAACGGCTGTTTTAGTGTAAATTGTCACTTGCTTTATCAGCTACCAAATGGCAAATGGTTTCAGCTGTGAAGCAGGCCAGCATGAGAGTCTGTCAAATTCCAAAGTGTGCTCTGAAAATAAATCACAGCTGCGAAGCCCATGAGCAGCGGAACATGAGGAAATGAAAAAAACACATTTCCATGATCTGCTGTCATGACCCTGAGAGACAACTGCCTCGACGTTTATTTCTCCATGTGCTTCTCTGGTTTCCTTAGGCACAATGAACCCCCTTTCCAGGCTCCTCTGGAATGGAAGCATGCCTAGCTTTATACACTAGGTGTGTTCTTGAAAAGTTATGCAGAAATTGGATTTGTGACAAACTGAATAGCCGTGAGATGCTTGAAAGCGCAAATCCCACTGTGTTGGGATGTGAATCACTCTCTGTCCCACAGCTGACCCGAGTGTTGAGCTTGCTTACAATGGGGCTCTTTGCAGGGAAAACAGAGCCACACAGGAACTTGCCCCACCTTCTCCTTCCCCACCTATAAACACACCTGCCACAATGTCTCCCTCCCCCCCACCTTCCTCCAGCCTAGGGTCCAGCCCAGGGACCTTTCTGCCCAGGTCCTGGATCCCATTCCCCATGAACCCTATTCAACATCAGCCCACATCCATCAGATTCCCATGTGAACAACATGGATCTCAAGCAAAAAAGGAAAATCCTAAGAAAATGTGGGAGGTGGGGGAACCAGTGTTCAGATTTGATGGTTAGAGCCTCATGAGACCACAAAGCAGGGCATAAGAAAATCCTAAGAGGTGCTCTGGTCTAACCTCTGCCAATGCAAGTTTCCTTTCAGCGATGCTTTGACAGATCATCTTCCAGCCTTCCCTTACACTCGGCAAATACTTTGCAAGCCAGGAAAACTGGGCAGCTCAGAGGGTTAGAAAGCTTTATCTTACCAGAGTCGAAATATGTCTTTCTAGAATATCCACCCAGCAGTTCTAGTTCTTTTCTGAAAAGCAACAAGGGGAACTTCTAATTCCTTTTCTGTAGGATTCTTACCTTTGGGTATTTTGAAGCCAGTTATCAAGTTATCAGGACTCCATTTCCCTAAATCTTCCCTTTAAAAACTCTGTTAAGCCTAGTTCCTCCTTTTTAAAACCATGTGTTCTCTAGGCCTCCCCTCACAGCAGCTACTGCTTCTCAAAACCTCCAGCCCCACCACCACCACCCCTCAGACAAATTTGAACTCATCAGTGTCTCTGGTATTTTCCTATTCCTCCAGGAGACAGACAGAATAATGAGGAACAGCACAGTGCTTTACAGTTTACTAAATATATTCACTTACATTAATTTATTTAAGCCTTACAGCAATCCTGGGAAATAGTTATTAATGGAATTCCCATTTCACAGATGTGAAAATTGAGGCTCAGGAAGTTTAAGTAAATTCTGTCAGATTAAGCAGCTAGCAAGTGAGGGACAGTTACTTCCACCCAGGTCTTCTTACTCCAAGCCCCTCGCCTTTCCCACCACATCCCTGTAGCCTCAGCCCTTTCCTTCCTTTACAACGTTAGGAAGAATTATCCCAAAGTGACAGACAGGGCAGTGGAATCTGGGGCTGACTTAGGAATTGGTTTCTTTTTGGTCCCTTCACAGAGCGAGGAACCAAGATGCACCTAATCTTCCATGCGAAATCCCAGCCGTCATTCCAAGAGCATCTTGTGTGCTTGGCCATACTCACTTCAAGTCCCTGCTCTAAACCCTCACGTCCTCATCTATCACATGGTAAAACCCAAGTGGCTCCTTCTCTTAAGAATGTGGCCAAAAGTCACAAGAGGAAAGAGGGAGTTGCTCCCCAAAAATTATGACTGACAAAGCTGCCAAATGGCCTCTGCCTGAGATTCCCATCTCCGACAGTAGGCAGGTTCTGCTGCAGTTACTGCTCTAGATTTGATGTACAAATGTATGCTATTAGCGAGTTAACAATATACTCCAAACCTGAATTGTGCTCTTTCAAAGTGAAATGGGCAGCAAGGATTGGAGATACAGCTCTTTCATGTGTGAGCTGTGTGAGTTTGGGCAGGTCACTTAATTTCTCTGTGTCTCAGTTTCATTGACTGGAAAATGGGATCATACATGTCTATGTTGAAGAGTTATGTGAAGATTTATATGTAGGAGCTCAATTAAACCCCTTTGAGAATTAGAGTGTAAGTGGTTCAGCAAGCTCCACTCAGGAAGTTTACAAGCCTGAGAGGGACCCTCTCCTGGAGCAGAGAGCCTCGGGCCGGCGGGGTGGGGATCTCATCTAAAGTGCCAGCCAGCCCAGCCCCGGTCCCCCGCTCTCCAAGGGGACAGGGCACAGCATCCTGGCCTGCTCAAGAGTAATGCACAGATCAATGCCAGAATTTACCCTGAAGCTAAAATGTCGAAGGATTATATCTACATATTTATCCCTTATAATGTTTTTTTTTAATTCTAAAACTAGTCTTTTTAGAAAATTCATATATACAAACACACACATATACACACAAAATAAGAATCCCAGATAATCTTCCTCTCCAGAGAAAAACACTGTTAACATTTAGATATATTTCCTGTCAGTCTTCTACTATAAATGCCTGCTCTTTATTTTAATTAACTGAGGCCTCGTGACATACATTTTTCAAATTTATGTCACTTAACATTAACTCATAATGTTTTAATAATAAACATCATTTTAAAGGCTCTATTACATTACTTGAGTAGGTAATTTACTGTTAGACATTTAAGTTGTTTCCCAGGTTCTCCAAAGGGCGAATAATGCTGTGGTGAACATATATGTTCAAAAAAATAGAAACCTGTATCAACTTGAGGATAGATTCCTAAAAATGGAATGTTTTTAAAGCTGTTAATGCCAGTGCCCTGGTCTACCTTTAAAACTCATCATGAATGCCGTGATCAACAAATTGACTGATATTCAGTTTTTCTCCTCTGTGAAATGGGAATAAGAATTGTGATGTACCTTAAGGTTTTAACCATAATTTTCTAAGACAGTTGATAAATGCAAAATGCTGAACAGAGGTCAGCAAACAATGGCCTGAGGCCCAAATCTGGCCCTCTGCCTGTTATTCTTTATAAAGTTTTACTGGCACACAGCCACAGCCATCCATTTATGTACTGGCTATGGCTGCTTTCACACTACAAAGGCAGAATTGAGTAGCTGTGAGGTAGCATATGGCTCACAAAGCTTAACATATTTACTCTTGGCCCTTTACAAAAAACAAACAAACAAACAAAAAATTGTTGACTCCTGCTTTAGAAGAACGATTATAGAGATTCTAACAGTGGAGTACCTTTTTCTATGGCAGAAGGCTCTTCCTTAATCGTTTCAGTAAACTGATTTTTAAGTATTATTAAGGCCAGTAGTAACTTTTCAAAAAAGAAGATTCAGAAGTTTGTCTTGGATAAGATCACAAAAGAAGGCTTTGTGCACATAAAAATGCTCCCTAGGCTACAACAGAAATACAAATATAAAATAGAATTATTTCATCAAAAGAATCCTCAAGAGAACTGGAAACATCTTATCTTGGTTATAAAAGGAGGACAACCACGATAGCAATGGGAGAAAAAACAAGAGAAAATGATTAGCTACAAAAGCAAAGCAATGGCTCCATGACGGACTGTATTTGATTTGGTTCCAAAAATGGGGACCTGGAGGCTGGAAGATACTTTGGTTGCTGTTCCAGTGACAGCGTGTTCTCATTCTCAAAAGGCTGACCCCAGCCATTATAGCAGCTGTGCACCCAGGAACAAAATACTCCCCACAACGCTGGAATCTAAGCAGCATGCAGGAGGCCTGCTCCCAAACAAACTCTGGAGCCATGAGCTACAAACAATGGACCTGGGAAAGAACAGGCTTTCTGCTACTAAATGTGGATGACTTTTCCTCATATTTCATTATCTTTGGCAGGTATTTGGAAATGGATAAGAGTATAATTCAGCAATACACAAGTTGTAGTCAAAACATTTCCTTTACATGCCAGAAGAGGGGTCTCTGTTGGGCAGCAGAATTCCATTGGGCCATGTGTCACTTCATCTCCCTGGCACTCGTCCCCCCCCCCACCACTGCAATGCTTTTTTAAGAAACATCTCTCATGCTGTTCCTTTATGATGAAAGTCAAAAGGAGTTGCCATTTTCTTACCAGATCGCACCTCCCTGGCCATAGGGATTGGCTGAGGACTAGGCACCCGCCATAAGCTGGGCCAATCCGAGTATCTCTCCCCCTCCCTGTCCACAGTGATTGGGCCTAGGACTGAGGGCACGATCTAATCAGCCCAATCAGAGTCCTGTGCAGGCAAAGTGTGACCTTTTCCACCTGTTCTCCTCTTTTTTCTTAAATCTGAGCCCGGGGAGGTTGAATTTGAGAAGGGCCTTGAAGAACGGGTGGAAAGTTGAGAGACACAATAAGAGGTGCCAACCTAGGAATGGACAGAAACTTGTGGGAGATGGGACAAGGTGACAGAGGGGTAAGGAGGCCTTTCCAAGACAGACCAAGGTGTCTGCATGATCACATGCTGAGAAGTCAAGAAGACAGATGTCACTGGAGTGAAACCAAGTCACTGGAGTGAATTCAGCAGCAATGATTCCAGCTTCATGGAGAACTGGGTCTAAGGCAACAAAACTGACTCAAAGAAAGCAGTGGAATAAAAACCATGAAAGAGCGCCCTCATGGTGTTCGTCTTTGATACCAATGAATTTCTACTTTTTATGCCTAAACTAGTTCAATTTTTACTTTCAGTCATTTGCAACCAAACAGCCTGGACCAATACAATCATCCCTTGCCTTTGACAGGAAGAAGAAGGCCAAGGGAATTAACTTTTTACTGACTGAGCACTGTTCTAAGGGCCAGTTATAGAAATCTTTCACACATATTATTCTGTTTCATTTACATAATAACCCTAGGAAGTAGGTTACTGTAGATTCCAAGGTAGGGTGGAGATGGAGCAGTAGGCGCCATCAGCCCTGGAGGGGAGAAATATTTTATTACTGATACTCCCAAGAATTGCTGATGCATGGTGATAATGAAAAGCAGACTACGGTTTAGTAGTCTTTATTATTGCTTTTTGAATTCTCTATGGGTAAAGCATCATCTTATTGCCTACACCATGGGCAGACTCCCCCACCAAAGCCCCCTCCTTGGTAGCCCCAGCAGGTTGCATTGTTCCCATGAGGAAACTGAGCTCAGAGACACTAAATAAGTCACCCAAGGTCGGGTTCACAGCTGGGAAGTAGGGAGTCAGGATGTGAACAAGGGCTGCCTAACTGCAACGTTCATCTTCTTTTAACAGCATCAACCGCTCTTGGAAGATTGGAGACCACTCCCGAAGCAGAAAATAAGATAGCACCCAACAACAGAAGCAAATGGCTGTTAGGGGGACAGGAAGGTCAGCAATCTGCAGGGGACTGCATGTGTGGGGTTGTTTTAGGGTCTGAAACCTAGACTGGGAAAACCTGGCTTTGTGTTTTTTTTTTCCCCTTAATTATTTTTGCAGGCCTATTTATTGCTTTTCAGTTTTTCCTTCTGATTTAGTAGAGACCTTTTAGTTACTCCAGGCTATCTCAGTCATTCCTAGGAGAATCAGGAAAGTGGGTCTGGGTCTATATTTGGGAGGAGTTACAGAAGGAGGGCAGGCATGGTTAGAGCGACCACTCATCCAGTTTTGCCTGGGATGGTTCTGGCTTTTGCTCTGGTCTCAGCATACAATGTTAGTAGAGGCTCCTTTCACTCTCAAAGTGCCCCCCAATTTGGATGACAGATAAGATGTATGCTCACCGACTGCAAGGTGGCAGCAGAGGAGGTCAGAGTGAGAGATAGATCCCGCCCCAAGATGGTCGAGAAACTTGGCTAGATTCAAGGCCACCTAGCCCTGCCTGTCCCTCACTCGAGCTCATCTCTACTCCCTGACAGGTCTGCATTTTGTCTTTAGAGGTAGGAGGGCAATTCCCTAAAGAGCCCCTCAGAAAAAAAGTGGTGTGCTGTCAACCCAGTATCTGGTCCCTGGCAGAAAGGAGGGGATGCAGTCAGGTATGTTCATGGAGGGTTAAAGCTCATTTGAGTTCAATCAGAGGGAGTCCACACACAGGCAAAGTCTGAAGCTTGTTCTTCAAATTCTTTCTCAGGGCCCCAAGAACAGCTAGTTATACCTCATACTGTTTTGGCCTGAACTGAAAATTCAGGGTTAATACTTTACATCAGGAACATTACAAGAGTCAAATTCAGATGCTGAACTTGTGCAAACACTTGGAGACTAATGTGAAATTGAAATCACAAAATGAAATGTAATAGGATGTCCTTCTCTTTCCAATTTCCTCTCATATTCTTGCTCTGGAAAGAAGGCCTTTCTTCTTCACACTGTCCTCAGCAAAAATACACTAGAGACCTCCCCTCGAACACTGCTCTACTATTTCAAATCTGCACCCGTCCACTTACTGGTTGTCATGGGGCAGTGACCCTGTCTTATCCCTCCCAGAATCCCTTATGGCCCAGTGTTCTGGTTTGCTAATGCTGCTGAAATGCAAAATACCAGAGATGAATTGGCTTTTATAAAGGGGGTTTATTTGGTTACACAGTTACAGTCTTAAGGCCATAAAGTGTCCAAGGTAACGCATTGACAATCGGGTACCTTCACTGGAGGATGGCCAATGGCATCTGGTAAATCTCTATTAGCTGAGAAGGCACATGGCTGGCATCTGCTTGCTCCCAGGTTGCATTTCAAAACGGTATTCTCCAAAATGTCTGCATCAGCTTCCAACGGTCATCTTCAAAATGTCTGTCTCAGCTACAGCAGTGAGCCTTTTATGTCTGAGCTTATTTAAGGCTCTAGTAAACTAATCAAGGCCCAGACTGAATGGGTGGGGCCATGCCTCCATGGAAATACTGAACCAATAGTTTCCAACCCAATCCACACTAATATGTCTGCCCCCACAAGAATGCATTAAAGAATATGGCTTTTTCTGGGGGACATAATATATACAAATCAGCACACTCAGGGAATGCTGTTGCCCTAAACAGAATGGGACCTGTTTTAGTTATCTTTTGCCTTGGATCAAATAACCATAAATGTAGCAACTTAAGACAGCACCCACCTATTAGCTCACAGTTCTGTAGGTCAGAAGTCTAGGTGGGCTCAACTCGGTTCCCTGCCTAGGTTCTCAGAAGGTCAAAATCAAGGTGTCAGCCAGACTGGGCTCTAATCTGGAGGCTCTAGGGAAGAATCCATTTCCAAGCTCATTCGAGTTGATGGCAGAATTCAGTTCCTTGCAGCTATGAGATGGAGGTCCCCGTTTCCTTGCTGACTGGGGGCTGGGGGTGCTCTCAGGAGTCCACTCACAGTCCTTGCGAATGGCCCCTCCAACTTCAAAGCCAGCAATGGTGTGTTGAATCCTTTTTGTGCTTTGCCTCTCTCTGACTTTCCCTTCTGCCATCAGCCAAAGCAAATTCTCTGCTGCTAAAGGGCTCACCTGAATGGTCAGGCCTTGCCAGATAATCTCCTTATTTTAAGGTCAACTGACCTGGGAACTCTGCTTACATCTGCAAAAGCCCTTTATAGTAGAACCTGGATTAGTGTTTGATTAACAACCAGAGGACAGGGACTCTGGAGAGCCATCTGTAGAATTCTGTCCACCACAGGGCCCGGCATTACGACTACTTGGACAAGTGTCTTGCCTCCCTTCCATGAATACAGGGGCCACTTGTTGAGCATCTCTGAGTCCCCCAGGCCAGCGTGCCTCACACATGGTGAGTATTCAATAGCTCTGTTTTGAATCACAACCACCTACTGCAGAAGCTAAGCTCTCTTGGCTGTTCGGCGGCTGAATTACAACTCCTTACATGTGCCTTTCCATGTTCCATGTGTCTCTCTTTTCTCTATTTTTCAAAGGATCCTTGAAGAGTCAGGACTAGGGCTTCTCTCCAAAGCACCCCCCAACCCAAGCCTAACAAAGGCAGGGAAAGACTGCTGACACCCGCTGAATGGCAGGCTGGGTGTGCCCCACTGACCAGCTTGAACTATTTAATCCACTAGATACACTGGCACTTGTGTCTGGACGGGGTTTTGTAAGAAAGGATACGTGGTTCAATGCAGCACCAGTGTGACACTTTCTTACCCAGCTTGAGTTACAGGCTACCCTCAACTCTACCCATGCAGCCCCCGTGCTGGACGGTGTTCTCCTTGTCTCATGTATGATGCTCATGACTGAAGCTTGGAGGGAAGAAAAGGGTGCTGGGCATGTGGTGAACTCAGAAAGAACAGACTAGAAAAGACAGACTAGCCACCCCCAGGGTGGAAATAGTCCACAGAGCAATCATTTTTTCTCTGTAGAATATTGTCAAAAGAGGGTACATGGAAGCTCAGGAACATCCAGACACTGGGTGGGGAGCAAGAATCCCACTGAACTACAAAGTGCAAGCTACAGTACTAAGCAAAATGGCCCATATTTTAGAGGGAAAGGAGACATTGTTCCCACCTAACTATAAAACCAACTCAACAAGGGTCTGGAGGAGAAGTCTGGACAAATTACAAAGGCAGCACAGAGCAGACAGAGGGTGCTTCCTGTCAGAGGGAGGAAAGGGGCTATCAGGGAAAGATTTGTACAAGAGGGGTGTTAAAAGAGTCCTGGAGGTTCAGAGAGGTGCAGGTGGAGGGGAGGGTGCCCCAGGCCAAGGGACCAGGGCACGGTTCTGCGAAAGGGGAGGGCAGAGTCTGAGAATGGGTTAAAGTCCTCTCTGGTTGGCGCTTGGGGGAGAGAGGCTGGAGAGGTGGGCTGGGGGCCCAATCCCAGAGGGTCAGAAAGTCACAGGCAAGAGAAAACAGGGATTCAAACCTTCAGGGCTGTTCTGCCATCTCTCACATGGAGGAAAGAAAGCCAGAGACTCCAGATGTTTGGGAAATGTGCTTCTGACAGGCCCAGCTACCCCTTGATGTTGTCGGCAATAAATATCAAGTATACTTTGCAAAGGCCACATCATATTGTAAAAACACAGCTTCCACCTCCCCAGAATTGGCTGCAGAAACTCACATGATTTGCATTTCAAATGCAAGAATATCAATAATTTAGATTTTAGAAGCAAAAACTTGCAAGATTGACATGAATATCCAGTGCTATCCATATCTAATGATAAGGGAAAAAGCAACACTCTACCTTGGGGACAGAGGCCCCCAGCTATCTGGGGAGAGCACTGTGTGATGATGTTCATGGAGCAGAACTGGTGCTCCTGGCCAACCCACCGAAGTTTTCAGGTAGTAGGCCCAGGTTAATGGGGAGCCATCCCCCTTTGAGCCTTCTTGCTTTTCTGAACCAAGGAAAACAGTGGCAGGGGTTTGGGTTAGGACTCCAGTCTGTGACCACGGAATAAACAGGAAACAAAAAGGCTCACAGGGCCCCCTGATTAGGATGCCACAAAGGGACTGAGCACCGTGACAACAGGCCCTGTAGACATTCAGAAGGAGCATTCCTGCCAAGCAGCCTGGTCCAAGTGTCACTCCTTTCCTCTCCCTTCCCTACCATCTGGGGAAGGTGCTAATGAGATGCTAACTAGGATGGAGCAGGCAGCAGGATGGCAAAAGGAATGCAATGAACAATCTGCATAAAGCATCCATGACATAATCATTTCATGAATAATTAAAAGAACAGGACTGGGACATTTGGGGCAAATCTACACCAAGGGGCAGAGAACAATGCGGGAGATGGGCCACGCTGCCTCTACCACTTTAACAACTGGGCCCTCGGCGCTCTGGAAAGCCTCAGAACTTAACCACTTTCTCTAGCATTCACATTCCAAACATGACATGGAATCAGGGGAGCACCAAGTGCTGCCGCCTGCTGCTCTGCTATTCATTATAAAATCATCACCCCATGCTCCCCCCTGCGACCAGCACCTCTTCTGCTATTTAATCTGTAGACAAAAGTACAAATTCTTCATCCTGTTTAGAATATGCTGGAGTGTGATTTAAAGAAATACATTCCTCTTGGGTTATCATGCTACAAAAATGATAGACATGCAATCCTGAGGGTTTTAATTTTAACAGTAAATTACTCACCCTCTTCTCCCTCCTCACCCATGGAAGGGCAGGAGGGTGCACGGAAAGAGGTCAGACTGACACAGAGTTCAAGAAGGCATTTTCGGCTCGTGCCTCCTCTCCCTCTCAAATTGCTAACGAAGTGATTGGAAAATACAAAAATAAGGGGGAAATCTGTATCCATGCAAAAAAACATTGGAAGGGGACTTAAGTAGATCAGAGACAATGAAGGACTTCTGCAAGGACCAATGCTGACAACATGGCTGGAAGTAAGTATGAGCAGCCCCATGGTTCCACAAACAGAGGGGCGGGCTGCCTGGGAAGGAAATAAAAGGGATTCCCAACAGACACTTCAAACCCCAAGTAGGAGAGAGAGAAGAGTGCGGCAAGAGGCAGAGGGGAGCGGCCAGGGTCTGGACACTGACAGGTCAGGGGCAGCACTCTCCCATCAGCTTCACCCTCATGGGAGAGGAGGACAGGCTGCGGCAGCCTGCTTCCGAGGGGCAGTGCTCCAGCTAGAGGAGCAGGCAGTGCTCCTGCTAACTTTACACTGCCACGGACAGTGCAAACCGCCGCCTCTGGCTCCTCCCAGACCACAGGACCCCCAATACAGAAAAATAAGTTTCAAAAAAATACACACTGCTTATGTTAAGGCACAACCACTGACAGAAACCTTCTCAAGTCTTAATAAAAGTTAGGAGCATAGGATGAAATAAAGGTAGTGGGGAGTAGCTTAATAAATGAAAAGACTCCATATTTAAAAAGAAAGAAACTGACCTCAAAAATTAGAAGGAAAAAAAAAAAAAACCTCCCCACTCTATGAAACAGATTCCAAGAAAGATATTTTTAAATATTTTATAAAATGAAATCTCTTTTATACATAAAAAGAGAATAACCTGAGACCAAGAAAGAGTGCCTTTGGATGAAAAGCATGATTTCAGAATTGAAAACCCAAATGCAGGCAGTAAATAGTGATACTGTTGATAACTCAATCAATGTATTGGAAGAAAGATTTGAGAAATTCTCCCAGAAATCACAAAAAAGAAAGAAAAAGCAGGTGAATATGATAAGGAAAAGGGTGACATTCCTGGAGAATAGAGTCAGGAGATCCATCACAGGCACTGCAGGACAGAGCTGACGGGGGTGACAGAGAAGTATTAAAATAAATATTAGACGGACATCTGCTTCCAACCAAGATGCAATAACAGACGCCAGGTTTACTTTCCCTTCTGAAAGAATCAAAACATCAGACAAAACACATAGAAATTGTTCTCAAGACCCTGGACATCAGGCAATGAACTCAGGGATCTCTGAGAGGCGGGAAATAAGGCGAGCCCTACAATCACCCCACCTTATTACCTTCAGAGTGCTTCCAAGCTGCAGAATAAGGAAGAGGATCCCAGACCTGGCCAGGTAGACTCTCTCAATTGAGGAAACGGAGCTCAGAGTCCAGGGAGATCAAGGCAGCTGGAGTTCATAGGAGAGAAGACCAGAGAGGAGAAAGGTGTCCAGAGAGAGAACTCTGGAGATCTGCAGAGAGTGTCCCTTGAATATCCACCACAATCCCAGCAAGGCATGCATGTGAGGAAACCATCTGAGGTCAAGAAAGGAACCAACTGAAACAATTAGAGAACAGTACTCGGAGCTCACCCAGGGCTGGGAATGGTGCCTGCTCTCACCAGCCAGACTGAAAGGCATCATAATTAATGGGGCATTGGATAGATACCTAGAAGGTCTTGGCTCAACAGTGGGGAATAACTAGCCCTAGACTCGGCTCTGGTCTCACCTAACAAATCTTAAAAGCAAGACGTGAAAGGACCAAATTGTTTCCAAGTAACTTATTCGCATCCCAGAACGAGGGTTAAGAATTATAGGAATACAAAATTATCTAGTATCCAAAAATGTGAAATTCAAAGAGTGTGGCATACTATACAAAATTACAAGGCATGCAAAGAAACAGGGAAACACAATCCAGAATGAGGAAAAACATCAATCGATCAAAACCAGACCAGAACTGACACAAGACGTTAAGATTAGCAGACAAGGATATTAAAAGAATTGTTATAACTTTATTCCCTATGTTCAAATAGTTAAGTAGAGACATGGAAGATATTAAACAAACAAAACAAACTGAAATTCTAGACATGGAAACCACAAAGTCTGTAATGAAAAGCCACAGTACGAAATTAATGGCAGATTACATATTACAGAAGAAAATGTTAGTGGACTCGAAGACAGAGCAAAAGAAACTATTCAAAATGAAATACACAGAGAGAATTTTGAAAATTAAGAAGAGCATCAGTGAACTGTGGGACAACTTTGATCAGCCTAATATATATGTAATTAGACTACCTGAAACAGGGAAGGATAGGAAAAGTAAAAAAAAAAAAAAAAAATTGAAGAAATAATGACTTGGCAGGTAAACTCACTGCCCTCCCCACTACGTGGGACATGACTCCCAGGGGTTTAAATCCCCTGGCAATGTGGGACATGACTCACAAAGATGAGCCTGGACCTATCATCGTAGGACTGAGAAAATCTTCTTGACCAAAAGAAGAAAGAGGGATGAAACAAAATAAAGTTTCAGTAGCTGAGAGATTTCAAACGGAGTCGGGAGGTCACTTTGGAGGGTATTCTTATGCGCTACAGATATCCATTTTTAGTGTGTTGGAATAGCAAGAAGGAAATACCTTGAGCTGTTGAACTGCAACCCAGTGGCCCTGATTCTTGAAGATGATTGTATAACTATGTAGCTTACATGCTATGACTGTGTGATTGTGAAAACCCTGTGGCTCGCACTCCCTTTATCCAGTGTATGGACAGATGAGTAGAAAAATAGGGACAAAAATTAAATGAAAAGTAGGGTGGGATGGGGGGCGGGAGGGATGGAATGTTTTAGGTGTTCTTTTTTACTTTTATTTATTTTTTTTTTTTTGGAGTAAGGAAAATATTCAAAAATTGATCTGGTGATGAATGCACAACTATATGATGGTACTGTGAATAACTGTACACTGTAGATGATTGTAGGGTGTGCAAATACATCTCAATAAAACTTTACTAAAAATAAAAGACAAAAAAATCAAATTGTTCAAAACCAATGACAATCATAAAAAGCCCACACAGCTTCATGTCAGAATTCTAACAAAAATTTAAGAAAGAATTAATACCAATTCTATATAAAATATTCCATAAAACTGAAAAGGAGGAATGCTTCCCAACTCATTCTATGAAACAAGCAATATCCTTACACCAATACCAGACAAAGACACTATAAGACAAGAAAACTACAAATCAGTATCCCCTCACGAAGACAGATGCAAAAGTTTTAAACAAAATTTTAGCGAACCAAATCCAACGACATATAACAAAATTTTAGCAAACCAAATCCAACGACATATAGAAAGGATAATATATTACAACCAAGTGGGGTTTATCCCAGGATAGGTTGGCTTAACATTTAAAAATCAATCCATGTAATTCACCCTATTAACAAACTAAAAAGAGAAAACCATATAATCATTTCAATAGGTGCCACAAAAGCATTTGCCAAAATCTAACATCCATTCCTTTATCAAGCTGATAAAGGGCATCTGTGAAAAACCTAATACTAACACCACACTTAATGGTAAAAGACTGGATTCTTTCTATGATCAGGAAAAAGACAAAGGTGTCTACTCTAACCACTTCTATTCTACACTTTTATTCTACATTGTATTCTACATATAATCTAGGTTCTAGCCAGTGTAATAAGTTAAGAAAAAGAAATAGGAAAGGAGGAAATAAAACTGTCTTTATTGGCAGATGATCTTCTATGCCAAAAATCTGGTAAGTGAGTTTACCAAGGTTGTAGGATACAAGATATATAAATATATATAATTCTGCTTCTACTTAGAGCTGGAAATTGAAATTTTAAAAATACCATTTACAATAGCATATAATATGAAGTACTTAGGGATAAATGTGACAAAAGATGTGCAAGACTTGTGCACTGATAATTACAAATTATTTCTGAAAGAAATTAAAGAAGATCTGAACGAATGGAGAGACATGTGCTCATGAGTCAGAAGAGCCAATATTGTTAAGATGTCAGTTTTCCCCAATTGATCTGTAGATTCATGCAATCTAAATCAAAATCCCATTAGGCTTTTCTGAAGAAATTGAAAAGCTGATTTGAAAATTCATATGACTATAAATGGGAAAGCCTCAAGAATGAACACTTCTGTGCATCAAAGGACTTTGTCAAAAGGGTGAAAAGACAGCCAACTCAATGGGAGAGAATATTTGGTAACTATATATGTTTTTGATGTCCAGTATATATAAAGAAATCCTACAACTCAACATAAAAGGACAAAGAACCCAATTATAAAATGGGCAAAAGATATGAATAGACATTGCTCCAAAGAGGAAATACAAATGGCTAAAAAGCACAGGAAAAGATGTTCAACTTCATTAGCTATTAGGGATATGCAAATCAAATTCACAATGAGATATCATGTCACACTTATTAAAATGGCCACTATTAAACAAACAGGAAACTACAAGTGTTGGAGAGGATGTGGAGAAATAACACTTATTCACTGCTTGTGGGAATGTAAAATGGTACAGCCGCTGTGGAAGACACTTTGGAGGTTCCTCAGAAAACTAAATATTGACTTGCCCTATGACCCCGCAATTCTGGTCCTCAGTATATACCCAGAAGATCTGAAAGCAATGACACAAATAGACATTTGCACACTAATGTTCATAGTGACTTTATTCACAATTGCCAAAAGATGGAAACAATCCAAATGAATGCCCATCAACAGATGAATCGATAAACAAAATGTGATACACACACACACACACACACACACACACACACACACACATATATACATGACGGAATATTAAGCAGCAGTAAGAAGACATGAGGTCCTGAAGCATGAGCCAACATGGATGAACCTTGAAGACAGAATGCTGAGTGAAATGAGTCAGACACAAAAGGACATATATTGTGTGATTTCATCAATATGAACTAACTAAAATATGTAAACTCAGAATCTTAAAATGTAGAATACAGGATACCTAGAAATAGAAGTTAGAGAATGGAAGTGATAACCTAATATGTTCAGCATGTATAACGAGATTGAACTTAAAAAGTTTGGAAATAGAGGAGAATCTAAGATGGCAGCTAGGTGAGACAGGGCAAAAAAACACCTCCGTGAAAAATACTAGATAAAAACCAGAAAGTGATCCAGAACACCACTTCCAGCGATGCACCAGCCAGACAAGGTCTGCTAAATCCACAGGGAATGTGCATTTGGTGAAACCAGGAGTCTGCATTCTGAAACAAGCGAGTGAGCCAGCTGAAAGTCCTGCGGCCGCGCTGCGGTGTGGGGAAATGGTGGGCTGGTGTTTGGAGATGGACTAGTTCTTTAAAAAAAAAAGCCCGGGAGTGGCTGCAGATATGACAGGGAGAGCTGCGCAGTGAAGCACAGCAGGAGTGGGCTGGGCTAACACCTCGGTGTCTGGCATGGAGGATACCCCTTCCCACACCCGCTGCTGATTGTCTTGAGACCAGAGGAGCAGAGGGGAGCCAAAGGAGGAAAAAAACCGCATTCCTTGCAGCCATCTCCCCAGTGGGTGGGGGACGCTCCTGCCCGGGGCCAGACCCACAGCCCAGAGCCGTGCCAAGAAACCCAGTGTGACGGGGAATCTTTCCTGCAGCACTACACACAAGCCACAATATCAGCCATGGAGAGTGGCCTTTAATACACCCAGGGCTGATTGTCCCAGAGCTGGGAGGGCGGAGCTGTGCGAAAAGGGCGAAGTTAACATGTCCCATTCAACCATCTTTGAAGTGGGCTGGGAGCGCCCCTGCATGGCCCAGGGACCCAGGGCTTCCCTGGCGGGCCGGCGCACACTAGTGACATGGTGCAGCCCTCCCTCAGCAGAGGTCCTGGAAGAGCACAGCTGGGAAGGGGGTACTGCTCGGAAATCCCAGGGACCTTACGCAAATACCAAGGACTTGTGGGTCAGCGGCAGAGACAATCGGTGGAAAGACTGAAATGAAGGCTTAGGCTCCTGCAACAGCCTTAAATCTCCGAGAACACCTGGGAGGTTTAATTATTAAAGCTGCCCTGCCTGCCTAACCACCCAGACACACGCCCCACATTCAGGGCGGACACCACCAGCAACACACCCAAACTTGGTGCACCAACTGGACCCCCCAAGAATCAGACCCCCACACACCACAAAGACAAAGTGGGGGAGAACTGACTTGAGGGGAATAGGTGACTCACGGACGCCATCTGTTGATTAATTAGAGAAAGTGTACGCCACCAAGCTGCAGTTCTGTCAAATTAGGGATCAAGTAAAGCAAATGCCAAGAGGCCAAAACAACAGAAAATCTTAAAGCATATGATAAAACCAGACGATATGGAGAACCCAAACCAAAACACTCAAATCAAAAGATCAGAAGACACACAGTACTTGGCACAATTAATCAAAGAATTACAGACAGGCAACATGAGCATGGCTCAGGACATAAAGGACATGAAGAAGAACATGGCACAGGATATAAAGGACATAAAAAAGACCCTAGAAGAGCATAAAGAAGTAACTGCAAGAGTAAATAAAAAAATAGAAGACCTTATGGAAATAAAAGGAACTGTAGGCCAAATTAAAAAGACTCTGGATACTCATAATACAAGATTAGAGGAAGCTGAACAACGACTCAGCCTCCTAGAGGACCACAGAACAGAAAATGAAAGAACAAAAGAAAGAATGGAGAAAAAAAATCGAAAAAATCAAAACGGATCTCAGGGATATGACAGATAAAATAAAACATCCAAATTTAAGACTCATTGGTGTCCCAGAAGGGGAAGAGAAGGGCAAAGCTCTAGAAAGAGTATTCAAAGAAATTGTTGGGGAAAACTTCCCAAACCTTCTACACAATATAAATACACAAAGTATAAATGCCCAGTGAACTCCAAATAGAATAAATCCAAATAAACCCACTCCGAGACATATTCTGATCAGACTCTCAAATACTGAAGAGAAGGAGCAAGTTCTGAAAGCAGCAAGAGAAAAGCAATTCACCACATACAAAGGAAACAACATAAGACTAAGTTGTGACTACTCCGTGGCCACCATGGAGGCGAGAAGACAGTGGCATGACATATTTAAAATTCTCAAAGAGAAAAATTTCCAACCAAGAATACTTTATCCAGCAAAGCTCTCCTTCAAATTTGAGGGAGAGCTTAAATTTTTCACAGACAAACAAATGCTGAGAGATTTTGCTAATAAAAGACCTGCCCTACTTCAGATACTAAAGGGAGCCCTACCAACAGAGAAAAAAGCTGAGGGACTTTACCACCAGTAGATCAGTCTTATAAGAAATGCTAAAGGGAGTTGAGCAGACTGAAAGGAAGGGACACTGAACAATTGACTGAAACTACATGAAGAAATAAAGGGTACCACTAAAGATCACATGGTAAATATAAATACCAATACTACTGTATTTCTGATTTGTAACTCCACTATTTACTTCCTACAGGATCTAAAATACATAAACTGTAATGATAAATTAGTGGTTTTGGACTCAATGTAAAATATGTAATTTTTGACAAGAACTACATTAAAGTGGGGGAATGAGGGAGTATAGGAACATAGTTGATATGTCATATTGAAGTTAAGTTGGTATCAAAGAAAAACAAGATTGTTATAGATTTAAGATGTTAAATTTAAGCCCCACAGTAAACACAAAAAACGTTATCAGAGAACATGACCATAGAGAAGAAAAGTACAGTATGGGTTCTGAGAAGTGGGGGAAGGGGCAATGGGGAGTTAAGAAATGAGTGTAGGGTTTCTGTTTGGGGTGAAGGGAAACTTCTAGAAAGGGATAGTGGGAATGTGATAGCATTGCAACATTCTAAATGTGATTAATCCCACTAATGGAATGCTAGGGAGGGGGTGGAATGGGAAGATTTAGGCTGTATATATATTCCCACAATTGAAAAAAAAAAAAAAAAAAAGACTGTCTAAATAGATGACAATCAAATGCCAAGGATGATCCTGGATGGGATCTGAGGATGGAGGAGAGGAGGCTCAAAAAAAAAAAACACAGAAATATAGAATGTAAGCTTTGTATCAAGGTTGAATTTCTTGAACTTCTTAGCTGTGCTCAATGGGATTGCATAAAAGAATGTCCTTGTTCATGGGAAGTGTATATGTGAATTATAGTGTTTGTTCAAGGATGTGTGCAGCTAGCTCTCACATGTTCAGAAGACAGAGAAATAGATGATGGATGATAGGGAGGGAGGGAGGGAGGGAGGGAAAGAAAGAAAGAAATGGCGGTGTGACACGATGTTAAAGGTAGTGGATCGGGGTATCAGGGGAGGGGAAGGGGTACACTGGAGTTCTATGTATGGGTTTGTACTGTTTTTGCAACTGTTCCTATAAGTTTGAATTTATCTCAAATAAAATTTCTTATAAAAAAAAGTTGGAAATAGATATGGGGTGAGGGTGGCTTGTCAGTGGGAATATGAGGCATAGTGCTGTATTGTACGTGATCTTGGTTGAAAGGGGTTGTTTAGAGTCACGTATGTCACCGATTAACACTACAAATTTAAATAAGTACTTACATGAACCGGTACAAATGTACAACACTGGGACAAAGAGTTAATAATAGAGTGGGAGCTCTGGACTACAGTTAATAGTAATGACTTAAAATTCTAACAGTAACTGGTGTACCACACCAATATTGGGGTCAATAATAGGGGGACATAAGGGATATGAGGTGTTTTGGGTTTTCTTTTTTGTGTGTCTATCTGATAATTTTCTTTTTGGAGTAATGAAAATCACCTAAAAGTGAGTGTGATGATGATTGCACAACTAAGTGATGATACTATGAGATACTGATTGTATAATTTGGATGGAATATATGGTATGTGAATATATCTCAATAAAATCTGCAAAAAAAAAAAAATTCATGTGACAATTCAAAGGACCTAGAATAGTCAGAACAACTTTGGAAAAGAACAACATAGTTGGAGGACTCACACAGCCTCATTTTAAGGTGATGAAAATGCAGTAATCAAGAAATTGTGGAATTGGTTAAGGGCAACAACAAAAAAATATAAAAGAGAAACTAGAAATAGTACCATACACATAACTAAGTTTTGACAAAGTTTCAAAGCAATTCTGTGGAGAAAGGATAGTCTTTTCATCAAATGGTGCTGGAACAACTAATATCCATATTTTAAAAAAAAAGAAAGGAAAAAAAAGATTTGTGGTGAGGATTAAATGAGAAATATTTGTGAAATCACCTCACATAGCACCTCTGTAGTAGGTAAACATTTATTGCGTCTCAGATTTGAAAAAAATTTCTTTCCAGGGACTGCTCTTCACACTCTGGGTAAATTCTGAACATGTAATGGTCCTCTGGGGCTGCCACAGCCGTGGCCTCTCCCCTCATCACACTCCATGGCCTTCTTCCCCTCCTCAGACTCGCCAGCATCTTCCCTGCCTCAGGGACTTTTCCCATGTTACTCCCACAGCCTGCTGGGAAAGCTCCTCAACACCCCAGACTCTAAATCTTACTAATTCCCTTTCATATCCATCAGATCTCAGCGTAACAGTCATTTTCTCAGAGAGGCCTTTCCCTGCCCTACTCTCCCCACCACCTCCAACATATAAATTAGGGTCCCCTGTTACTGTTACCCTCCTGCTCTTTTCCATTAGAACACAATTTTAATTCTATATTCACTCTATGACCGTTCATTTGTCCACTTTCACACACCAAAAGTGCCATTATGGTGGTAACTGTGTTTCATTCACTCCTGAATTTCCAGTTCTATCAAAGTGTTGGGCACTCAACATTTGCTGAATAAACATTTGTTGAATAAAGCAATGGCATGCAATTTGCCTCACATAAAGAGGTCTCCCCTTCATCTGTGAAGATATGGTGGCCAGGCCACAGAGGGCTGGCCTCAGGATTGAGTCGGGCTTTTGCCAGGCCCTGAGGAGAGCTGGGGCCATAGGGCACTTGTAAACATGGCTCTGGCCCTGGCCTAAAGATCCTTGCTTGTCAGGTGGTGTCGGACAAAGCTCACTTGCTCCTGTGGGAAAGCCTGAGGGATCTCACCTCTGCTCAAGGGCTTCCTCACTCAGAGGGCTGCAGCAGACACTGCTGGTTTCCCACCCACATCCTCTGGATCCCTCCCCCAGCTGCTGAGGGTGCTTCAGCCAGTGGTTCACACCTGCATCTCCTCCAGAGGAATGCCTCAGAGTTGCCTAGAACCTACCTTGCCTGAATGTGTCCGGCCACTACACCTGCCACGTCTCCAGGACTATGGCCAGTGACTACCTGGGACAGGGTTACGAAAGCCCACTCCTTTGCCTGCAGGTGGGACAAACTGTGGTGCAATTTATGCTCCAGAACTCCCTGTGGGATCAGGCTAAACTATGGCTAAACATCTTTGTCTGGCTCCTTCCCTGCCGTAGCCCATTTCTCCTGAGAATGCTCTCTCAATCCACCATGTGAGCACGAATCTCCACCAGCCCTGTGTCTAGGGCACTCAACCAAAGACAATGGCTGCCTTTGGTAGGGAAAAAGAAGGTAATCGACAATTCCTAGGTGCCCTGGCCTAGGAACCAGCCTTCCACCAACCCTGATGAGGAAACGGAGGCTCAGGGCAAATCTGAACCTCTCTCAAGATCACCAGTCTGCTCAGGGTGAAACCAGAACTCAAACCCACGGCAGAATCTGCCCCCAAAATCCGTGCTCTTCACTCACCAGCCTGGCAGGCAGCGAATCCACAAATGTGCATGTGTGCACAGATCTCCAGTCCTACCAGAGAGTGTGAACTGGGCTGTTTAAGACAGTGGCAGGAGTGACAGGAGGGGGCACTTCAAACTCAGCGCAGTTACGCTGCACTGAAGTAGAAAGGGCTCTCTCCCAAGGCGGCCAGCTCTGCCACTGCAAGCGTTCACCAAGGAGCCTGCCATGCACTCTACAGGAGTGTACAGGGGAAACGCACGACCGAGAGGAGCCGGTGCCTGATGTCTAAGGCCCCTACAACTCTGGGTTCCTGTGTCTCTAGGTCCTCAGAGTACGTGGACTCAATCGAGAGTAAGGAACAACATTGTAAATAGCTCACCAGAGAGTAATTATGTCATCACCCAAAAGAGGAAAACTGAAAACCATCCGCAGATAACTGCCTGAGTAAACGACTGGCAAGGGGAGGCTTAGTGTTGGAGTACAAGAAAAGAAACCACAAAAATAAAGGGAAAACTGAATGCAGATGTTTTCCTCAATTAGCCTCTACTGAAAAAGCAATCAACAGGAAAGATCAGTGCTATCTGTGCATTTTTATTTAACCATTTGGCATGAGTCATGACATTTCTGAGGAAAATGTGTCTCTTCTGGTGAAGCTAAAGGAAACTATTTTAATTTTCTCACTCATGCTCGGATTTTTGCAATCAAACTATTTTTAACCAAAGCATTACAAAATATGACCATCATGTGGGAATATTACTGAAATCTAAATCAGACCAGCAGGAAGCAATAATGCAATATGTCTTTGTAATCAACCTAATTTTTAAAATGACCTCAAAATAACTGTCTCTGCCTAAAAACAATACCACTTCTAGGTTATTTTTGTTATAGTTCCCTTTTATACAAGAAGTAAAGTCTGTCTATTTACTTTATGAATATCAAAGTTAGGATCAAAGATACTTCATTAAGGGATCAGGACTCTTCTAGAGAAGGTTTAAAATGCTGATGCTGCTCATTTTTTAATTGTGTTGCTAACTGATCACATTTTGAACATTTTGTTCGTTGGTAATGGTAAATAAAAGTGTTCTTTGACTTTGTTGAAATTTCTCCCTGCATGTAGAGACAGATTGGGCTCCATTATTTTATTTATTTGTGTTGTACTGTTTTCTCTTCTTCCCTCCCTCCCTCTCTCTTCGGTGAGGGGTGGGTGTAGTTGTCAACATCCGAATCACCAGAGTTGCTTTTTAAAAATACAGCTGCCTGGACTTCACCACAAGTTAGAATTCGGAGAAACATGATGGAGGCCCAGCATCAAAATTTTAAAACATCCAGTGGAATTCAGATGTGCATGGAGGTTGGGATTTTTAAAAACTTATTTACAAAGCTCCTGTTTTCCAGGAGTTACTCATTATTCCTTGTTTCAAGAAAAGCCATGGTAAAAAAAATGACAGGCTCTCCCTCAGGACCCCTAGAAGCCACTTTGCTTACTGCAGCCCGAATCAGGCAGCAGACAGTGCAGCCCAAGCAGAGAGTGGAAGGCTAGCCTAGATTTACCTACACAGCACCGCATTTGAAGGGGAAGGGGACTGTTCTTTAAAGCCAGAGGGTGGACTCCATTTGGCTGTGTATAAATTGCACAAGCAGGAGCCTCACATGGGGGCTGTTTCACTATGCCCTTGGCAGCCTCTCTGGCTCCCTGTAAGCCCCTTGTTAGAGGAGGCTGTGTGCTCGGTCACTCCTCTTGCAGGAGAGTGCTCCATAGCAAATGGAAAACCCACCCATTTAGCATCATCGGGGCAAATCTCCTCTTACACCTTGGAAAGGCTGGGCATGCTTCAGTTTTAGATCCCTTCCTCCCCCAGGTATTACCCTGGACAAAGCTTGACAGGTCCTCAGTCATGGGAGGCAAGAATAAGATGAGAAAGAGGTTTGGGATGGTGAGGGGACGGGTGCCCTGCTGTGGGACACCTATGCAGAGTGGTCAAGTGCCACCATCTACATCTACACGTGGCAGCAGATTCTGTAACCTGCAGACTAGGAAAGCCAGGTCTGAGGGGCCCTGATCCCTGTCCCAGCAGAATAGGTCCAGAGCTGGAGGCCAAATGTGCTCCCTGCCTCAGGCCCCCTGGCATTGGCCCATCTCCCTCTCCTGCTTCAGTTCCCGACCTGGAACCTGCACTCACACCATCAGGACCATCCTTAGCTGTGGTGACCTTCTAGTGCTCTCAGCAGAAAATGATCTTGGCTCAGACTCTGGATTGTGTCTGGCTCTGCTTCGGTCCATGCAGACAGCTCAAAGTGGCAGCCCTGGTCCAGGGCAGGGAGAGATGGGCAGGACTCAGGCACCAGGTGATGAGTGAAGCCAGAGCCAAAGCAGGTGGAGAGAGGCAGAAGCCTGGGCTTTGAGCTGGAGCCAGCACAAGAGGCAGGGAGAACTATGGCGAGACGCACACCTGAGGAATTAAACTGCCTGCTCAGGACTCGACGGGTGATTAATTCCAAGCCCACCAGATATGGGAGGTGTGGAGAGGAAGGGTAGAAAGATTTGCTTTTTATCCTTCCTTTAGGGCAAGCTTAAACTTACTTCAGATGAGTAAGTGAGCATCAGTGGCTCCAGCTGGAAGGAAATGAGGAGGAAGAGACCAAGAAAATAGGGCAGAGGAATTAACACAACACGTTGAACCTCCACAGATGCTCACATCTGAATCAGCACCGTGCAAAGGTGGTGGGGCAAGAATAAGAATATCACATACTGCCTACAAGCTTAGAAGATCCATTCCTGGGACTGTAAAGCTGTTGACTTACAGAGTAGGGTGATTAATGGTTATAAAATATTAACAGCACTGGGTATTCCTACTTCCCAGCAGGGCAAACCTAGCACATTCTACATTGCAGCCAAGTTGATCCACAAAAACAGGCTGATGGGTCCAAAGGGATCCATCAGTAAATGTACACGCATCAAAGGAAGTGACTCAAGTTTTATGGTTTGGTTCCACGTGGTAAGTGGGGGGCCAAGGAGGAGGCCCTTCCTGCTCTCTCCATGGTTAAACTCACTCCTGACTGAAGAGATGTGCCAATGAGAACATAGGGTGGCAACAAAGGGTCACCAAAGACCTTGGATATCAGGTCTTTAGCATACTTTAGGTAGAGAAAAAAGTAGAGTGAGAAGATCAAAGCCCCCTGTTGGTTTTGCTGCCAAAATATCTCTTGCATCTACCCACTTCTCTCCATGTCCACCTCCACTAAACCACCCTGCATCATCTCTCACCTGCATGACTCCAACCCCTTCTACGCTGGACTCCCCTCAGCCACTGACCTCCTACCACGCATTCTGCATTCTGTGGCCCGAGCAACCACCCAACACTGATCACATGGACTCCCCTGGCTGGCAACCCTTGTTGGTCTGCTACTGCTCTGGGAATGAACATCCACACTCTTGACCCTCCAGCACCTCCTCAGCTGGGTACCTGCAGCTCCTTCACCAGACCTCAGTGGAAGAATCACTCATTCATGGGAGCCTTCTTTAGCCCACCTAGACAGGTCAGGTCCCCTGTTATTTGTTCTCATTTCACCATGGACTTGTCCTGTATAGCGCTTATCACAGTGTGTCATTATTTTGTGATTATTTCTTTGATGTCTCTCTTCCCCACCAAAGTGTAAATTCTGTAAGAGCCAGGGCTGCACTGGTTTTATTCACCACCATATCAGCAACATTTGCACAGTGTCTCATATAGTCACTACTCAACAAATATGGACTGGATAAAGGAATGAATGAATGCATGAATAGAAAAAAAAGAGTGAAAGAGAATAAGCACATCCTCAGCTCCCCTCTCTTTCTTCTGAACATATGATGGATGTTTTGAAGCACAGAGTTGAAGGGAATATCACCCTTGGACAAATGAGCAAAATGAATAAAGGTCAATAGTCTACTCATCTTCCCTTTGTTAACAATTTCAAAGTCCTAAGACACATCTTAGAGGAATGGGAAGAGAAATAAAACAGGGCAAGATGGAAAATCGGGAAAGCCACTAATATAATTTTCAGTTATTAAAAAGTGAATGAACTTGTTATTTTTGTGTGTGTGCTAATGAAGGTGTCAGGGATTGATTTAGGTGATGAATGTACAACTATGTAATGGTACTGTGAACAATCGAATGTACGATTTGTTTTGTATGACTGTGTGGTATGTGAATATATCTCAATAAAATGAAGATAAAAAAAAAAAAAAAGTGAATGAAAACTCCATGATTCCCAAAACCTACTGTTAACACTGTCCCATATGACACCCCATGCATGTTTCAAAGCAGTCCCATAAGTGATATGTGCAGGTGAGGAAACTGAGGCCCAGGGAGGTTAAGAGTTCACCCAAGGTAACACGGCTGGTCAGATGGAAGCACCATGACATGTAACTGTCCCCAGGCCCATCCTTCTCCAAATATAGGGAGCCTCCTGCTACCCTACCCCCAGCCACCAACCCACCTTGACCCCTCAGCCTCCCTGTGAGAGCACATGGATGGGTGTGAGCTCTCCCTGCACACAGACAAGCCAGCCCTCCAGTCGGAGTCTGCAGTGTGTGCAAAAACACTGCTCTGACTCCTTTATCTGCTGTGACACCAGGGTGATAATGAACCCAGCAGCCCACGCTGGGAATGTGTCCAGATTCATGAAATATCTTTCAACATAAAATATGAGAGAAAAACACGAACAGTTCAGCAGCATCAGCATGCTATGTATGCAGTGAAGCAAAACAAGGCAGGTTGTATAAATATTTAACAATGAGAAAGAACTGAACTGGCGCCAAAGAAACATCTGGGATAACAGATCTACGTAGGCTGCGGTTTCTAAATGGCAAAGTCACTGTGAAGACACAAAAAATAACCAGCCTGTGAGTCTCAGATTTTGCTCTCACGTGCATTTACCAAGCACCTCTGGCAACCCAACTCCAAATGCTTCTTCTGGTGGCCTAAGAGTTGACTACTCAGTTGGACAATTTCCAAGGGACCTAAATCCAATAAACATGCTTTTCTGTCCACTAAAATACCTCGTTTCTATTTTAAGCAACAGAAACCAAATAACAGCATTAATAATTGACTCAAGATAAAATTGGGACTTTTTTCCTCCACATTTATCTATGTTACCCAATATGGCAAGAAATGAACTGATGATGGATTTCAGATTCTGGCACTGATCCAAAGATTAAGTTTGGGTATTGCAAAGAAAATAAGCCATATATTTGAAAGTATGGTTTTCATGAAGTTATCTTCATGACTGACATCTGGAAACAGATCATCCTTTTCCAAAACTGATACCACAGGGGTGGACTCTGCAATTCACAGGACCCCCGCATGACTAATTATCTGCCCGACTTTCTTTCATGGAAGGACTCAATTGCATTGCTGAGTGCAACACAGTTTTGTCCTTCCCTCTTTTGCAAAGTGTTACAAAGAAGGCCCAGCTGCCTTGGGTGGGCTGAGACTGAACGTTGACAACTGTCAGTTATTCTCCCAGGCTCACACGTTTCCATGACGCGCATGCTGTCCTTTGTGGAAACATGCATCAGCTGGCTCATCTCTGCTCCAGCCCGATCCTCACAGGGGCAGTGTCAACATGCCCTCTGTTCCTTGCTCTCCTCCTATTCAGCAGTTGAGGATGCTGCCTTTGACCCTGAAAACCTCCTACTGATCCTTGTGGGGAGCCTGGGGTGTGTGTGCTTGTAGAGCCAGGTTCCCAGGCTGCTGCAGATTGCTCAGCTGCCATGCGGGTTCCCTGGGCCTGGTCTGCCTGCACCCTGGATGGTGAGAAGCCAGAAAGCCACTCTCTCCAAAGCCAACTGCTCTCTCCAAAGCTGAGCAAGCACACACTGGCAGCAGAAGTCTTTAGGGGCAAATCTCATCACTTCACACCAGTCCTGGCAGTCAAAGGATGCCCTTCAACCCGCAACTGCTACAAGCCTCCTCTCCCCAACTTGTTAAGTTCTTTAGTTCAGAGTTGCTCAAACCTGAATCTGGATGTAAATGCCTTGTGGATCTTATTAAAATGCAGATCCTGCCTCAGTAGGTCTGGGATTCTGCATTTCTAACAAGCACCCTGATGGTGCTGGTGGTGCTGGTCCACAGACCACAGTTAACAGATGTTACCAGGGTTTCCCTTCCAAGTGCAGATAACTATTTGCATCAAGTTTTATGGGGAATGTGCCGGTTTGAATGTATTATGTCCCCCAAAACACCATTATCTTTAATGTAATCTTATGTGGGCAGATGTATCAGCATTGATTAGATTGTAATTATTTGAGTGTTTCCATGGAGATGAGCCCCACTCAACTGTGGGTTATGACTCTGATTGGATAATTTCCATGGAGGTGTTACCTCACCCATTCAGGGTGGGTCTAAATTAAATCATTGGAGCCATATAAATGAGCTGACAAACCGAAGGAACTCAGTGCAGCTGCGAGTGACATTTTAAAGAGGAGCTATAGCCAAGAGGGACACTCTGAAGAATACACAGAAGCTTAGAGAGTAGCTGCAGATGAGAGACAGTTTGAAGACAGCTGTTGAAAGCAGACTCTTGCTCTGCAGAAGCTAAGAGAGGACAAATACCCCAAGAGCAACTAAGAGTGACATTTTTGAGGAACTGTAGCCTAGAGAGAAATGTCCTGGGAGAAAGCCATTTTGAAACCAGAACTTTGGAGCAGACGCCAGCCATGTGCCTTCCCAGCTAACAAAGGATTTCCGGACACCATTGGCCATCCTCCAGCGAAGGTACCCAATTGTTGATGTGTTACCTTGGACACTGTATGGCCTTAAGACTATAACTGTGTAACCAAATAAACCCCCTTTTATAAAAGCCAATTCATTTCTGGTGTTTTGCATTCCAGCAGCATTAGCAAACTAGAACAGGGAACAACCATAGACTCCCTATCTTCCTGAGGAGGAGTTAAACTCAGGGATCAAAGTGCTTGACAAGGTTAAGAACAGAGGTAGACTCCTTCCAGGTGACTTGATCTCAATCCCCAGATGATTTCACTAAACCAGTGCTTCTCAAATTTTAGCATGCGTAAGAATTACCTGGAGGATAGGTAAAGTACAGATTACTGGATCCTCCAAAATTCAGATTCAGCAGGTCTGGGGTAGAGCCGAAATTTGCATCTCTCATAAATTCAAGGAAGCTGCTGTGCTGGCCCAGGGACCACACTTTGGGAAACACAGCACTAGACCTCACGGAACCTTAGAGACTACAGGGGTCTGACTTGAATCTTGGGGCTCTGGCACCGTTCACCACTCATACGCCCTGGATCACCACAGAGCGAGCACTGCCTTGGCTTGCCCTCCATGACCCTTGGGTTGAGCTGCCCTGGCTGGACTGGCTTCTGGGATCCAGGAGCATAAGGCCATGCCAAGGCTTTGGAAGTTTCTTTGTATCCAGATGTCCCTGGGTTCAACAAGCTTCATCTGCACTGACGACAAACTCCACTTGCAGCAGCTCTTTGGCCTTTTCTGAGTGACCCTGGGAACCTCTCAACTATTTCAAGCCTCCTGGGTCTCAGCTGTGAAATGGGCACAGGATTGTGATGAGGCCTGAAGGGTCCAGGGTTCTTAGCCCTACCAGTGCAACAGAATTACCCGGGAAGCATCTTAGAAATTACCAGTGCCCAAGCCCCTCCCAAACCCACCAAATCAGAATCTCTGGGGGAGGAGGAGGGGCCCAGATGATTGATTCTAATGTGTACCCAGGGTTGAGACTTCCTGAAGTAGGTCCAAAAAGCATTACATAAAAATATAATGGAATTCGGAGTTCCAGGAAGATGCCAGAGTAGGTGAGGTGGAACCAGCTTCTCCTCCATGAAGGAAACTAGAAAGACAGACCGGAGGATGCCCAGGACCTCAGTTTCGGGGTGTGACCGACCATAGAGGGTCCCCCACAGTACGTGGAGGGGATGTGGACAAAAACGCAAGAGAGACGGTGGCTCCAGGGAGGAGGCAAGATTGTTCCCATGGAGCACCTCCCAGCGGTCAGCACCAAAACCACCGCTGGGCAAGGGAGTGAGCAGCGGTTCTCCACTACCATGCACCTACCTTGACAGTTGGCTGGGGCGTGATCCTCCACAGTCAGACAGCAGGGAGCTACCATGAAGGAACCCAGCAGCCAGCATTTACTCTCCCCCTCAGAAGGGGGGTACACAGGCAAGAAGTAGGGAAGGGAGAAGTGCCATACTGACAATCAGGAGCCCCTCACACACCCCAGGAACTTGAGAGCACAAGGCAGGCAGGGAGCGGGCAGGCAGTGCTCACATTCTATCTATGGGGTGCCCTTGAGAAAACCCTGCCTACCTGCTCAGGGCCGGCATCACAGCCCCAGGGCGAGAAGTCCCCAGTGCACACCGAGAACCAGTGCACTGATTGGTTCCCACCCAGTTTGGACTCCGCCCAGCACCCAGAATAAGTTCAAGGAAGACCAACTTGACACCTCCACCTACTGGTAGGAGAGGGAAACTGCACTCAAGCAAGCTGTACCTCAGGAGTGCTACCTGCTGGCAGGATTGGGAAACTGCACTCCAGCAAGTTGTAGCTTTACCAAATTATGTCTGAATGCTCAAATAATCCTGCATTTCCCAAAATAACCTTATCAAGATAAGCAAATGCCCTGAAGCCAAAAGAAAACTACAAAGCACTTAAAGAATCTAGAAGATATGGACAAACCAAAGGAACAAATTAAAAAGCTGGAAGAGACACAAAATTTGGAGCAATTAATTAAATAAGTACAAATAAATCTCCAAAACAACTTCAACACGATGGCTAAAGACATAAAGGGAATCAAGAAGACTCTACAAGAGCATAGAGAATTTGAAAGAGTAAATTAAAAAAAAGCAGACTTTATGGAAATAAAAGACACTGTGAATCAAATTAAAAATATATTAGAGACACACAATAGCAGATTTGAAGAGGCAGAAGAAAGGAGAAGTGAACTTGAGGACAGAGTAATTGAATGCAGGCACACAAAAGAACAAATGGGAAAAAAATTGAAAAATTTGAAATGGATCTTGGAGAAATGAAAGACAACATGAAGTGCACAAATATAAGAATGATTGGTGTCCCAGAAGGAGAAGAGAAGGGTAAAGGGCTAGGAAAAGTGTTTCAAGACATAATTGGGGAAACAACATAAGACCAAGTACCAACTACTCAGCAGGCACCATGGAGGTGAAAAGGCAGTGGTATGATATATTTAAGATTCTGAAAGAGAAAATTGCCAGCCAAGAATTCTTTATCTAGCAAAGCTCACCTTCAATATTGAGGGAGAATTTAAAATTTTCACAAACAAATGTGGAGAGACTTTGTTAACAAGAGATCTGCCCTGCAACAAATACTAAAGGGAGCTCTATCAGCTGAGAAAAAAAGAAATGAGAGAGAGGTCTGGAGAAGAGCACAGAACTGAAGAGTATTAGTAAGGGTAACTTAAAGGAAAAAAAGAGAGAAAAAATATACATATATCTGATAACTAAAAACCAAAGAATAAGAAGGCTGGTTCAAGAACTCCCTTCACAGCAATAACTTTGAATGTGAATGGATTAAACTCTCCAATTAAAAGATACTGACTGGTAGAATGGATTAAAAGGTATGACCCATTCATATGCTGTTTACAAGAGACTCATCTTAGACCCTGTGACACAAAGAGACTGAAAGTGAAAGGACGGAGAAAAATATTTTGTGCAAACTGCAATCAAAAGAAAGCTTGGGCAGCTATACTAATATTGGACAAAATAGACTTTAAATGTAACGATGTCATAAGAGACAAAGAAGGACACTGTATATTAACAAAAGGGACAATTCACCAAGAAGAAATAACAATCATAAACGTTTATGCACCCAATCAAGGAGCTCCAAAGTACATGAGATAAACATGGGCTAAACTGAAGGGAGCAATAGACATGTCTACAGTAATAGTGGAAGACTGCAATACACCACTCTCTTCTATAGATAAAACAACTAACTAGACAGAGGACCAATAAGGAAATCGAGAACATAAACAATATGTTAAATGAATTAGACTTAACAGAAATATATAAATCATTATATCCCAAAGTACCAGAATATACATTCTTCTCTAGCACCCATGGAACGTTCTCCAGGATAGATCATATGCTGGGGCACAAAAAAATCTTATTAAATTTTAAAAGATTGAAATTATTCAAAGCACATTCTCTGACCATAATGGAATGCAACTAGAAATCAACAACCAACAAAGAACAAGATCTTTCACAAATATATGGAGGTTAAACAACACATTCCTAAACAACCAGTGGGTCGAAGAAGAAATTGCAAGAGAAACTGGTAAATATCTAGAGATGAATGAAAATGAGAACACAACATAGAAGAACCTGTGAGATGCAGTGAAGGCAATGCTGAGATGGAAATTTTTATAGCTCTAAATGCATATACAAAAAAGCAAGAAAGCGCTACAACTAAAGACCTAGCTGAACAACTGAAGAGGCTAGAAAATGATCAGCAAACTAACCCTAAAGCAAGTAGAAGAAAAGAAATAACAAAGTTTAAAGCGGAAATAAATGAGCTGGAGAAAAAATAATTAATAGGATAAATAAAACCAAAAGTTGGTTCTTTGAGAAGATCAACAAGATTGACATATCCTTAGCTAGACTGACAAAGTCAAAAAGAGAGAAGACCCAAATAAACAGAATTAGAAATGAGAAGGGGATAATTACTACGGATCCTGAAGAAATAAAAAAAAAATCATAAGAGTATATTATGAACAACAGTATGCCAACAAGCTAGACAATTTAGAGGAAATGGACAATTTCCTGGAAACACATGAACAATCTAGACTGACCAAAGAAGAAATAGAAGACCTCAAGAAACCAATCACAAGCAAAGAGATCCAATCAGTCATCAAAAAGCTACCTACAAATAAAAGCCCAGGGCCAGATGGCTTCACAGGGGAATTTTATCAAACTTTCCAAAAAGAACTGATAACATTCCTGCTTAAACTCTTCAAAAAATTGAAGAAAAAGGAACACAACCTAATGCATTTTATGACGTTAATATCACCCTGACACCAAAACCAGATAAAGATACTACAAAAAAGGAAAATTATAGGCCAATCTCCCTAATGAATATAGATGCAAAAATTCTCAACAAAATACTTTCAAATCAAATCCAAAGGCACATTAAAAGAATTATACACCATGACCAAGTGGAGTTCATTCCTGGCATGCAAGGGTGGCTCAACATAAGAAAATCAATAAATGTAATTCAACACTAACAAATCAAAAGGAGATCATCTTGACAGATGCTGAAAAAACATTTGACAAAATTCAACATCCCTTTTTGATAAAAACACTTCAAAAGGCAGAATTGAGGGAACCTTCCTAAATACGATACAGGGCACATATGAAAAACCCACAGCCAGCATAGTACTCAATGGTGAGAGGCTGAAAGCCTTCCCTCTAAGATCGAGAATGAGACAAGGATACCCATTGTCACCTTGTTATTCAACATTGTTCTAGAAGTTCTAGCCAGAGCAATTCGCCAAGACAAAGATATAAAAGTTATCCAAATTGGAAAGGAAGAAGTAAAACTCTCATTATTTGCAGATATGATCTTATAATTGGAAAATTCTGAGAATTCAACAACAAAGTTACTTGAGCTAATAAAAAAATTCAGTAAAGTGGTGGGATATAAGCTTAATGCATGTAAGTCAGTAATGTTCCTATACACTAGAAATGCTCTAACTGAAGAGGCAATAAAAAAAAAATTCCATCCACAATAGAAACTAAAAAAATCAAGTATCTAGGAATAAACCTAACCAAGGATGCAAAAGACATCTACACAGAATATTACAAAATTTTACTAAAAGAAATTAAAAAGGATCTAAATAGGTGGAAAAATATTCTGTGCTCATGGATAGGAAGACTAAACATTGTTAATATGTCAATTCTACCCAAACTGATCTACAGATTCAATGCAATTCCAATCAAAATTCCAACAACCTACTTTGCAGACTTGGAAAGCTTACTTATCAAATTTATTTGGAAGGGAAAGGGGTCTCAAATTTTCAAAAACATCCTATAAAAGAAGAAAAAAGTGGGAGGACTTACACTTCCAGACAGTGAAGCCTACCATAAAGCTACAGCGGTCAAAACAGCATGGTATTGGCATAAAAATAGACATACTGATCAATGGAATTGAATTGAGAGTTTGGAAATAGACTCCCAGATATATGGTCAACTTGTTTTTGATAAGGCCCCCAAATCCACAGAACTGGGACAGAACAGTCTCTTCAACAAACGTGGCTAGGAGAACTGGATAGCCGTAACAAAAAGAATGAAAGAGGGGGGAGAACCTAAGATGGCGGCTAGATGAGACAGGGCAAAAAAACACCTCCATGAAAAATACTAGATAAAAACCAGAAAGTGACCCAGAACACCACTTACAGCGATGCACCAGCTGGACAAGGTCTGCTAAATCCACAGGGACCATGCACTTGGTGAAACTGGAAGTCTGCATTCCGAAATGAGTGAGTAAGCCGGCTGAAAGTCCCACAGCCATGCTGCGGTGTGGGGAAACTGCGGGTTGGTGTTTGGAGACAGACTAGTTCTTTTTGGGAAGAAAAAAAAAAAAAAACCAGGAGCGGCTGCAGATACAGCAGTGAGAACTGTGCAGTGAAGCACTGCAGGAGCGGGCTGTAGACAACACCTAGGTGTCTGGCTTGTAGGATAGCCCTCCCACACCCACTGCTGATTGTCCCGGGGCCAGAGGGACAGAGGAGAGAGCCAAAAGGAGTAAGAAACCGCACCCCTTGCAGCCAGCTCCCCGGCGTGCTGGTGACACTCCTGCCCAGGCCGGACCCACAGCCCAGAGCCGCGCCAGGAAACCCAGTCTGACAGGGAGTGTATCCCACAGCACTGCGCACACGCCACAGTATCGGCCTAGCTGTCCCGGAGCTGGGAAGGCGGAGCTGTGCGAAAGGGGGGGTGTTGAGAAGCCCCATTCAGCCATCTTTGCATCAGGCTGGGAGCGCCCCTGCACGGCCTGGCAGCCCGGGGCTTCCATTGAGGGAAGGTGCGCACTTGTGATGTAGCACAGCCTTCCCTCAGCAGAGGTCCTGGAAGATCACAGCTATCAAGCAAAGCAAATGCCAAGAGGCCAAAAACAACAGAAAATCTTAAAGCATTTGATAAAACCAGACAATATGGAGAACCCAATCCCAAACACCCAAATCAAACAATCGGAGGAGACACAGTACTTGGTGCAATTAACCAAAGGACTACAGTCAAAGAATGAGAGCATGGCACAGGATATAAAGGACATGAAGAAGAGCATGGCACAGGATGTAAAGGACATAAAGAAGACCCTAGAAGAGCATAAAGAAGAAATTGCAAGGGTAAATAAAAAAATAGAAGACCTTATGGAAATAAAAGAAACTGTTGGCCAAATTAAAAAGACTCTGGGATACTCATAATACAAGATTAGAGGAAGTTGAACAACGACTCAGCCTCCTTGAGGACCACAGAACAGAAAATGAAAGAACAAAAGAAAGAATGGGGAAAAAAATCGAAAAATTCAAAATGGATCTCAGGGATATGACAGATAAAATAAAATTTAAGACTCATTGGTGTCCCAGAAGGGGAAGAGAAGGGCAAAGCTCTAGAAAGAGTATTCAAAGAAATTGTTGGGGAAAACTTCCCAAACCTTCTACACAATATAAATATACAAACATAAATGCCCAGCGAACTCCAAAAAGAATAAATCCAAACAAACCCACTCCAAGACATATTCTGATCAGACTGTCAAATACTGAAGAGAAGGAGCAAGTTCTGAAGGCAGCAAGAGAAAAGCAATTCACCACATACAAAGGAAACAACATAAGACTAAGTAGTGACTACTCCGTGGCCACCATGGAGGCGAGAAGACAGTGGCATGACATATTTAAAATTTTCAGAGAGAAAAATTTCCAACCAAGAATACTTTATCCAGCAAAACTCTCCTTCAAATTTGAGGGAGAGCTTAAACTTTTCACAGACAAATAAATGCTGAGAGAATTTGCCAATAAAAGACCTGCCCTACTTCAGATACTAAAGGGAGCCCTACCTACAGAAAAACAAAGAAAAGGAGAAAGAGATATAGAGAATTTTAACAGACATATATAGAACCTTACATCCCAAATCACCAGGACACACATTTTTCTCTAGTGATCACGGATCTTTCTCCAGAATAGACCATATGCTGGGACATAAAACAAGCCTCAATAAATTTAAAAAAACACACAAAACAATTCAATATATTCAAAGCACATTCTCTGACCACAATGGAATACAAATAGAAGTCAATAATTTTTGATTTGTAACTCCACTATTTACTTCCTACAGGATATAAAATACATAAACTCTAATGACAAATCATTGGTTTTGGACTCAATGTAAAATATGTAATTTTTGACAAGAACTATATAAAGGCAGGGGAATGGAGGAGTATAAGAACATAGTTTATGGGTCCTATTGAAGTTAAGTTGGTATCAAAGAAAACCAAGATTGTTATGGATTTAAGAGGTTAAATTTAAGCCCCACAGTAAACACAAAGAAATTATCAGAGAATATGACCATAGAGATGAAAAGTAGAGTATGGGTTATGAGAAGTGGGGGAAGGGGCAATGGGGAGTTAAGAAATGAGTGTAGGGTTGCTGTTTGAGGTGAAGGGAAATTTCTAGTATTAGATGGTGGGAAGGTGATAGCATTACAATATTCTAAATGTGACTAATCCCACTAATGGAATGCTACGGAGGGGTGGAATAGGAAGATTTAGGCTGTATATATGTTTCCACAACTGAAAAAAAAAAAAAAAAAAAGACAGTCTAAATAGATGATAATTGAATGCCAAGGATGATCCTGGAAGGGATCTGAGAATGGAGGAGAGGAGGCTCAAAGGGACAAAGTTGGGACATAAGGAAAAAAAAAAAAAGGAAATATAGAATGTAAGCTTTGTATCAATGTTGGATTTCTTGAACTTCTTAGCTGCGCTTAATGGGATTGCATAAAAGAATGTCCTTGTTCATGGGAAGTGTATGTGTGAATTATAGTGTTTGTTCAAGGATGTGTGCAGCTAGCTCTCATATGTTCAGAAGACAGAGCAATAGATGATGGATGATAGGGAGAGAGGGAGGGAGGGAGGAAAAGAAAGAAATGGTGGTGTGACAGCATGTTAAAGTTGATGGATCGGGGTTATCGGGGGAAGGGGGTCAGGGTGTGTTGTGTATGGAGTTCGTATTGTTTTTGCAACTGTTTCTGTAACTTTGAATTTATTTCAAAATAAAATTTAAAAAAAAAAAGAATGAAAGAGGACCCTTACCTCACACCCTATACAAAAACTAACTCAAAGTGGATCAAAGACCTCAATATAAGCGACAGCACAATAAAACTGTTAGAATATAATATAGGGAAACATCTTCAGGACCTAGTAATAGGAGATAGCTTCTTAGACCTTACACCCAAAGTACAAGCAACAAAAGAAAAAAATAGATACATGGGAACTCCTCAAAATCAAAAGCTTCAGTGCCTCAAAAGACTTTGTTAAAAAGGTGAAGCAGCAGCCATCTCAATGGCAGAAAATATCTGGAAACCATATATCTGATTGAGAGACTGATATACTGCCTAAATAAAGAAATCCTACAACTCAACAACAATAGGTCAAAGAGCCCAATTATAAAATGGGCAAAAGACATGAAAAGGAATTTTTCCAAAGAAGAAATATAAATGGCTAAAAAATGCATGAAAAAATGTTCATCTTCACTAGCTATTAGGGAGATGCAAATCAAGCCACAATGAGGTATCATCTCATACCAATAAGAATGGCCGCCATTAAACAAACAGGAAACAATAAATGCTGGAGAGGATGTGGAGAAATTGGAACTCTTATTCATTGCTGGTGGGACTGTATAATGGTACAGACACCATGGAAGACAGTTTGGCAGTTTCTCAGAAAACTAGATATTGAATTACCCTACGATCCGACAATTCCACTTCTTGGTATATACCCAGAAGATTTGAAAGCAGTGACATGAACAGACATTCGTACACTGATGTTCATAGCAACATTATTCACAATTGCTGAGAGACTGAAACAAACCGTGTCCTTCCACAGACGAGTGGATACAAAAAATGTGGTATATACATACAATAGAACACTATGCAGTAAATAAGAAGCAACAAGGTCCTGAAACATATGGCAGCATGCATGAACCTTGAAGATATAATTCTGATTGAAATAAGTCAGACACAAAAGGAGAGATATTGTATGTTACCACTTGTATGAACTCTCTGAACAATGTAAAATCAATGTCTTATAATGTAGAATATTGGGGACCTAGTGATAGACAGAAGCTAGTGAGGGGGAATGATAACCTAATATGTTCAGATGTGTTAATGATGGGGAATTCAAAGGTATGGGAATGGGTAGGGGTGACAATTGTTTGTTAATGGGATTATAAATATTAGAACTCTATCGAAGGGGAATAGGATTGAACGGGGTTGTTTAAAGGCACATATTCCACAGATCAGCACTACAAATATAGACAGGTGCTTGTATGATATACTTCTAAGGTATGACACTAGCACAGAGTGTTGAAAACAGAAGGGCATATGGGAAAAATCTACCTATTGCATACTAGGGGCTAAAATTAATAGGAATACCATACTAGTACCACACAAATACTAGGGACAAATAATTAAGGGCTGAAAAGAGTTATGAGGTGTTTTGGGTCACGAGAATTGTTCAAAATGGAGAGTAATGAGGATTGAACAACTAAGTGAGAATAATATGAGATATGGATGGACTATCGTGGACAAAACACATGCTATGTGAACTTAAGAATCCCTGCTTTATAAGTTGAGCCCTTGATCTTGAGGCTTGCTTGGGTGAAACTTATGGTTGTAAAGGGGACGCTAAGCCCACATATAATTATGCCTCGGAGTCACCTCCAGAGACCCTCTTTTGTTGCTCACAGGTGAACTTTCTCTCTTTAAGCCTAATTCTGCAAATAAATCCATCACCCTCCCCCTGATGTGGGACAGGACCCCAAGGTGAATGAGTCTCCCTAGCGATGTGGGACACAGATTCCGGGAATAAGCCTGACCCTGGCATCGAGGGATTGAGAGTGCCTTTTTGACCAAAAGGGGGAAAAGAAAGGCAACAAAACAAGATTTCAATGGCTAAGAGAATTCAGATAGAGTCAGGAGGCTGTCTTGGAGGTTACTCCTATGCAAGCTTCAGCTAGATATGCCAAATGGCCACAATATGATAAACCCAAGTCAACAGTAGCCCCGAAAATCATACAGAATACCCAGATCCCTATCTGAGACTCTATAAAAGTTTCACTCACTAAATTTATTCTTCAGAAACATAAATCCTTCAGAGAACTTCTATGCCAGCTATGTCCCAAAACCCAGAGGCAGCAGCTTCTTCAAGTACATCAAGGATGTGTCCCCTTTTTTCATAAAGTTGACACCCCTTATCAACATGAACAAGTTGGGGTGATCACTGCCTAGACATCCATGAAGTTCAGGAAAGTGATTAAACTAGAGGAAGGGGTGCCAACAGACAAGACGGAATTTAACAAAGGGTGATGAATACCGAATCTATATAAATTTTTTTTTCTCAGTTGCTAGGGTGTTAGAATAGGTAGAAGGAAAGAATTGAAATGATGGAACTGTAACCCATAGCATCCTTTGAAGTTCGATCTATAGCTATTGTTAAAATGTAATTTGAAAGATATCATCTTTTTGTACATATATTTCACAATAAGGAAATAACTGAAACTGTGGAACTGTAAGCCATAATATTCTTTGAAATTTGCTCTCTAGCTACTTGTTAAAATGCATTTGGAAAGTTAAAAAATTAAATTAAATTAAAAATTTGAAAAAAAAAGACTCACAATAGGAATATTTGGATATTAAAACACTCTAAAGAAAAAAAATGTAACAGAATTCATTATAGTTACTGATATTTCACTGTTACTGCGAAAGGAGAAAATAAACATAAAAAGCATCCAGAGTCCTACAGGTGCCCTCTTCATAGACAAGCAGGGAGGCTTTGAAGTGAATGCAGCATCTTTCATGTCTCGCAGAAACACAGCCCGATGAAAGGTAAGCGAGGAGAGCCGCAGAGCTGGCTGCAAAGGGCTCCCTGGAGGGCTGCTCTCATCAACTGCTCTCTGTGCCCAGATCATGGCCCAGCCAAATTCTGTGATCCAAGGCTGAAAGTATCTGTGGACTTCAGCGGCGCCGCTCCAGGAGATAGGGAAGCTTAATCACAGCCGACTGGGGCATGTGAATCATGCACAGAGGCTGTCAGGCCAGAGTCCTCAGGGACAGACCTGGCTCGGGCCCTCCTCAAATTATGGCAAGGAATCTGGGCTGGAACAGTTGGGAAATGGGGGTTCATTCATTCACCAACAGTCAGGAGATCCTATCAGTATTCTTACCTGGGCCAGCCCCTTGCACCCTAACACAATCCCCTGATGAGGCTCCTTCTCAGTGTCTGGGAGGCAGGCAGGGGCAGTTACAGGGGCAGCTGAACAGCTCTGCTCAACCAGCTGTGCCCCTTGGTGCTGGAATGAGGAACAGAGGGGACATGGCTATTTAAGCCTAAGGTGGGTCTCAGATATGAACAATGTCTTTTGTGAAGAGTGAACTGGGAGTCAGGGGAGATGGGGAAAGGGGAGGTGGCTGATGTGAGGTGAGCTACATCCCAGACGGCCTGTCCATGATCATGATAAACAGGTATGTGTTAAAAGGATGAATAAACGATTACATGAAGTCATGACTGGAAAAAGAAAGAAAAAGAGAGGAAGACAGGAAGCAAGTCAGCCTCCACTTGTACCCTATTCCACGATTGTGAAGTTCTCTACACCGAACCAAAATGCTGACCGAATTCTCTGGACGGAAGAAAAATCCACGAGAAACAGAACAGCCGAAGTGCAATGTAGAGGAAATGGACCAAATAAACCTCGTCTTCAAAAGTCTGTGGGTTATCCTTCCCCACATCAGCCTCCCAGCCAGGGAATTGAGGCAATTCCTACCCAATGCAGTGCTTGGGGTCACTTAACAAGGCACCTCCAGTTTCTGCTCACCGGGATCAAGGTTTTCCAGAGTTTAGCAGCCACAGGGGGAACTTAGGAAAGGCCATCAGAAGGCACAGAAGAGAGCTCACTCATTGAGTTCCCCTGAGCAGTGTTTTTCTGCTGTTCCCACCTTGTCCCCGCAAGGCCCACCCCCCTGGGGAGATCCAGTTACTGCCAGAGGCTGTGGCTTTACCTGGAATGCCCTGGGACTCTTCCCCAGCTCCCCTGCTTTCCCGCAGCGAGCTGAGGCTCAGGCCATTCAGAGATCCACAATAATTATCTTCACAGCCCCTGACCCCACAAAATTTTTACTTGATCCCTATTCTCATCCATACCTGACATCTGGTCCATCTTCTGCTCAGAATCCTATAACCCAATATGCCCAGCATTCCCAGTGAGAGGAGAACATCATTCCCACTTCTCCGGGAAAATGCCTTGCTCCGTAAGGATCACCTCAAGGACCACTGAGGCTGGCTCTCCTAGACCAGGCAGTGCAGACTTCCAGTTCAGCCTGCCCAGCAACCCTTTCTCCTTTTAGCGACAGCACCCTGATTTCCTCTGGGGAATCCCCTCGTCCCAATTTGTGGGTCCAAGTGCGCTGGAAGGAGGAGCTGACCTCTCGCCCAGGCTCAGGGACTGGTCAGGAGGGGCAGGTGGCCCACAGTGAGCCAAGAGAGCCAGCCCTGGGACATTTGCTAGAACTGGGGAATTTCTGCTGGTGCTGAGCCAGTACAAAGGAAGCCCAGAGCTGCCAGTTAAATGCCTTTGCTGTCATGTGAGGAGAACCTGCCTGAGAATCAACTCTGCACAGAGGAAAGCAAAGCCGGGAGATGAAGGAGAAGGTACACTTTTGTTAGCAGCATTTGATTACCGGGATCCTTCTCTATCTGAAGCCGGTTAACCCTTTACAGTTAAGTGAACCAAATGCCCATTTGAGTTGGTTTTCTCTCACTTGTAACCCAGTCTGCTTCCATAGCTGCTCTCTTCCATGAGCAGGGAGGTCTATGGGAGGAAGGCACCGGCTCCTCCTAACCGGCCCTTGGAACCCTCAGCTCCCTGATCACCCTTACAAAGTAAAAGTTCAGTTGTACCCCAGCTCTATAATAGAGAAACTTTTCCAGGTTTATGTCCAGAGTTACTCAGTTTGAAATGACCAATCACTTTCACCTTCCTGTCGAAATACATCTTTAAAAGGAGTAGGGTTCTACTCTCTGTGAGCCACAGTAAAAACACTTGAGCAGTGGCCAATTCAAGTCCTGGAGAATTGACGTTTTTTGCACTACTCCTGAGCTTCCAGGGCCAACACAGTCTTCCCTACAGGGTTTTGCCAATCAACAATGGAGGGGTTCATAGTAAGGGGGGCTCAGCAGGGGCTTGGCCCCTGGCTTGTGCATGGAAATTGGTTCTATTTCACTTTTGCATCAGCTCTTAGTTCTTCTCCTCCAACCTCCCACCACTTCTTAGATTGTTGAGTTAAATCCTACACTGGAGCGTTGGGCATGAGAGTACAATCAGCACTGCCCCAGAGGTGAAAGCGTCCTTAGAGATTTTCCAGGCTGAGATAAGGAGAATGAGAAGAGAGTAAAGGCAACTGCCAAGATCACGAAGTAAAACCAGCCTACAGGGCTCCCAGCTCCCTCTCCAACAGTGTCTCTACCACATTGCTAATTGTTAGGTAAGGGCTCCACACATTCTCTCCCAATATGGATAAATCTCCATCTTTATTCACATACAAAGTAAGGAAATCATTACTTTGGTCCACGCCATTCCACGATGCTTCTAAGGAGATCCCACGTATCTCCTGACCCATCCTTTGTCACCACCTCTCCACCTACAGAAAAATTCAACTCACTAAAGAACACCATTATCAACACCACCCCAGTTACTGCAAGCCAGCAACAGTCTGGAGGCCCCGCTGTAGCTGGGCTTCTGGTCCCCTCCCCTCAATCACCCACACAGTCCCACCTCCTACCCCTTATGCCTTCAGTTTCTGGGACTCCTGCAAGTCCCAAGATTGAGACAGCAACTCACGACTGATTGAGATACTCAGGGGGAAGCAACTCCCCTTGGGCAAGTGGGCCAGGCTGCCCTACTTAAACCACCTCCATTCCGTCAGGCCTTGCCTGGCTCCCTGCCCCAAACCCACTCACTCCACCTTCTACCAAATGGACCAGGTCACGTCTTTCTGGGCCTGAAACTAAACATGTGCAGGGAAGGGAGGGTTTAAGAGACCCTAGTCCAATAATTGAAGCTGTCAAGCTGTCCCTGGGGTGAGGCTGTCACAAGTTATTATTACACCCACACTTTGGCTGGTTATGAAACCCACATCCCACCCAGTCCAGAGTGCCAGTAAAATCCTGAGGTCTTGCCTTAGTACCAGTCCTGCTGCAATTATCTTTTCCAAGTTTTCCCCGACCAGATCAGCAAGCTTTTATGTTGTATGTCCTGGGAGATTCACATCATATTCTCCCTGGTTCAGCGACTTGGCCCACTCTTCCACCCTAAGATAAGGACACAGTTCTCCAATCCCCTTTTGTTCCTCAGGAGAGGAACCTGACCTGAAGAAGGACTCAGAGGGCTTGGTTGTTCATCTCTCACTGAGCCTTCTCTGGCATCCTGGGGGACTTCCTCCACTGTACCAGCTCTGTCTGCAGGGGCTACCATCTGGTATTTACTCCAAGGACATTTCTGTCCAAATGTGGTTCACACTATCCTTTTAAATTCTGCCAGACACATTAAGACTTCAAACTGGCAGAAATGTCCACCCAACTCTGGTGAGCCAGTTAGCTAAACCCTTGGCCTGAGCCAGATCTGCCCTTGATCATCACTTCCTCTGCCATCTGCCCCAGCTGTGTCTCCTGACTGGGTTTTAGAAAGCCACATCCTGTGGTCAAATATAGAAGTCTGAGCAAGGACAGCTCTTTCCAGAGAAGATCATTTCAGCTGTCAAACCAACACTCCCTGCTTGATTTATTGCCCCTTTCACATTTCTCCTATATATTTAAACTTTATAAGGTGTGTTCTTTTAAGATGTTGATATGGAGTTCTCTAACAGCCCAAGGAGAAAGATGGCAGAGCAAGTCTTTCTCTGAGACTGTTTCTGCATTGTTGCTTTACAAGCATGTAGATCCTGTGCCAGGTCATGTGTTAGACACTACCCAAGATGCAGAGATGAATAAGACACAGACCCTAGCCTCATACCTAAACTCTCTGCCCTCTTTCTCCCTTTTATATATCATTTAACCAACACTGAGAAAATTACTATTACTGCTCAGAAACACCTGTGTGTACTGTACTCCTGTCACTTTGACAACATCTGATTGAGTCTTATGATGAGTAAAACACTGGCTCATTTATTTATCAGCCTTCTGCTGAATGCCTACTAAGTGCAAAGCACAAAGGTAGGCACTGTGCACAGAGACAAAAGTAAATGAGAATCCAGCAGCTCTCAGTATGGTCAGGGAGAATAACAGCATAAATCATAGAGCAAAATACAAAATTAGGATACAGTCAGTTCTGCTATAACATACAAATGTATTCCACTGTGATTGATAATTAGGGAACAATTGGAGCATAAGGTGAATCTTGCATTTGCTTATGAGTGATTTTGTCTACAATAAATACTAGGTGAACACAGAAAACCACACCCAGCTGAAGGGAGTCATGAAGAATGCACAAAACACACACACCTCAAACATCTACCAGCAACCTCAGTTCACTGTGTGTCATGAGCCGCACCCATCCTTATCCAGTGCTACAACTTTCCATCTGATTTCAGATAACCTTCCCTCCACCATTTCACAGTAACAAACAAGCAGCAACCCTTCCAGGGCTCACTTCCACAAGCAAACTTCAGGTCACTGTCAAAGTAAAGTGCCACATTTATGGTAGTATTTATGTATTTCTTAACCATTTAGCATGTGTAACACTGTGCTGCCGATTTTATTAGGTTCCTATCTTTGTTTTTACGTGCCACTCACGAAGTTTTTGAGTGAGTGCTACCAACGTTTTTTTTTCTAATAACGAACCTTGGTTTTTAATGCATGGTTTTATACCACAGTGATTTTAGGAACATATGCGTTGCATTACAGAAGTAGTCACTATATTTAAAAGTTTCAGTAAGGAACTACATTTCAGGTAACTGAAGCCTGGGTAATGAATGCCCACACATAATCACACACTGCATAAACCTCATTACAGAGCTTGTGGATAGGAATAAAGTATCAACACTGACTCCTAGTGGCAATGTACTCTTATTGCAGGTAAAATATAGGCAAACGATGTATTAAAATGAATTTTTAAAATATAGAGGGTGAATGAAGCCATTTCACAAGCCAAGTCAAATAAATCCCCTCACGTTTGGGTGGCCTTTTCTGACCTCCAGCTCCCTGGTCTATTTTCTGAAAGAAGTTTTAGTCAGTCTCCAAGTTCAAATGGCCCCATAGAGGGAGATACACTGACCTGTCATTGAGTTTTCCGAGGTGCACAGCTGCTCTCTCAGCTTCTCCACATCATCAGGATGCACCTGTTCATAGAGGGTGCTCCCAAACCACTCTGACTGGGGCTGATTTAGAACAGGAGTGACGGAGTCAGATACGTAAATCACTCGTCCTGTCTCAGCTGCCACTACAAACAGAAATCCATCAGCCGCTTCAAGGATGAGGTGCTTCAGTTCCTGGGAAGAAAAGATGATGATTAGGGCAAAACACTGACAAACACAGGTCAACTAAACTTCTTAACAACCTTGAATTTTTAATTCAGATACTAGTTCTGGTACACAAATAGTTTGGGAAACTCTGGTGGCTTTTTTACTGGAAAATGAGTTAGAAAAATGCACAAAGCTTGCACCACCCCTAAGATGCAGCAGCGACTCAAAACACTGTTAGTCCTGTCTTAACTAATCACTTATTAGAGAGAGAGAGAATTTCCAGCCCAGGGTAATGCGAGAGGAAGGAGTGATCACCAGAAGGAGTGATCACCAGGAGGTGTTGGGCTGCCAGAGGTGTGAATGGCCTCACCCATATATTCAAACCCTTGGTACAAAGGATGCCTGATGGAAGGAAGGGAAGGAGAATGGGAAAACAAGAATGAAAGAGACCATGTGTCTCCTCACCTACTGCTTGCCACCCTGAGTGCACTTTTGTTCCCCTTCTCCTCCTCTTCTTTCTGAGCCAAATGCTAGCACTGGATATGAGTATCACCTTACAACTGGATGTCTGTCAGATTTCCAGAACTCTGACAACCATCATTTCCACAGAATTTCAAGAGTAACCCTGCAAGGTGGCAGGGCATACACATTACCCATATCACTTTACGGTGAGAAGAGAGGTTAGAAGCCCCAGCCCGGGGGTCACACTGACTCACCGGTGTTTCAACTGGCACTGAAGGCAGGAAGGAAGCTGCTTGGGATTAACAAATGAGCGGCAGGAAGCCTTGCATCACCCGGGAAGGATGTGAATGGGGCAAAAGCATCTTTTTAAAGGGAGATGTCTTAACTCCATAGTGCCTGAAGGCAGCTGAGGTTTAGCTACCCATGTCATTCTCACATCAAGCTAGGAGTCCCCGCCTGCTGAGTGAAATGGGCTCCATTCCTGCAACAGTTGAGTGGTTAACTCTTTCCCATGCTCTGGAGACCGGGGCTGCCCCTCCAACCACCTTATGCACTGTTCAGGCAGCAAAGAACAAAGGTTTCTTTCCAGAGCAGTGGTTGGCAAACAGCTTTTGCTGTGAATCCTTTGTTCAAATGTAACCTCACATGAAAACCCCACTGTGAGACATACTAACCGGATAGTGGAAGAGAAGAGGTGGGGGAGGTAGTCTAGAGCATCTGGCCCTGCCCTAAGTGTGCTAGTCCCAGAGAGGGATCCAAGGACCTGAAGATTCGAGAATGTTGATCTGCTGTTGAGCAGAACCTGGGGAGCTCTGTAAGTGTCTCTAAGTACTTGGCTAGGTAGGAATTCTAAAATTCTCTGGCTGGGAAACAAGTGTGGGAGCAGATTGCACAAGCTTTTTAAAGTAAAAGTTTGCCCATTTCTTTTGCATTGCTCTTCTGTTGTTCTGTGTCTCCTAGACTTTTGTGTCAGCATTTTTATTTTCAGTACTGTTAACATTTTCCCAACCAGTAAGAGCTGTAAAAAAATGGAACAGGATGACTGGAGAAGTGAAGAATTCTCTGTCACTGGAAGAGAGCGAGCAGAGGCTGAGTGACTTCATTTATTTATTCATTTTTGCATCCAGTCAACAAATACTTTATTTTGCAAGGCCTGTGGGGAGGTCCCAAAGGACAGAGCATCATCCTCATCATGGACCCTGTTTTATTTTATTTTATTTTATTTTTTTTTTACCTCCTTCTCCTGATTTTTGTTTCGGGGAGTATGTCACTGAGCACCAAGAACTAGCCTTGCCTCTATTCTCCAGTTAAACAAACTCTAAGGGTTAAGAGCATGGATTTTGGAATAAAAGAGACTATCACCTGTGGCTCTGTCATTTATTAGCTATGTAACTCTGGGCATGTTTTTATAGCCTCAACTTCTGTTATTTCTTGCAGTTTTATCAGTGAGTTCCTGTGCGGTTAAATGAGATCCTACATGTAAAGGACTCAGTAAAGACCTGGCACACAGTAGGAGCTCAATAAATGTACATTATTGGGATAACTGCCTTCTCTCTCCACTCCACTTTCATCATCCTTAGTCACTTTAAGACAGAGATGAATTTCAAATATTGACCTAACAGGATTTTTAATAAGAATTAAAGAAATGTGGAAAAGCTTCTTTCTGACCTTGACAGTAGGTGCTGAATACATTTCTGTCCGGTCACCTACCAGTTACTCTGCCTTCATTATACCCCAAGCCCCATGTTAAGCATCCCGCATTCATGGATTCTTTCTTTCTCACCCCGGCCTCATGAGGTAGGAGCGATCACTGCACTCACTCATTATTACAGAGGTGGAGATGAGGCTCAAAGCCCACACCCCTCCCCACAGCACTGCCTGTCCTTTCAGTGGCAGACACTGCTGTGGCCAGACTTTCCCAACCCTGTGGGGTGGGTGGCGTCTCAGGGCCCCTGTCACGAATAAAGGAAGAATTGAGTGTGTTCTGCCGCGGAACGGGCAGCAGCAAATGTCAGTCCTGCTTCCCTTGTTCTTTTCTAAATCTGACTTCCATGACATGGACACAGAGTCTCGGCTCCAGCAGAACAAACGATTCTGCCACTCAACCAAACCTTTTCCGTTCCTGCCACTGAGGCTCTGCACACTTTGTTCCTCTCCTGTAAAATCCCTTCTCGCTCCCTCTTTCTATCCACACCTGTACTTCCTTCATAGCCTGTCAGTGGTGTCTCGCCCCTGAGCAGTCCTCCCTGATAATAGCAGGCCACTTCCACTCTCTTGCATTTTGGCCACATGCTCTGTGCCTCACTAAATACCCCATGACTTTAAGGTGCACACATTGAGTAATTTTGTACTTCCTAACTTCATTCCCTTACAGCCATATCACTTTGCCTTGTTTCCTCCCACCGTATACAAAGTACTTTCAAATCCATCATCTCATTTATCCTGCAAAAGCTCTTGGTGTTAGGAAGGCAAAAAGTTTTAGTTCATCTCATAGAAGAGCACATTGAAGCTTCAGGAGTCTGCCGATCGGCCCAATGGACTCAAAGCACAGGCCTTCTGGCTCACGTTATAGTCCATTTTTAAATACTAAATTAGTCACTAACTATTTTATTTGTTCTGTTCTTCCTAACTATTAAAAGACTAGTGCAGTTGATAAAAATATGGCTTTGGGGATCCAACCAACCTGGGTTCAAATCCTGGCCCCACCACTAAAGCAGCTGGTTAAATCTGGGCAATCTGCTGAAACTTTCTGGTTAAATCTGGGCAATCTGATGAACCTTTCTAAGCCTAACTTCCCTATCTATAAAATAGAGATGAATAATAAATAGTAGGGCTGAAATGAGGAATAAATGAAATAATGCACATAAAGATAGGACTCAGAACCAGGCACACATCAAATGCCTGTTACATGCTAGCTACTATTATTCTCCTTGCTATTATTATTACAACTGCTGTCGTTGCTTTCTTTGTGATCATTATCACCACCAGTCCAGCAGAGGAGAATTGGATTTCTACTGGCCTCTTCTTGTGTCCCATGGCACTATGCTAAGCACACTGTCCAGATGCTCCATATCTTTTTGTTGAGTGATGCCTCATTAAGGTACATGGGAAATAAGAAAGCAGAGATGCAAACATCTGACAAACACTCTTGAAGAAGGCTTCTGGGTAAAAAACAAAATTTTTTGACTTCGTCCCTTCCTCAAACTTTAACCTGTTTCCCCAAGTCATTACATCACCTTGGTGACACAGTTATCTTCCCCTTTCCAAGATGACACCATATAGGAAAAAAGATGAGCAATGACCGGCGCCCAGCACACCTGCTCCGTTAGGAACGAAGGCTTGTAGGCGCCATCCGTCGACTTGTTGCCCGTGCCCCTCATGGACTTCATGTGGGAGACGGCCATGCGGAGGATGGTCAGCTTGTCTGGCTTCCGGGCCAGCGCGCTGCACGTGGGGACCATGTCGGACAGCTCCGTGATGTACTGTGTCATCTTGTTCCGCCTGCGCCGTTCAATCTCACTGTGATTCTCTCTTCCCAGAAAGCACAAGATCAGGAGGGAGGGAAAGAGAAGCGTCAGACTAGGGGTCACTATCTAAAGGGATAAAAAGCACTTTGCTAACACCAAGGAACCAAGAAACAGGGACCAACTCGTAATAGCTAGGAGCTTTTACATATCGGGCAGGATGGCTCTTCTGAAGCCTCAGCAAGCTTTGTCTCAGTGCATGGAGAGCACAGCCTTCTCAGATTCCTCAGTCTCAAGTTCTGAAGTCTCCTTATTGCTCCCATGTACCTGAGTACTATTTATTGAGCATAAATTTATTAAGCATAAAGAATTAAGATGTTATATTCTTCAGCAGTATAAAATTAACCCAGCGTGCACACATGAATCCATACATGTGAGTGGACACACCACTAAATGTAGCCACTGTCGGCTAATTATGTGGTTTGCAGAGACCCTATAAGAAGGACCTATGGCTTCGCTATTCTTTGTGTCACTAAGTAGACCATAACGACCCAAATTTTCTTCACATGAAGTTGTGAACAAGGCTTTTTTCTAAGATCCACACATTTTCTGCAGCATAGTAACAGAACAGGTACATTCCTAAGCTTATTAAACAAGTAAAAATTAAACACACACACACATACACTGCGGGTAATTAGTGAAATCAATCTCTGTGATGTGTTAAGATGAAAAACTAGCAGAAGGGATGGTAGAATGTTTCCATCTCAGGACCATGAAATTCAGGCTCAAAAAGAGAGTTACAGCCAACCCCGTTCAACAACACTAAGACAAAGCTTTTACTTGGGATAAAAGAATTGTCTAAAAATACATCACATATCTTTTGTAGGCATTAGGGTTTCACTGATGCTCAAAGAACAAGAGAGATGCTAACAGCAGGAAAGGACAAACCTCAGGAGAAGCTGCCTCCACACACTGCATGTATTAATCAGGTTTAACCCCTTCCTCCCAGGCGGGGAGCAGACTTGCTAATCATTCCCAATTACATGCAAGTCACACATGCTAAGGCCCTCTGTGAACATGCAAACTGTGGGGAACATGCAAACCATGAAGAAGCAAGACTCCATTGCAGGGAGCTGCCCTGAGCCATCCAGCAAATACCTTCTGTACAAATAGCACAGAGCCAGGCACCAGTGGGGAGGAGGATGGCAGACAAAACAAGCAATGCCCAATTCCCATCCTTAAGCAGCGGGGGATCAAATTAGGAAGGTAAAATATATACCTTGTAGAGTGGAAATGGAAGTCTGACCATGATTAAATGATCAAAAAGCCACATTCTATGTTTTTCTAAATAAAAACCACAAGAGGTAAGAGGAGGAGGTGGTCCTGGGGCTACAGAGGCTGGGAGAAGTGGAGGAGGAGCTGGGCAGGAGCTGGACCTAACCGGCAGCAGGAAAAGGAAACGCATTCTGGGAAGAGGATCAATACGATCAAAGGAAGGCCTGGAATTGGGACTAAGGGTTTGAGGAGAGGAGCCAGGCCGGGATGGAGGGGCAGACCCCACCTGCAGGACAGGGAGTGAAGAGCATGAAAAATCCAGAAATTGCCAGATCACAGGGAGAAAGCTGTTGTGGAGGGCAAGCTGGTAACACAGCCTTGCTCTTACAAGCCCTGTGGCTGGCCTCAGGAGAGAGGCCGGGCAGTAGGGTGAGTTCCTAGGAAGCAGGGCACAGGGGCTGAGACCAGTGAGGAGATCCCTGAGGCTCCGCAGTGACAACCCTTTAGAGAGGACCAATCAGAATGGGGACAACATACCAGCAAGAGCACAAATGCTCATGCTCCACAGGGCAAAGGCACTCCTGGACAGGGAAGGACATACAATCTCCAGGAAAAGGGCTTTGGGATCATTGGACACAGCTTGTTTACTGGGGGGTGATAAAAGGGAACCAAAGAAGACGGAGCAGCAATTACAAAGAAAGAGGGAAAGCGATAAAAGGGGGGGTAATTTGATTAGGGGACTCCTGGATTCTCTAGCAAATGCAGGAATCCTTCCTTGGAAGAGATAGGGGCATTCCTTTCCCCTCTCTCCACAATTCCAAAAGGGCAAACACATAGTGGCAGCCCATGAACTGGATCTGTCATCAATATCCCCACACCTGTCACAGGAGCCTTGGAGGTGCTGGCCCACGGGGACAGTGGAAAAGGCCTGGGTGAGCCCTCAGAGGTGAGGTCTCCCCAACCTTGCCAGCTCACACTGTGAGGCAGACCAGGTAGGGTGGTGGTATGCAGAAAATGCTGGCTGGGGCTGCTGCTGTGTGTGCGGTGTTGGGCAGGAAGTCTGGCACTTGCGGAAAGCATATAAATGACGCAGGAGGAGGAATCCACACCCCCTACACACACCCTCTCCTGCCTGAGGCTTTCCCCTCATCTCCAGCTCAAAGCAGCTCCCGAAGGCCAACCTGCTCATACCACCTGAGATCTCAACTCCACAGCCAGACTTTCAGGATCTCCCTAACCAGGCCCCACTCACTGTTTCCCCACTCTATTCCAAAAGACATTCGGCCACTGAGTGCCTCTCCTATCACAAGAACAGATGTCCTTTCCTACTGACTCTCACTTCACCACACCTTGAATTGCTTCTCTGCCTCATCTTTTGTTTGCATGTCTCTTGTAAAAAGCTCTTGATTCTCTTGCACCCTCCACAGCCCACTGCCCAAGGTGGCGGCCACTAATTTTCACCTTCTTATTTTTATTCTTTCTGGTGTAAGGGAAATGTTCAAAAATAGACTGAGGTGATGAATTTACAACTATATAATGGTACGGTGAACAACTAATTGTACACTGTGGATGACTGTATGGTATGTGAATATATCTCAATAAAATTGAATTTGAAAATATTTATATTGGTCATGTCTCCACTCTTCCGTTTTAATGAGATATCACACACCCACACATCTGTGTAAATCACATGAAGAGCACAGTGTGTCTTCTTTGACTCTGTGATGACAGCTCTGGGGAGCTGGCTGTCCCAACTATGAAACAAAATTCAAGACACCACCACCCACTAGTGGCAGCTGACCCCAATTGCAGGCACAGAAGAAATGCTCGTTCTCACTAGGGAATGTCAATCCAAGGGGCTCTGGGAAGATGCTCTTGAACTGCTTAGTGTGTTAAAAGGTTTTGGCCTCTCCAAATGTGGGGTTACAGGCTCTGCTGGGCAGGACAGGTGTCACCCTGACTCTCCAGGTCCACCAGGAGGGCAGAGATTAGAGAGGAGCTTGTTTTGCCCTCCCTGAAGGAGGGTGTGGCAGCACTACCAGCTTCCAGGGAGGTTCGTCTTTAGAGAAGCATTTTCTAGTGTGTCATCAGGGTTTCCCTGAGATGGAGTGCTTATCACCATCTGCTGTCAGGACAGGTGACTTGATAACTGGAATTCCAAGAGGCGGGGAGTGAAGGCAAACCGAGTGCTCACAAATGAAACGAAGGCTACCCTCTTCAAGTCCAGCCTGGGAAGGAAGAAAGGCCAGCTCTGCAACCCCACTTCTTATTGCCTCCTTGGCAAGAACCTCTCCTGCTTTGAAGCTCACCCCATCTGTCCCTACCACCCTATGGGTCCCCCATCACTGCCATCCACCAGCCACCCACACAAGACACTGAGGACCCCTGCCACAGCCCCTTCAATAGCCTCACAGGTAAGGAGGCCCACTTTCACTGCCCCTTCTCCCATGTCCTCCCTCCTCCATTCGACCTCAGCCAACCTCTCCCCTGGTCACAGCGTCCCACTATTTGACCACAACTTCCTACTTTTCCAGCTCTCTCAGACGCCCATAAAATTAGAACTATTCTTTGACTGCATTCCAACTTTCGGTCTCTGGTCTCTTCCATTTTCTCTCACATTGCCAACTCCTGCCCCTGGCCTCACTTCATTCCCTCCTGCAGTTGGGCCTACAGCTTGGTTTCCCCAGTTACTTTCCCACCAGCACCTTAACTGCCTCAAACCCCTCCCCTGCACCTGCCCTAACCCCCCATCCCTAACCCATGAAAAATCTGCCTTCTCCTGTCTCTAGCCAGCTGGGCATTGCTGGAGAGAAACTCTACATCAGTGTTGGCTGAGACCAGTGCTACGTCAAATTCATGGTCTGCAATTTCAACTGAGGTCTGAAGCCTTTTACATTTCTTCCTTCAGTTAGCCTCTTTTGAATTCTCCTCAGGAACATCACAAAACACTCTCTGAAGCACCCTGATGAAACTCTTTCCACAGACTCGCTTCCTATTCAACCAAGAAAGTAGAAACCATCAGGAATTAAGGTGTCAACTTCCCACCCACTCACCACCCACCAGCTTCACACTTGGCTACGTCTGCAGCTCCTTCCCTCTGCCTCAGAGAGTGAGTGGCCTCCTCCTGGGCTCAGATCTACCCCTCCCCTCCAACGCTCCTCCGGATCCACCTCTCCCCAGACCTCACTTCAGAATCTTCCAAATCTCTGGCTATGCTCACTCTTTCCCCTCAACAGACAGACGTGCTCATGACCTTCCCCATCCTTAAAAAATTCTCCATCAGTCCCTAATGCTCTCTCCTTTTTAATCCACATCCAAACTGCTCAAAAGAGTTATCCCCATTTGTCTGCATCTCCTCATCTCCCAGTTGGTTGTCCGCCCACTGCAGCCTGGCCTCTGCCCCACCAGGTCACCGTGATGCCGTGGTGGGAGGAGGGAAAACGAGTGTCAGCAGAGCCACGTCCAAGATGCCACAGCGCCCGGAGCTGCATGAGTCATGTGCGGGGGCGGGGAAGAGCTGAGGCCTCGGCAGGCGGTGAAGCAGGCCCGCGAGCACTGCTGGCCCTGGAAGGCAGGATCCTAGAGAGTGTGTGTGTGTAGTGTGTGCACACACATGTGTGAGTGTGGTCAGGGTAGGAGGGGATGGCAGCAGCAGTGGGCAGCTTCAAATCTACTACGCTCAATCTGAGGCTTGCTGTGAGGGGCCCGGCTGTGCAAGGCTAATTGGGCTAATGGCTGTGGCCTTATTTCCCAAACCAAAAACTGAGACACGAGTTCCAACGACAGACAAGACATCTGAATTTAGAGCCACTTGGGAAAAGCTGGGAAACCTGGTTTAACAGACATCAAGGGACAGAAATAATGGCACAGCACCCTGCTTGGATTCCGAGTCAACAAACCACACTGGGTGCTGGCAGGAACCTCAGCCACCACCTCGTCCAGGGCCTCACCTGAGGGGGCTTCTCTTGACTGACCGTAAGCAGAGAAGCAGGAAACAGGAGCAGCCCCAGGGAGCACAGTCTGAAGCAGGCTCTCCACCCCACCCCTGGACAGCAGCCACAGCCACTGGCAAGGTGGGAGAGATGGGGGTCGATTCAGTAATCTCCCCAACTCTGAGCAGCTCAGATGCACCCACCAACTACCCAACTGGGATAAAGCGGCTTCTGGGTACTATGAACTCAATCCTGTAAGTAATGGCATATGTCACAAGCACATCTCTTATTTTCAAGCATAGAGGAGAGGATACGGTTCTTAGAAGCCTAGGTTTGAACTCTAACACTGTAAAAATACTCACTGACAGGCTTATGAGATAGTTGCACAGGGTCTAGGGGTTATGTTTCTTAATGACTGGGCAGAATACAATGAGCTCTTTGCATTACTGCCGTGTTGTTTCATCATCAACATCGACACTGATCTTCAATGTCAAACAAAAGTCACTCCTCATGTCTCTTCCTCTTTATGTTTTGAGGCCCCAGGAATCATCATTTCATGGGGTTAACATGATATGAAATGTTCTCTAAAGGGAAATTTTGATAATGAGGAATCCAGAGTCCTTGTTTCCTTATAAAAGGAGGCCGTGTAAGACACGAGCAAACTAAGACTGGGAGATCTGTAACCTTATTTCCAAGGCAAGCTCAATTTCAGGAACAAAGTCTGTGCTATCAAAAAGGTATCCTAAGAGATGGGTGGATGCGCAAGCTGGGGTTCTGTCTGCACCAGGGGAAAACAATATAAGCTTTTGTGGTTGAAACTCTTATCTTGTTTTGATTAGAAACTCCTGGGTCATTAGAGATTGAAATGTACTTCATCTCTTAGCCCATGCTTCATCCAAAGCTGAAGTGGGGTTCTACTGATGGAAGGAAAATTCTGCTGATGGAAAGAAAGGTCCTCAGGGGGGAATGTTTATCTGATGACAAGAAGTTACAATGGACTCGGAGACTGGGGTTCTCTGTAAAGTAACAAGATGGTGTTTCTCGTGGAAAAGCACTCAATGCACAATGACACATGGACAGAAGGAACCATAACCAAAAATAGCTGTCACGGGGAGGACCAAACTGGGGTAGTTCCTGGGTGCAGGGCTTGATATGGACATTCATTCTTCTGAAAACATTTTGAAAACAACAGAGGCTGTCAATCCAAACTGTGAACTAGGTATGCGGGAGAAATTAAACTGTCATCACTTGTGGCAGGTTTCAAAGCCCAGCAACAACCAAGATTAAGGAAGGCTTGGCTGATGGGGAGAAACATCAAGGCAGGCCCTTCCATAAGTAAATTGGGTGCCAAAGGGAAGTTTGCTAAGATTGCCTGAATGATTTGTGCTTTCCTCTCAGGATTGCCACACTTCCTCCCAAAAGGTAAACAAACAAAACAAGAATCACAGGGGTGGGTATGTAATATATAATAAATATGACACCACCAGTATGCATGGTCTGTAATCATACCTCCCCAGAGAGCTGAAGGTGCTAGTGGTCTGTAAATGAGAAGGTTCTTAGGAATTCAAAATCAAGTTTTATATCCCACATCCAGAACAGGGCCACCCAAGTTTCTCATATTTCTCTTTATTTTGCATGGTAGAAAAAGAAGCCTTATCTTGACGGTTTTTTCTAAACTTGAACTCCAGTTCTGTCTTTTAAAAAGGAATTCATTAAAATTGGAAGTCACTGTTTAATTTAAAAAGCAAACAGAGTTAAGAACATGATACTTAAATTGATCATCTAGGCTGAGATGTGGCAGGATTGCTGGCTGCCACTGGAAAAATATGAAGGAAAATACAATGGTCAAATTACAGGCAATGTCTTTTTCCAATGACAAAGGACATCGAACCCCTGTACATTCCTTATAATAAACTGATTGTTGGCTAGTGGCTTCTTTAGATCTAAGAAAAATAAACTCACCTCGAAAATTTGCTGGGACCTTCACCATCCTCATCATCAAAGTCCATTCTGAAAAGGCAAGAGCACAGGTGAGCACTGAGCACGGGTGAACGCTGTACCTGGTAACGCAGGCTGAGGCACACGAGGGCTTCGTTCAGTCATTGCTGCCCATGGTGACCACCCTTGGCAGTACTACAACCAGGGTCTCCATGCAGTCATCAAATGGGGTCAGGACCAGAAAAGGTGAAATGAAAGGTCTTTGGTGTGGGCACCATTAATTATGTGGCTGAGGACTTCTGCAGAAGTGCTTAAGTATCAACTCATCCCCTCCAGAATCCTAGAGGTTTGCAGTGGTTTGTTTAGGCTCTGTTGGGATACCTGCTCCCCTCCACATCATCACCTCCACTTGAGACTTCCTTTTCTCCTTTATTCTGTGGTATATTAACACACTATAAAAACAAGGGATTTTGGAAACAGGAAGTTTTAAAGGTGATGAAGGGACTAGGAGGAAAAAGAGGGCATATTACTGGTTGCACAACTTGAGAAATTGATTTGTCTTGGTGCGTGAAAGTGAAAGGATATTTAAGGCCATTATACTCTCAAGTTCAGGCCCAAAGAAATGACTGTTGAAGGGGGAAAAGGGGTCATTTGGGGCCTAAACTATTTAAATTGGCTGTCTGCTTGTTGAAACTCACCCAAAAAATTACTCAGATTCCCACTTTATGGGCTTTTCAATATAAACATAAAACAAAAGTCTATATAGATAATTGTTTAATGAGTATCCCAAACTCTGTCAAAAAACCAAACTTCTTTAATTTCAACTAATATTACCCTGGAAGATGTTGGAGCAGAGGGAGGGCTTAACTGGCACAAGGTAGATGGACCCAGAGTCTTTGGGGAGCAAAATGAGAACTAAGACAGGGGTCTTGGCTGGGCTGGAGATTCAGGGTGAGTGGGTTCCGAGCAGAAGATGCCTCGTCTTATTCTTGATGGGACTGGAAGGGCTGGGTGAGGCACGGTTTCCATGAATCCAAGCAGAGGAAGACCAGTCTGCCTGGCAGCCAGGACAAGAAGCTCCCTGACTGGGCAGGTCAGCATAAGAACGGAGTGCGTGTGAAAGACCACTGCTACAGACGCCAGGGCTGCCGTCCTCACAGCAAGTGTGAGGCTCGAGGGCTTCAGTGGGTAGTGGGTGACCTGGATCAGTGGGCAGTGGACACAGGATCCCCAGGCACCAGGAAATAGCCCAGTTTTACAGGAAGAGCCATTCTTGAGCAAGTACATCTGAGAGGCCTCTAATAAAAGAAAGTGTACCCTCTAGGCTGTAGATTGAGGGATCCTAGGGGCTGGGATCAGATAGGGGAGAGGCATATTTTGTTCTTCTTAAAAAAAGTATCTTTTGCTTGTTTTTGTTTTGTTTTATGTACAGTGTGCCAGAGTTCCAATCTGAGCATCAGTTTGCTCAGGATGATCTGATGGGATCCCCTGCCAGTGTGGAATTCCTGGTTCTCAGACACAAGGGTTGCATTAGCTGCTATGAATAAAAGAACAAAAGAAGTTATATAACTGGAAAAGATGACAGCAATGATAAAAAAAATCGACGTGCAAAGAGGAGTGGCAGGGAAGAGAAGTAATAAGAAAGGGAAACTACAGTTAAAAGACTACATACACACCCCTAGGAGAGACAGACAGACATCTCCCACCCCACCCCACCTACCCTGCCAATGCAATTTGGGAAACCAGGTCCCAGCAGCAGCCACAGAGTTATCTATGTTGTGAACATATGGGGTGTGTTTGTGTGTGTGTGAATGAAAGGTTTTATAAATGAAGTAATGCCATCAGCACGCTACATAATTACCAAGCCATCACCTCGCCTTTCTGGAAAATTACACCTGAGAGATACCACCAAAAATACGGCTACCATAGCCTCTTGGTGTTGGGCAGAGCCACACTGCCACCCAGTGTTCATTATGGGAAACAGCAATTTTGCTGCCCACCTGAAGGTTACTTGATGCCTCTGTGCTGTCAAAAACACTGTAGTGTTAAGAAAAATAACCTTTACAAAATCCCAATAAATTCATGCAAACCTTAACAAAACCTGAAATTGATGTGCGATGTACAGTTATCTCTAAAATGCATGTGAGCTCAAATTGATATGAGTGTGATAATCAGGCTCCTGCAAAATGTAATTTATTAGACAGCCCTCTTCTTCCTCGACCTGCACAATCTTTTGGATTTTTAGGGTGACCAACTGTCCTGGTTTTCCCAGTCTTCAGTTCTAAAACTGGGATGGTCCCAGCTAACCAAGGATAATTGGTCCCTATAGTTTTAACAAAAGACAGTTCTGTTCTTTACCTGGACCCTCACAGAGCAGAGCTGAGCAGACAAATGGGGAAGTTTTGTGAAAAAAGGGCCCCAGTACAGGCCAGGTCAGCTGTGGCTCAATCAAGAGGGTACAAGGAAGTGAAGGCCCTATCCTAGAGCCAAAGTTTTCTTAAGTCCACTGGGAACTTGAGAATCAGGAATTGTATATGAAAAATTCGGGCATGTGATCATGTGTGCCACAAATTTTAGTAATTTGGAAAACCATAGAGTGGGAGTGAACCCAGACAGTAAACCAGGGCACAAGCAATTGTTCAATTTCTCAGGATAACCCACCTGTCGCCCAACCAGTCTCACCTGCTCACAGAGGCAAGCACACTCACAACAATACAGAAAATGCAACTCCTGACCATCTTTCCAAGTAACACTTGCCAAGACACTGCCTTTGTGTCTCTGTCATCACTTTAAATTCTCTACTTTAAATATGACTACAATAAGCTATGCTTATTTCGTTTACTATAAAAAGCCTAAGTAAATCATCCTTTGTTTTGTCTTTTATGTTTCTCTATTATACTGAAGCATCTGGATAATAAAGGAGAGAAATCAAAATATGACTTTTAAGTCCTATTGTACTCACTTTAAAGAATTCAGTACAATGAGTAGATGCTACAAGAATCTTTGAGAGGAGAGCTGAAAATGCTTCTTACCTCATTGTCCTTCAATAAGCATGAATTCTTACCTTGGAAAAAAACTGTGAAAGGCATTCCTGGCTTGCAATTAGTTAAGAGTGAGTGATATGAATCTTTCCTAAGAGTGACTGTGCAATAATAACAATGCATGCATCATCAAATATGAGTCATGAAGCAGAATTCACTGATGAGCTTATGAGAAAAGATAAAAGGCTGTGTCATCAGGGCTGGTCCGACGACGGCAGTAAAAGAGCAACCCTGGGCCGGTCCAAAGGTTCTGCTAGCAAAAGGCAAAGTGAGGAGAGTATCAGCCAATGCTCTTCCTTCAGAGCCCTGATGGGCCTGCTGGGGTTGCAGCAACGCTAGCACATAAACGCTAACCAAGTGGAGCAACTGCTCAAGTAAATATGCCTTTTACTTGGCCATCTCCCAGCAGCCCTCAGGGTTACTTCTGAGGGAGAGGCTGGTCTATTTGCTGTATGCAATTCGAAAATACTTTTCACTCACTGATTATATTTTAGAAGCCCGGCATTTAACTCCAAGGCAATGGATGGAAGTTGATAGGTCCATGCCTGCAACCTCCACCCTCCAAGGTGGCGCTTTGGGGATCCTAACTAGTCACTGCTGCTTCCCCTCTAGAGAAGCACCGAGTCTGGCCCTGTCGAAGAAACCCCCTTCCCACAAGCCATCCCTGAGATCAGGGAGGTGCCTACAAAAATGCATTTCTGGTGACTTGCTTCAGTGCATTTCTCCCATACACATGGAATCACTTTGCAAAGAATCTGAACCTTCACCTTGTGTCCCAACTGCTAGGAGAGTACGTGGCTTGCTAAGATGCTCACTGAGGAAGGCCGCCCAGGCAATGGACAGAACATTCTGCCCAGGGAGAGCAACAGCACTGAGCCAGGCGTGCGGCCAGGAGGATCCGAAACCAGCAAGGGGTTAGTTCTACTTGGTTTTGAAACAGCAGGACAAGATGGGATGGTTCTCTTGGGGGTTTGGGGGGACTTCCCAACATCAGAGTGGTCAGGTGAGAGTCGGAAGACCTAGCCAACAAACACGTAGTGGGAAGAAGGCCCACACCTCTTAACATTTCACCTCTCCCATCATCCCCTTTTCCCCTTCTCTTCTTTTCTGTCCCTCCCTCTGTCTCTCTAGCTGAGTCCCCCTCTTGGAGAGAGGGTGGTAGAAGGACACTCTCCCAGTAGAGAGAGCAGCAGTAAATGCATGCCCCCTGTCTTAGTTTGCCAGGGCTGCTCCAACAATTATCATGTTAGCTTAAACAAAAGGAATGTATTACCTCACCATTTTGGAGGCTAAAAGTCCAAAATCAACGTGTGGGCAGGGCCATGTTTTTTCTGAAGCTGTAGCATGTGGAGTGGCTTGCCAGCCAGAAATAATTCAGTCTCTGCCTCTGTCCCACGATCATGTGTCTTCTTCTGTCTCTTCTTACTGGGTCCAATGTCCTCTGCTTATAAGGCCTCTAGTCATATTGGATAAAGTCCACCCTGATTCAGTTTGCCTCACCTTAATAGGATCTTCACAGATCCCATTTACAAATGGGTTCACACTCCAGGACCAAGGGTTAGGACCTGTAGGGGGCATGATTCAATCCACAACACCATGGTACAGGAGAGGGGCCCTGCCACAGAGTTGTCTGGTTTTTGGTGGCTCTGACTTCCATCAGGTTCTTCTTTGTGCTTACATAGCTAAGTGTTTAAGCTGTGGTCAAAGAAGAGCAATTAAGAGGTTCCAGGACAGCAGTGGCCTCAAGCACAGAATTTCAGTAAAACATGTAAAAAAAATGCCAGATGCCAGAACTAGTATGGAAACAGCACTATAAAAACAGAGAGTATTTTTCTTAGAAATGGAGGCTTGGTCCTTTGTAAGTTATTGGGGCTTAAAAAGAATCATGGTTGGCTTGCTTGCTCCCTCCCTCTGCTAGAAAACAGGGAAGGCGCAAGTGGACCCCAAGAGTGAGGACAAGTGGAGGACAAGCAGCCCAGAGAAAGCCATGCTTGCTGACCTGCCTTCAAGGGGCTCAAAGTGCCCCAGCCCTTGGGGTCACACCCTCATCCCTCTGTTGGGTAGTGTGGCAGCAGTTAGCTGTTCATCCTCTTTTATCTCTCTTTTCTTCTCTTGATGCTTTGCTTCCTTGGCTGTTAAGTGTAACTGCACTCTGGGCTCTGCCTTCAATGCTAGGCTGTGGGGTGTGGGCCAGGAGGAAAAGGAAGAGTGGGGCAGGGCTTCTCCAGACACGAGATCGAGTCCACAGACAGAGCGTCGGCTCAGGGAGCAATCAGAAATCAGAGTCTGGGTGCCAGAGGGTCAGGAACGCTGCGGCCAGGGTGGGGGAAAGGCAGGCTCAGCTCACTTCAGCCCAGGCCCAGGAGAGAGCACAGACCCAGCACTGACCCTGCAGGAGGGTTGGGAGAAACTTTCTGGCAGAAGCTCCAAGATGACTCCCCAGCCCAGGAAGGGCTCCCTGCCCTGGAAATACAGGGCATGGCCTGTGCAGCTCTGCTTGCACTTGGCTCTGACCCAGTCCACCTACTTCATCAAAGAGCCCTGTGCTGGCCTCTTCTTCAAAAGAACTTGGGCAAGTCATGGGGCTTTGTCCCCAGGGAATGCAAGTTAGAGAGGACAAACCTTTAAAACAATTTTAAAAGACCCGGAATTTTAAAACAAACAAACAAAAAAAAAAAAAAAAAACCAGTAGGTCAATAGGTTGACAGCATGCACATTCCTTTAGCAACCCAGAGTCTGCTGAGTTTAGCACCTGGTTAGCAAGAACAGCTAGTTAAAATAGGATGGCTGTGTTTGCAGGAAACCCCAGAGGCAAACCACATCATTTACTACAAAGTTGATCTGAGGAGCTTTGCCACAGGCGCCAGCACTGCTTTTTAAAGCTCTGCCAATCTTGCTGCAAAGATGAGAGCAGGCAGGAGTGGACGGAAAACTGACCACATCAGCAATTGGCCTGCTGAATCAGGGGTCTCCAGTGTAACCAGTGAGCTCAGTTTCTCAGCCTCTCTCAACCCATGCAATCATCTCTAAAATCTCATGCCCTCCTTTAATGACTGTTCTACACAAACAAGTCTTTTTGCAATCTAAAATTATACTGAACATGCTTTTTTTTCTTACAACCCCACTCCATCCCAGATTGGATACACACCTCTCCCCAGCACCCTTCAAGAATCACATTGGTTTGAAAGAAACTCTCAGGCTTTAAAATGCTTGACCATTCAAACAACACAGACTGACTCCGCAGATCTTGGGCTGAGAGAAGTCTAACATTCCTTACTGCATTAAATCTAAGCACTGATTCTAGTTCCTGAGAAACCTTGTTTATCAAACATTTCATTGAAAATAAAATTGATTCAATGAGGAAAACAGGTTAGCTGATATATTGAGTCTGAAAAGGTCAGTTATATTTTCCTTAAGGGATTTTTTTGTTTGTGTTTTAGTTCTGTGTATAGTTACAAACTCTATACGTCATGAGTAGGTGCAGTTTTTGGTTCCATCTGCTCAAGAGTGAAGGTCTTTCTGGTCCAGTCAAAAACAGTCAATAGGCTGTAAGCCGCTTGGCCTTTAGGTGCTGGGCTTTAGCCAGTTCCTGTGAAAGGAGTGCCAACATACCACCTTCCAAAGATGGGACGGGGTGGAAGGTATCAGGGCGGATCCTTTGCAGCCCCCAGGTGGCTGGAGCCCAGCTCTGCAGGGCTGCCCTCAAACTTGTATGCGGGGGCCAGGAACGGGGTGGGCCCCCTCCCTCGTTTTGGAAAATGGCCTGAGCAAGGCCCAGCAGGATCACAAAGCACATTCTTCACTCAAGGACAAACAAACAGAAATCCCCAGCTGGGTGCTGAGGCCCAAAACACTTAGAGGCAAATCATGTGCATATTTAGGGATCTTGCAAAATCTAAACAGGATGCGAACTGCTGAGCTATCATGCTACAGGAGGGAGAGAAACAATATTTTCCTAACAGGTCAAGAGTGTTGCTCAACATTGATGAAGTCTCATTCCCGTAAACACTCAGGTTGCTTACCCAGAACGCCGCTTTCCTCCGCGGGCGGGCATGGCCCCTGCCATCCTCACCTGTCCGGTGGCCGCCATGGGGGCAACGGGCAATGACACCGATCCAGGGATGTCTGAAGCCATTTCTGGAATTCAGCAAGCACAAGAGGTTTTATCAATGGCAGAAAAGCCCTGTAACAATCCAGAAAGCTGTCAGGCTGTACCAAAAGCACCAACGGGAGGAAAGCCCAAGGACCTGGGTCCCAGGCATCCCTGGCCATCTCCAATTACATGGCCTAGGGTGAGTCTTTCTCCTCTCTGTCCTCTGCCTCCGGGCATGCCGTGCTCCATATTTGGTTCTTGAAAGAGTAGTTAAAAAGAGCACACAGCTTAGTAGGTTTCATAAGGAACTCCTGACTCCTGGTCAGCCAGAGACAGGTTAAGACGCGGCCAGACCTGGGGAGAAAGAACCAACACTACCAGATGAGGGCAAACTCGCTGAGTCAGTCCCTGTGGCAGTGTCTGTAGATGCTGTGCCCCGGCCCTGGATGTTTGTTTTCAAGCAGGATGTTTGTTTCCCCATCCTAACCTATACCCCAATCTGGACTTAGAACCCCTGAATGTCAGAGCCCCGCTTGGCCCCTCTACTCACAAAGAGGACAGTGAGGTCCAGAGGGGTTAAAAGCATTTTAACCGCCCAGTGGCCAGTCTAGAGTGCACGGCTCTCCACGGCCAGACCTTCCCAGGAGTTCCCAGCATATTTCTAAACATTAATTTAGAGAGTAAGAAGGTCTGGCATTTGATGCGAGTACCTTTTCTGAGCATTGCCGTCCAAATATATTATTTCTCATAAGCTTGTCACTTTGGGAAGCTCATTAAGGCAATGTCAAACATCCCTAATTTCAAAGAAACTACACAGTTAAAAAGTTTCTCCTTCTCACTTTCTGGAAAGCTTCCTAAATGCAGGCACCCTTTATACAGACCTTTGAATGGCAAGATAAATATTTCAAGCGTCATCTCTGATTCTGTTTATTGTTCTTGGGAATGGCTTCTGCAGTATTCACTTTTATTAGTCCAACTCTTACCCAGGGCAGAAGAGAAGAAACAGTCTACAAAAATGTTTTTCAAAGACAGAGATAAATGCGGGAGTCTCGGCCCCTGTCAGCAGAAAATGATGCACCGTGATGTCGGTGGCAGACATGGTATAGGTTTCTGCTCTCTGCCTTCTTGCAGAAACAAAGGAGTCGTTGAGAGGCAACTAGTCATGTCCAAAGACATCGTGTTTAATAAGGACATTTGAAGGTCAACTTGAATTATTCCACTCAACATTTGTGAAGAATTCTAAAACACTATAACCAAAGTTTACTTTATCTCTTCTGCTAAGTTCACAAAAATTTGAGAACTATTACAGTTTTTTTTTCCTTTAACTAATGTACACATTAGAAGTACTCAAGGAAAAAATCCATTTCTTAAAGTAATTCTCTCCACTTAAGATAATTACTGGATTTGTGACAGCTATGCAATATCAACTGTGATAACCTGACAGCCTTATCATATGCCTGCATCTGATAAAAACTTTGTATTTTTTTCTGACATGGAGGCTAATGTACACTAAGCTGATTAAGTCCCAAAACCAAAGAGCAGAATGACTGCTCGAGCAAATATGGAAGAAAATGAAAGTTACAACTTCCTAAAATAAGTTCCGTAGAATATTAGTCCCTCAAGATTCCCCAAGGAAAGGGGTTCCAATGCTCAAAAAAGTTTAGAAAAAGTTACAAACTTATTCCCCTTCTTGGATATTCCAACAGTCATTCAAAAATATTGAAAGGCTAAGGGATCCCAAATAGACAAAAACCTCTTGAAAAAGAAGAACAAAGTTGGAGGGCTCACACTTTCTGATTTTAAAACTTATTACAAAGCTATAGGAATCAAAACAGCATGGTACTGGCACAAGGACAGACACACAGACCAATACAATCAAATTGAGAGTTCAGAAATAAACCCTCACACCTATGGCCAAGTGATTTTTAACAAGGGAGCCAAGACCACTCAGCTGGGAGAACGGGGTAGCCATATTCAAAAGAATGAAAGTGGACCCCTACCTCATAACATACACAAAAATCAACTCAAAATAGATCAAAGACCTAAACAGAAGAACCAAAACTAGGGAAGCATCTTCAGTACCTTGTATTAAGCAATGGTTTCTTAGGCTTCACACCAAAAGCAAAAGTAACAGAAGAAAATAATAGGTTAATGGGCCCTCACCAAATGTAAACATTTTTGTGCATCAAAGGTCTTCATCATGAAAGTAAAAAGACAACCTACAGAATGGGAGAAAATATTTGGAAACCGCTTATCAGATAAGGGTTTAATATCCAGAATACATAAAGAAATCCTATAACTCAACAAAAAGACAAACAACCCAATTTAAAAATGGGCAAAAGACTTGAATAGACATTTCTCCAAAGAAGATATACAAATGGTCAATAATCACATGAAAAGATGATCATCACCATTAACCATGAGGGAAATATAGATCAAAACCACAATGAGATACCATTTCACATCCACTAGAATAGCTACAATTAAAACACTGAAAAATAATAAATGTTGGGGAGGATGTGGAGAAACAGGAACCCTCGTACATTGTTGGTGGGAATGTAAAATGGTGCAGCCACTGTGAAAAATAGTTTTGCAGCTTCTCAGAAAATTAAATATAGAATTGCCATATGGCTGGCAATCCCACTGCTGGGTACACACACAAAAGAACTGAAAGCAGGGACTTGACTAGGTAGTTGTACACTGGTGTTCACAGTGGCATTATTCACAATTGCCAAAAGGTAGAAGCAACCCACGTGTCCATCAACTGATGAATGGATAAACAAAATGTGTTACATACATATAACAGAATATTATTCAGTCATAAAAAGGAATGAAGTTCTGAGGCATGAGACAACATGGATGAACCTTGACAACATCATGTTTGAGTGAAATAAGCCAGACACCAAATAAGCCAGATCATACTATATGATCTTACTTACATGAAATAAGGAAAATATGTATATTCATAACATCAGTAACTACAATACAGGTTACCGGGGCAGAATGGGTATAGGGCGTGGGGAGTTAATGTTTTATTGGTATAGAGTTTCTGTTTGGGGTGAAAGAAAAGTTTTGGCAATGGATGATGGTGATGGAGGCACAATTGTGTGAATGTAATTAAAACCACTAAATTGTATATTTGAAAGTGGATAAAATGGGAAATTTCAAGTTACATATGTTACCAGGAAAAAAAACAAAACCTATTGAAACTGTACAATACAAAGAGTGAAACTTAATGTAAATTATGGGCTATAGGTATAAGTACAATTATAATAATATTGTTAAATCAATTGCAACAAAGGTATCACACTAATGTAAAATGTTAATAATAAAGAAAACTGTATGGGGGTGTATATGGGAACTCGGTACTTTTTTCATGATTTTTCTGTAAACCTACAACTGCTCCAGTAAAAATATGTATATATTGAGAAGTCCTATATAAACAAGCTTGTTTAACTTTGATTAACCCAACATACCACAAACATCTTTAATTGTGGAAATGTTTTTTTTTATTACCTGCACAGCTAGTGTTCCACAAAACACTAGTTTAAGTACTTTAAAGTCATTCCTGACTTTGATTTAAAGAAATGTCAGGCTGAAACAGCTCTTAGTCATCATCTGCAAACCTAGGAAGGTCCATCCTTTGTCAATTGCAATACAAGTTACTAAAGTAAAGCAACACAAATCTCAGCTGGCAGGGTAAAGGTAAGGAATGCTGAAAGTCCAACCCCTTCTTCAGACAGATGAGAGAAGCGAAGCAGAGAGCTCAGGTGACTTGTACAGGTGCCCACGTGAGGGAGTGGCCAGGCCAGGAGCAGGCAGTCGTTTTGTCACATCAGCATGCGACTCTGCTCTCCTGGCTATCTCCTATGGGTCAGTCTCATCTGCTCAGCAAAAGGCAGACCCACAACCTACCTCCCTCTAACACACCCCACTGTGTCCATCCTAGTACCCTCCAAATTTGGTGCAAGGTATCAAGTGCAAGTAGACAGGTGACAAAAGTAGTTTCTACCGGGAGAAACTGTACACTTAATGAAGGTGATATGGCAGGAAGATATGCACAAAGATATCTAAATTCTTTATATGTGATATGCACATATCATAAGGCTAGTGAACTACAGGAAAAGGTGAGGGGAGCAAGGGGGCTTAATATTCAAATACAGAAACCTAATTTGAAAATGAGAGGTTCATACACATCATCAACAAAGGCGACTAAACAAGCAATGGCAGAAAGTTGGCTGGAGGTTTACCATCTCCAGTACCATCACAAACCGTTAATTAAGGTCTGCCTCTTTGTAGTTTTGTAAACTGTAAACTGTAAAATTTCTCCTTTTGTAAACTGCATTTGTATATCTTGTGTCCATTTCTCCTCTGAGAGTCTTAGTTTTTCTTATCTCTTTTTACAATAAAGAAATGAGAGCTCTGTCATATTTACTGAAAATATTTTATAATATTTTTTCCAATCTGTTGCTTGCTTTTCACATTGAAAAATCCTTTAAAAACTAGAGAAAGTTTTAAGAAGACAAGGTCAATTGTCCCAACCCTATTTACTCAGGAGTCCTTTCTTTCCCCGTAAGTTTTCTGAAGCTCCCTCTAACCTATACTATATGTACATAGAAAAAATGTCTGCTTCTAGAACATCCATTTCTTTGGCAATTACCTAGGTATCTGTTCTTGCTCTAGCATTGCACTATTATAACATTTGTAGTAATGCAAGTTTCTCTCACTACTCTTATCTTTCTGAATTCTTTCTTCTTCCTCTCATTTAAATTTTAGAATACTTTAATTAAGATATAAAATTTAATCTCCTTGGCAATTAATTGTATTACCTTGGCATCTACAAATTAATTATGGGGAAAACTGACATTTCTACCAAGAATAAGCGTATGCCTATAATTTACTCAAGATTCCCCTTTTAGCTCAATAAGGTTTTTAGTTTACATCACATAGGACCCCAAATTTCTTGTTTGCTTTATTTCTAGGTATTTTTTCTTGTAAGTGTGATGTGTTGTTGTGTTATGTGCTAATATCACTGCTACTAGTGTGAATGGGATCATCTTTCCCAGCTTATTTTCTAACTGGTTTGTAGCTATGAAGAAATTGAGCCATAACAAACTTGTCATAAATGATTTCAACTGACTTGACCTGATGGTAAGGTAGGTGGTGTCCTCCCTTTTCTTACAATTCTGCGTATTATCCTTTCAAAATTTACAATCCTGTTTAAAGAGTTTCTCAGGTCATTATCATGTCTCCTGCCATTTCACCAAATTCTTTTATTTGTTCTAATAATTTTTAACTGATTTTTTTAAAATGTCCTAAGTTTACAAATCTTATTGACTGCACACAATGATCCCTTTATCTCCTTCAAATAAACCTTTAATTTCCTTTTTGTATCTTATTTCATTGGCCATAATTTCCAGAACACTATTCAGTATTAATGACCTACAATGAGATAAGAGAAAGGCTACGGGGGCTTTGCAATCAGGCATAACTGGTTTAAAACCACAACTCAACCACTTTCTAGCCATGAGAGAGCCTGTGTCACTCCATGTTGAAGTGTCATCTATGAAATGTCAAAAGTATCTACCTTGAAGGGTTGGTTTCAGAATTAAGGATAATGTAATTATACTTAATATGTATTAATATCAATTAATAATTATTTATTAATAATTAATAAATATTTAATTTTTATTATTATATTTAATATTATTTATTAATATTAATAAATAATTAATAATTAATAATTAATATAAATAAGGATAATGTAATTAAGCACAGTGCCTGGAGGAGAATAAACATAAACAATGATAACAAAGATGATCGTGATTATGGTGAGGGTAAACAGCCTTGTTTGGTCCCTGAAATTAATCAGAATGAGTTGCTGGTTTAAGACAGATATTCTTTATGATATCAAGGAAATATGCTTCTAGGCCTTCGTTTTAAAGCTTATTTAAGGAATGGATGTCTCATTTTATTAAATACAATTTTGGTAAGTAAAATTGTGTTTCTGATACCAAATAAACCAAATGGAAGATGCAATCAAAGAAATTCAATTTCATTTTAAAGGTTAAAATAATTTCCCTAATGTTTTTTAGGAGCCACTCTTAATAAGTTCAAACAAAAGTGAAAAACAGGTCTCTTCTCTGTAATCGAAGTCCATATTCATCGATGTGATCTGTCAGCCTTCCTTGGAAAAGTGACACCCTGCTTCCTAAACCAGCAACTTTTCTATACGACTCGAGTATAAGCAAGCACAGCCCCTGGGCCATCCCCCAAAGTGCCTCTACTCAGGGAAGGTGGCTAGAGGAGGGTCACTCGCTAGGCAGGGTCTGGTAAAAAGTGGAGCAACAGATGACCACACATTTAGATGGAACGTAGCTGTAGCCCTCCGAGCACAAGGTTGATCTGCCCCAGGGTTTCTGTACTTCACTCAGAAATGAAGGAAAGTGGAACCTGATTGTGCAGAGAGGAAAGCACACCATGGAAATCACACCATAGGGTGACAATGCAGCTGTGATCACATCCTGCAGCTGGGACTGTGTGGGGGCACAGCCTTTGTAGAGGACAACTCAGCATTTACCCATAGATCCTACACTGTCAATGTCTTACCTGAGGATCCTGGAGGTGGAAGGGGTGTGTGTGTGTGTGTGTGTGTGTGTGTGTGTGTGTAAGGCAGGCAGACGTAGGTGTGTGTGTGTGTGTGTAAGGCAGGCAGACGTAGGTGTGTGTGTGTGTGTGTGTGTGTGTGTGTGTGTGTGTAAGGCAGGCAGACGTACACCAAAGTGTAAACCTTCGCTATTTTTGCAGTGGGATTATAGGTGGGTTCTATTTTCTCCTAAAAGTTCTTTTTGGTTCTTGTTGAACATTCCAGCTTTTGTTTTCAATGAACACTTGTTAATTTAATGATCAAAAAGTGAATAAGTATATTAAGGAGTTTCCAGGTGGAAAACAAGGTAGAAAACATATATAGGGAAGAACTAGAAGCAAACAATGAATGAGATGCAGCAGAGACAGGGAAGAAACCCCTTTTAATAATGAGAATGGCCAACAATGGAATGGACTGGCTTAATAATGGCAACATTTTGTCTACAGTACAATTTAAATTGGATGTTAACTATGTTCCAGGCACTCTGCTACATGCATCTCATTTTACTTCTACATCTGCCCTACAAGGTAGGTGTAGAGGCATCCCACTGTACGGATGAGGACCTGGGCACAGAGCGGTCGGGCACATGCACCATCTACATGGTCAGCTTGGTGACTGGGCACCTCTGAGGCCTCTGGCCTCTGTGGGGTCCTCTTGGAGGTGAGCTCCTCACCCCTGGTGGTGCCCAGGCAGAGGCTGGACAGCCTGGCAGACTGCCCCCCAGTGTCAACGGGAGATGCCCCAGTGTCACGGTTCTAAATCGCTGGCCCAGGTGGTCGTTGTGCAACATGGGGAAAATGGTCATGCTTTGGGGTCACCTCTATCTGGCTCCGGGGTCATGGGCAAGCTACTTAACCTCTAAGCTGCAGATGGTTCATCTGTAAAATAAGAAAAATACTGATGCCATAGGGTTACTGTGAGGATTAAAGAAGAGGGCCTATGTCTATGCCTGGCACAGTCCTGAGCAAAAGTAATTTTTCTTCTCTCTTTTACTTTCCCCTAAGAAAAGAATGTCTCCCAAATCTGGCACTTCATGTGTGTGTATGTGTGTGTGTGCTTGGATATAACTCTTGGGTAAATAACTTAACCTCTCTGTGCCCGTTTTCTGTTTATAAAATGGGGACAACAATGGTGTCATCTCATGAAGTTGATACGAAGATTAGGGATCCAAAGAGGGGCTGGCACCAACCTCGCCAACCTGAGACACAATTCTCTTCCTGTGCCCACCTCCCACTGCCTCGCCACACAGAGCTCTGCCCTTACAGGCCCCCTGACATCACAGGCACAGGCTCAGCAGACGCCCTGAGCCCCTCCCACTGCAGGGCTGGGTCCTGAGCTGCGTGCTTCCACCCCTCTACTGCATCCTCCACACTGCCCCTGACCTCCCCAATCAGCAACTGCTTCTCCATCACCAATGGGGATCTTCACCCATGCAGGGAAGCGTGCGGCACCCGTCACAGCCCCAGGTCCCCACAGCCCCTCACGGGCCCTCAGAAGGCTCACTTGGGGCCAGCAAGTGAGCCCCGGAAACCCTTGGACGAGCCATTCATCCCCGCTCTACCCCATTTCCTAACGGGCAAGCCAAGCAGTTCAACAGGAAGGAGATGAAGGAAACATTGACGCATTCCACTGACGAGAATGCCCCCCATCAAAACTCAATGCAGTCTTCAAGACAGATGCAGAGTTTTCACTTGCACAAGTAAAAGTCTGGAACTATGGGAAAGTACTCTGCTCCCTTCATGCAGAGAAATTCCATGAAAGAGCTGTCTCACCTCACAATCGGATCATGTCCCCTCCTCCCATTCTCCCTTCGATCCTCTAGTCGGACTTTGTCCCGTCACCCCAATGGAGAGCTCCGCCATCATGGGGCCAGCGCTGATGAAGGCAGATCGTCACTTCTCTGCCCCCAGAGCATGAGATGCAGCCCCCTGTACCCCCATCCCACACTCTTCTCTCCTGGGTTTCCAGATGCCACATCCCCTCGCCTCTGGCCTCACAGGCCCCAACCATCCCCTTCTCCTCTGCTAGCTCCTCCTCTTCTAGCAGACCTCAGGGCTCCTTGTGCAGCCTTCTCCTCTCCTTCCATCCTCTCCCCTTGGTGATTCCATCCAGGACTTTGACATACCTTCTCTTTGCTGATGGCCCCCAGTTGCCATGCCCTGCTCTTACCGCCTGAGGCCTTTCTGTCTTCTGGGTCCTGCTGCTGGCTGACCTCAGGACCTTCCCACTGGGCTCCCTGTATCAGCTCTTTCCCCTCCAGTGCCTTCCCCATATGGCAGCCAGATCTGATCAGGCCAGCTCTTGCTTTCAACCTTTAATGGCTTTTCTTTGTTCTTGGCACAAACGCCAAGCTCCCTGCTATGACCAGCCAGGTCCTGCATGGTCAGGCCACTGCCCACCTCTATGGGTCCCAGCCACTTTGTCCCATCCATTACTGAACATGCCCATTCCCTCCCACCCCAGGACCTTTGCACATTCTATGCCCTCTGGCAAGAAAGCTCTTTGCCCTCTCTTCACCTAATTAACTCCTAACAAGCTTTTAGAGTCTGTTCAAACATCCCTCTCTCAAGGAGGCCTGTCCCTGGTCAACTGACACCCCTACCCCCACTAGGCTAGGTGTGGACCCGGTGATTCTTCCCTGTTGTACCTGCACCTCTCCTGTGAGTGAGTGAAGGTCACAGCAGTCCAGGTAGAAGCGACAGGGACTGAAGGAAGACAGTGACAGTGGGGAGGAAGCCGCAAGGACGGCGCTCAGGAGGTGAAGAGATGATGTCACCGCCCCAAAATACACAATGTGTCAGCGTCAGAACCCAAAAAGGGAAGATTCTAAAAAACCTCAGTCGCCTGATCCACCTACACGGTGACTGCATGGGGCAAACATTTTCTGGAGGAGGAAGAAAAATATGGCTGGATCAGTTGCACACTTATATCTACAATGCCACACAAGCCTGATTCACGGGGACTTCCGCAGCAAGGCAGAGGCACAAGCATTCACACCCTTCTCCATCCGGTTATTCAGAGGACCAAGCGTGCAATAGGCGTCTGGTTCTAGTTCTGGCATCACCACCATCTGACCCACAGTTTCTCCATCTAAAAACTGGGGTTCATCGGGCTATTACTTCCTTCCGCAGAGGCTGCTGTAAGAAATGGGGTCCCGTTTCAAATCCAAGAAGCATGTGCAAGGTTTGTAACTTGTGCTAGAGGCTGAACAATGGTCTGTGATGAAAGGACATGATCCTGCCCTCTGATGGGCTGTCTTGAACGGGATGGAGACGTGTCTGGGTAATTTCATACTGAGAGATACACGTTATGAGAGAGGACTGGACACTGTGCTGTGGGGACACCAGGGAGCATCTGAGGCGGCTTCATGGAGGAGGAGGCCACACCTGCACTAACCTGGCCACAGACTGTGGAAATACTTTGGGAGGAATGAAGCCCTATATAAATGATGACCCTTTCCTAAATGTGTTCCCTTGGATGCCACAGAAATTCTGAGCACAATCTTTCATCCCCCTTACCCCTTTGAGGAGTACGCTCTCTTGTTCAATTCTAGTCACCGGAACTTTCTGGCCTTTTACCCCAACTGCTACTCCCTACAAGTCCCCCACCTCAAATAAAACCTTCTTGTATAGATCTCTGCTCAGGATCCCTGGTCACAACCTATGGCAAGTGCACAAGCAAGCAGAAATTTCTCTATCCACAGCAATGTAACCCCAAACGCAAATATTTCCAAAGGAAACCGTCTCCCATTATACATAAGGATGCAATGACTGCCTGCTCCTGGACAAAGTTGGAATGAGATTTTGAGCTCATTTTAAAATCAGTACAAGCTAAGGATTTTAAAGATGCACTATAATACCAAAGGCATATCTGGCTTACAGTGCAGTATCTGGCTACAGACTGCTACACATTTCAAATACAGGCATGCTGTGAAGAATTTGTAAAATACCGTGTAGGCAGTGATAACCTGGAAAAATGTGAAACTTGAGAGCACTGCAGATGAAAGGAGCATGAGGGATAAATAAAGGCATTTTGTTCTCCCCACTATTTCATGTGAATCCAAATAAGAAAAATATTCCTTGATCTTCATGTTGGGAAAAAAAAAATGTATCGCATGCCAACTTTCACAATACAACAACATAGAATATTTTAATGATCATTCAAATAAACTAAAAATCAAAAGGCTTTCTCCATGGCTGGGGGGTGGGGGTAGGGGCGAAGGAAGGCAGCTATCCAAGGAAAAACATTCTCCTTAATATCCATCTCTCTTAGAACAATTCTTTTCACAGAAAGGAACATCAAATATCATAGCCCTACCTTTTCAGAGGGATTAAACAAAGCTCGTTCTTCCTTCTGACCAACACCTTCTTAGGAGAATCTGTTATCCGTGTAGAAGAAATGTCAGAAACCTCTGGGAGGAAATGTAGTTGCATTGGTATTCTGCTCAGAAAATGTCATCACAGATCTGTTTACCTTAACTGTGGACCATGATTCAGCCGTGACAACTGTCTTGCATACTGATCAATTTATTTGCAGCAAAATCTCTACCATTAACTGCTTAGGTTCTGAAAAAAAAAACGGTGACACGAATTTCAGGGGCAACCATAACAAATATACATTTGAAAGATGTAGATTGTTTTCAAAATATTTCAGTAAAAAACTCTAAAGGATTCTCCTTGAAGTGCAAACGAGAGAGGGTCCCTTCCACTTCTGGAAGGAAGACAAGGCACAGGATTCCCAAGGGCCCTCAGTGGGGTGGGCTTTCTACAGCACAAAGGACAGAGCAATCACTAGCCTGGGAGTCAGGGCATTAACGGGTTTCTGACCCTCTGGATCTTAGGTGGGTTTTCATCAGCCTGTGATTCTCTGTAAGATATCCCCGATCTACCAGCAGGATCCGCAACAGAGCAGAAAGTGGCAGAAATGGGAAGAGGGCAGCTAGTGTTGCTGAGAAAGGAGAAAGGGACCAGGTCCTGCGTCATCTGCCAGTGCCTCCAGCCTGGACCCTTCCGCAGCAGCAGGGCATTGGAACCAGCTCCAAGGCAGCCTGGTAAGGCCCGCCCACCTCGGTCATGGATGGGGGCTTAGGCAGAGCCTTGTCCGGCACTGGGGTGGGCCCTCTGGACCATGGACACTAACACTTCAACCCACTAGTATGGCAGTGTCTACTAGTGTCCAAGCCCCCCCAACTCCAGCTTCCTTCCCCAACGTGCGCACTGAAGCACCAGCATCCCTGTACTGGACTTTACAAAAGAGAGGAAAACAACACAGATCCAGCAAGAAGACAGGTAATGAGGAAAGACTGTTGGATGATGATTTAGATTCTGGGGCAAAACAGCAAGGGTGAACGCCACGCTCGGCTGCCCCCACTCTGTGAGAGACCACGAACAAGTGTCCACAGCTCTAACCACAGCAGGATCATACACCCAGCACCCAGCTCAAGCTGGAACCAAACCCAACAGTCAGAGACCACTAGAGGAAAGTGGGGAGTCCTCAGCCCTGCAAAAGACAGACCAGAAACCCCTTGGCTGGAAGGCTCACTGTCAGTGGACAGGCCACCCCACAGGAGGTCTTGGAGGGCCTACGACGATGGAACCTGGAGCCAGTGCAGCCAGACAGACGTCACAGGAGGACGTGCAGAGTGTGGGTGGCAGTGGTGGAGCCTGAGCTCAGGGTTCTGATTCTCCACTTTCAAAAATGTAAGAAAGCCACATGGATGATGAGGGATTCAATCTCTACATTGAGGAGTGGCTGCTGGACACCTTGAGACAGAAGCAGAGATGAAATTGTCATCAAAAACCGGAGGGACCTTCATGTACAAAAGGAAAGAGACCTTTTCTCGACTGCTGCAGACTGCACAATGTGGGCCACAGATATGAAGGGCAAGGAAAAAAGGAATGACCCCGAATGACCCTGATGTATGCTGGTTGTCCAGATACAGAGTGAAGCTGAACAGAAACCAAGGGGGCTAAAACACCTGGCAGAAAGAGAAAAGCTAATAAATTATAGGACACTCATAGAGATAAAAGTCGCCAGCCATTCAATATCATGATTTCAAAGGAAGTCTCAGGAAAATGCTAAGGGTAAGTAAACAGAGCAGGATACACATTCTTATATGCAAATAAATGTTTATCAGGAATCCATCAAAGTTCAGCTTCAGCCACAAGGTTGAAGGCTTCTGAATGAATGCCTCAGCCTGGGAAAGGACAGACATCCAACACCTCCTTCGGCAACATTTTGGAATCTCTGAACTTGTGCATAATCAATGATACTGGTCACCATCATCTCTAATCAGCATAGCAATATCATCATAACAAACAAGGCACACAGTATGAATTTATTGCTCAAGACTGAGTATTTACTTTCTATTATGGATATGCATTCTCGATGTACCAGACTGATGTACTTAGATTGAAAACCTCCTAGCATGTCTGATACATGTTTCAATTCAACCAATCAGATGGTTTATAAATATAAATATATTACTGCCAGAGTAAAATGTGCAATAATCCATGACCATACTGTGAAAGCTATTAACTTTATGTGCAAAACCAATTATTATGAACTTTCAAATAGTTAAATGAAAAAGAAATAGGGAAATAATACAAATATTAAGAGAGAATATATTTGGTTGCTACTTTAGGAAGACATATCTTTTTTGAGCCAAGAAATGTGTATAGAACTGTAAATAATAATACAAGCAGAATAAGAGATTAGATTAGATTAGATCACAATTCATATTTTTGTGGAATTGTTTGGTGTCCTGGCTTCCATAACATTAAACAACTGCTAAGGTTTTTTTTTTAATTTTATTTCTTTTTAGACCATGCATCTTTCAAGAAAAAGTATTATTTGGGAGTTTCTATATCTTTACTAGGATAAATAACTAGCCAACTGTCAATTTTGCTACCTTAAAAATTCATGAGGAAAAACTAGTACTCACAGATAACACTTGTAATCACGTTTAACATCTATAATAAATCATCGTCAATCCAGGCATAATCAATAAAGCAGAACAGAGGAAAGAAGAAAACGTTAGAGAAATACGAAGTACCCAACGTATGTCATTTTTCCACCAACCTCAGTTGTAAATGCGTGTCTATTCCACATCACAATCGTGGCACCTGAGTGCAGAAGCCATCTTCCAGAGGACAGGGCCAGCACCACTGTTCCTGACCTGGATGCCAAGCTTGCACAATGTGACTACTCTTCATCAGTAATAGAATAGTGACAATACCTATTTTTGATAAAATGACAGAATTTCACCCAATGATATTAGGCTTCAACTTCAATCTCAACCAAACACTGACTTCAACGCTTAGCAGCTTAGCAAACTGAATTAATTCAGTGTACCTCTAATACATGTACACAAGGTGCGAGAAAGAGAACAGTGAGAGCACATGCGTGTGTGGGTCCCAGGTAAATTCACTAAAAAATAACATAGCTAATGTGTGGATGGCAAGATTACATTTTCTATATAATCTCTAAATTTTAAAAAATTAGTATACAATACTGTTATGATCAGGGTAAAAAAAAAAAAAAAAAGAAAAAGAAAAAAAAAGCAGAAGTCATTTAATTGAAAATAAATGACCAGACCAGGACAGTGGGAACTGAAGGATAGTCAGGGTGGTGGAACAGAAGACTTCTGGCAGTTGTGAGATCGTTAACCACCCATGATGGAGCAAACTTTTCTCAGAGGGGAGGGTGGGAGTCATAGGAGGGGGAGGGGGCATGACTGACAAAGTGTCTACTGAGCCCCAAGGAGGTGCCAGGCCCTAAGCAGGCTCATTAACCCTCAGCTGGCCGTGACAGAGACATCACTGCCACCATTTCCCAGGTGTGCTCTTTATTATTTTATGATGACTGCACAAGAAAATAGTAAATGAATGGGTGAGGCTGTGTTCCCACAAGCTTTATTATGGGCACTGAAATTTGAACTTCATTTAATGTTCATGTGGGACGACGTTATCATCCTTCTTTTGATTTTTTTTTCCAACCATTTAAAAATGTTAAACTCGGCTTATGGCCATACAAATACAGGTGGCAGGCCAGATGTGTCCCACTGGTCATAACTTGCCAACCTCAAATCTAAGCAAGTAGGTTTAAGCACCAGGGCCAGGAGGATCTCAGGAGACGCCAAGAGTACCTCCAGTTCCACTGAGCAACTGGCAGGGCCCTGCCCTCCCAGTGCACCCCAGAGAAGCCAGTGAAGGCCTGGTGCAGTATGCATATTTCATCTAAGTTGGCACCCTTCAGGGAGCAGCAGCTGAATGGGAAACAAACACTGCACTTTTACCTATTGAGAACCCCCAAGTCTTTGAGGCTAAGCTTTCATGAAAGAGCAGCATTGGTTCTCGGCTGAGCAAAACCCACACAAGGTCTGTCACTCACTTCCATCAGGCCATTTGAGGAGGGGTCAGAGGCTGATACACCTAAGCTTGTCCCAAAAGCAGAGGAAGAAGAGAGGCCCTGGGCAGAGACCCCTGGGTGGCCAGTCACCCGGGAGCATGGCTTCCACTGTGTGGCTGCAGCTGCATGTTCCCCTCCAGGAAGCCATCCGGCGTGCCCAGCATGGGTGTGGGAAGACCTGGAGAGACCCAGCGGCCAGCAGCAGCTAACGACAACCATGTGGAAAGGGGTGGAGAAGGAGCTGTAGAGACCTGCAGAGCAGGGATGACAGCTGTGGAGGCTGGAAAAACAGCTGGGCAGGATGCAGACAGGGGCCTTGTACCAAGAAAAGGGAGTCTCCTGTCCACGAGGCCCAAGGGGGAAATGCCCAGGTGAAGAGACATAGAGACATAGGGACATAGGGACATGGGGACATGGGGACATGGGAAGACCAAACACTAAAGAGAGGGATGTAAGCCTTGTCTGTAAGACCTCTATTCAAGCTACTTCAATCTGTCCCTCTGTCCTGTTTGCTGCACCCCCAGTGTGAACTGTCCCTGGAATCGGTGTCCTGGGGGATGTTCTGAACAGCTGGCCTCAGAGGCCAGGACAGGCTCAAAGGAGCCAGGGCCGCATCAGTGCCATTTTCAGGATCCTGAAGGGAAGCCTCACTGGGGAAAAAACATGGGGATTTCCGAGGGAAATGGCTGACTGGAAGGGGCTGCCCCGATCTACGGGGGTGAGAGGGGGTTGGACCTTATCCCTCCTGACCAGGCCATGGGAAACCCAAGTGGGAAAGAGTATGGTGATAAATACTCCATTTAGCACGGCCACAGCCCTGTTGTTCCCAGCAGCTCACCTGCAGCAGAGAGAACCAGACCCTCCAGAAGAAAGGAGCCGAGAGGACAGAAGGGCCTGCTATTCACAGATACAAAAGCTACTGGCCTCTTAGGGAAAATACGGGCTTAGGGTTCTGCTTCTGCTGTTGTCATTATTTGGGGGGAAAGGGGATGGTGGCAGCAGAAAATTTTCTTCAGAAAAATTCCACTGTGTAGGTACCCTGACCAGTGCCCAATGCTTGGTGGGGTGATCATGACATTGGATTCTTGTGAGGATATAAAGTAAGATGGGCAGAGTGGGACACAGTCTGGGGAGAGGGAATGCAGAATTCACCACTGTCTATACACCATCCAGAATAGGCCCCAGCACATAGCAGGTGTAGACAGAGCTCCGGATGAGCAGACGGAAGGAAGATGAGTGCTGGATTCACACACCAGTGCCCTCCACCGGCCTGGCCAGACTGCCTGACTGCCTTTGAGGTCATCTGCAGGGAGGAGAGGAAAGTATGGGGAATTAAGACACTTCATTCCCAATTCTGATTATTTCTCTGTGTCACTAAAGCAGAAGGGATCACCCAAGTTGAGAAAAACATCACGGTCCCAACCAATACCCTGGAAGATCAGGCAGATCCCAATGAATCAAACAAAAAAGAGAGGGGGAACTACCATGAAGAAGCCAGGACAGAGGGCCCAAGGCTATTTACATCTCGAATTGAGGTTGGACAGCTGGTAACTGGCACCTGTAGTCCCTTGGCTCTGTTTCCTTTGGGTTTTTTCATCCTGGCCCTGAGCTCTCACAAGAGAGAAAACCTCCAAGGAGCTTCTGGGATGGGAAGGTCTTTGACTTAGGAGTTTGCAATGGATTTGTCTATCTGGTTTGATCATATAAATGACATTAAGAGTTCATCTATTTTTTTATGGGCACCCTAGCCTGTTCTTCAGTCTGGATTCTGGAATAAAATTGGCCAGCCATGCCTGGAGAACAGGTGAGAGGGGAGGCTGGTTGGGCCAGTGAAGTGGGCAGACCCTGTAGATCTCAGAGCCCTTCAACATTTTCGAGACCAGCTGGCAAATGTGGGCGATCCTGAGAGTGAATTCTAAAGAAGACAGTGGAAGGCAGAGTCCCTTAGAAGCTGGGTTTGAACAGGCACCAGGAAGCAAGGTTAGAAGCAGACTGTAGTACTTCAGATGATAGATCCAAGAATAAGACAATCTCCAGGGAGGCAGTTTTTGAAGAGTAGAAGAGAATTAAGAGTCAGGACGGTCTATGTTTTTAAAATTTTGACTTGTAAACTAGAGCTACATGCCTGTATGAGTATTCTAAGCCAAATTTGGGAGTCTTGTATCATAAGGATTCCAAATGTGAATACAGGATTAGTATAAATGGCCTAGACTTTGCTGAGAGTACATGATTATATGATCTTCAACCACTTCTTGGCATACTTGTACTTGGAGGTTTTGCAGTTAACCTCAAACTCTATATTCTAAAACCGAATTCAATTTTCCCTCTCAAACCATTTGTCAACCTGACTTCCATTCTCTCCATCAGCAGAACCTCACTTTTTTAAGTCTTGAGGCCAAAACTCCCTGCCTTCCTTCTGCGAAGGTTTTCAGGGCCTCTATCTTGTATCAGATACCACATCAGGCACTGCCCTCAAGCTTACAGCCAAGAAGGACAGTCCAATAGAGAATCGATGTAAGCTGTGAACCAAGAAATAATTTTAAGATGTGTCTTAGTAGAGAAGTAGGCAAAGGACACAAAGCCCATGTGCTCAAGTCCTAGCAGAACAAACATTACCTGCACAGCCTTCCTCTCCCTGGTCATCAGCGAGGCACTGCTGTCTCCCCTTCATGCAGCTGCCTTGTCTCACCTTTTCCACCACGTTCAGGACCTTATTGGTCTACACATGCAGCATGACAACATCACTCTAACAAAAACAACTCTGTGCTAGTCAATGACACCTAGCTGAGAGGATGCTTTTAATCTGTGACTGTGTCCCTGTCAATAAGATAATTATAATTTAACCAGGTCAATAGCAGTTAAATCTCCTCTGAGAAAACAACCCTATGAGAGATGTTCATGCCCTTGCATTGGCCAAACCTCCCTTCCTTTCTCTCTCCCTCTTCCCTTGTAGCAGGGGCAAGTAAGAAGTTGGGTTTTACTCCGATGGACAGAAGCTGGGAAGGGAAGGGAAGTTTTGAATTTTGATGGCAGATCAGGGCTGCTGTGATTGTTGTTGTATTTCTCCTGTTAAGATGACATCTAAGAGCCAACTCTACTCCTTCAGCTATGCTCAGTATGGGGTTGGAAAAGTCACAGATCAGCATGACCAACATATGGCGGAGGAGTTACCAATAAGCCACATCTATCTCAAGCAGAAGCAAAGACCTCAAGAATCTTTTATCCTGGGCAGAGAATGAGCAGGCATCCAGTCACATTTCTATCTTTTCTATTTTAACCTTGCACTCAACAAATGGACATTTTTTTTAAATGTCCAGTAAAGAATACTTAATTCAATTGAGTCTTCTGGACAGACTTGGGAACCTGAAATAGGAGTAAATTATGGAATTTGACCCTCAGAGGTCATCTTGCAGCACTTCTGCTCCACTGAAATAACAAACTTCATCAAAAAGGGTAGAAAAGAAATGCACTCATCAGGATTTCAAGTAATAAGACAAATATCAGCCATTTGGGGAGCAATGCTTGCAAAAACAAGTCTGCTATATGTGTAGGAAGTCAAAGATTATCAACATTCCAGACTCCTAGGAAGGACATTCTTATTGTAAGCCATTTAAAGACATGTTTAAGTCCCCTGTTCATTCACCCCTGACTCAAACAGGGTTACTCTGAGTGAGACATTCAATAATACAAAACAAAGCACCAGTGTGCTAAGATTTGGTCAAGAGTCTCTGGGTATGGCCTAAAATCCCAAGCTACTTTGCAAAAATATCTCCAGGATATGTTTTGATTTTAATAACTCATCTGTTGGATGATCTGTTTACATGATCCTTCAACTTCAACCCTTTCCACTGCAAAACATGGTTTATTTTCCACAAGGAATTGTGCAAAATTCATGTCAAATTCTTAGAAGCAACTATAGATTAGACTGCTCCAGTTTCACATCTTTGGAACAAAGATGAGGGTTCTGCAATTATTTCTAGAAGCCTGAGTTTGTGAGACAAATTAGAAATCCATTCTCTGTTTGCTTATTTGTTTTTTAGGGCTGTTTTGGACAAAAACAATAAAAGCTGTTTTGCCAATAAGCCAAAGAAAAACTATGAATCCAAGGACTGAAACAGAGAGCTTCCAGGCAATAGAGAAGCAGTCAGAGAACAATCTCCTTGACTTCTACCCACAGGTGACATTTTACCTGATTATCACAGACAAACGGTGCCATAACAGAACTAAGCGGGAAATCAGAATTGACACTACCCTGGCTGGCTCGTGAAAATGACCCCAAAGAAGTGGCACAGGCTGTCCTGATGGGAAAAGCAGCCTTTGGAGGGGAAGGAGCCCTCAGCTCAGACCTGAAAGTGGGCAAGCCCCTGCACATTGCTGAGGCCATCTCCTCATTTACACTATAAAATAAAACTTACAAGGAGTCGTGTGAAAACCAAATGAGATAACCAAAATCTGTGATACTGAAAGTACTCTACCAGCCTGTGTTAGATATCAGAGTCCACGCACTGTGTTTTCCTGGCAACAGGGACTAGGTCAGGCTTAGCCTGTGACTATCCTACCCACATCTTCTGCTGGAGTCTCCACTGTTAAGATGCCACTGTGCCACCAGTTGCTGGAACTTGCCAGAGAATAAGGCCCACAGAAGGGAAAAACAGTGCCTTAGCTACATTGTTAGTTCCCTGGATCTTTACCTGAAGCAAAAAGCCCACCTGGATGTCTCAGTTTTATGAACAATCCTTTTATTATTTGTTTAATCTAGTTTGAACTGGGTTGTCCTTCTTTTGGAGCTGAAAGAATCCTGGCACATACTGTGAGGTGTTTTTTTTCCTGTCCCCTCCCCCCCACCTCTCTTTTCTCTCCTCTCTCCCTCCCTCCCTCCGCCTCTCTCTCTCTCTCACACACACACACACACTACTTGCTACTTATATACATGATGAATTATTTTGACAAGCACATGCTTCACTGACTACAAATTCTAGCATATTTGAAGAAAAATCTCACTTATTCATATGTATAAGAAAACCCTAAATAAAATATCAGCAGATCAAATCCAGCATATCTTTTAATAATAATACTAAAAGAATGATACAGTGTCACCATATACCTTTTATTTCAGGAATATATGAACAGCTCAATATTAGGAAATCTCAATAACTTGAATAAGGAAAAAAATGTGTTTATCTTAATAGAGTCTATAAAAGACATTTAAATAATACTCCATTGTTTGTCTAGACCACCTTTTGTCAATCCATTTAAAAAGTTTAAAAAAATATGCAAAAAAAGACATTTGACATAATTGATTAGGTGACTCATTCCTTTGACAGAAACTTGTTCCTAGGAATTCCTCAAAGCCCTACTGCTCTCAGGGCATATGAGTATCATTTCTCAACTCCTTTGTGGAAATGGTCCTCGGACCGAGGATGACGGTGATGACAATCCTGATGACAGCGGCATCTCGTGTTAACTGGGCACAACTCTGCCAGGCTCTGTACTACCATCATTACACAACCACATCTACGCACAGCTTCTCTATGAGGTTGGTACTATTATTATTCCCATTTTACAGATCAGGAAATTAAAAGAGAGGTTAACTAATCTGAACAGTGACAGAGCTAAAATGCAAACCAACATATATTTGACTTAAATGAAAATGCTTTTAACAATGCAATACAAAATATTAGGAACACAATCTCTTTTTTTTTTTTTAATCTTCATTTTATTGAGATATATTCACATACCACGCAGTCATACAAAACAAATCGTACTTTCGATTGTTTACAGTACCATTACATAGTGGTACATTCATCACCCAAATCAATCCCTGACACCTTCATTAGCACACACACAAAAATAACAAGAATAATAAGTAGAGTGAAAAAGAGCAATTGAAGTAAAAAAGAACACTGGGTACCTTTGTCTGTTTGTTTCCTTCCCCTATTTTTCTACTCATCCATCCATAAACTAGACAAAGTGGAGTGTGGTCCTTATGGCTTTCCCAATCCCATTGTCACCCCTCATAAGCTACATTTTTATACAACTGTCTTCGAGATTCATGGGGTCTGGGTTGTAGTTTGATAGTTTCAGGTATCCACCACCAGCTACCCCAATTCTTTGGAACCTAAAAAGGGTTGTCTAAAGTGTGCATAAGAGTGCCCACCAGAGTGACCTCTCGGCTCCTTTTGGAATCTCTCTGCCACTGAAGCTTATTTCATTTCCTTTCACATCCCCCTTTTGCTCAAGAAGATGTTCTCCGTCCCACGATGCCAGGTCTACATTCCTCCCCAGGAGTCATATTCCACGTTGCCAGGGAGATTCACTCCCCTGGGTGTCTGATCCCACGTAGGGGGGAGGGCAGTGATTTCACCTTTCAATTTGGCTTAGCTAGAGAGACAGGGCCACATCTGAGCAACAAAGAGGCATTCGGTAGGAGACTCTTAGGCACAATTATAGGGAGGCCTAGCCTCTCCTTTGCAGCAACCGTCTTCCCAAGGGTAAAACCTGTGGTAGAGGGCTCAACCCATCAAACCACCAGTCCCCTATGTCTGTGGTAATGTTAGCAACCATGGAGGTGGGGTAGGCCAATACCCCTGCATTCTCCACAGGCTCCTCAAGGGGGCACTACATCTTTTTTTTCCCCTTGTTTTTCTTTTTTCTTTTTTTTTAACTTTCCCTTCTTTTTTAAATCAACTGTATGAAAAAAAAGTTAAAAAGAAAACAAACATACAATAAAAGAACATTTCAAAGAGACCATAACAAGGGAGTAAGAAAAAGACAACTAACCTAAGATAACTGCTTAACTTCCAACATGTTCCTACTTTACCCCAAGAAAGTTACCTAATATAGCAACATTTCTGTGAACTTGCTCCTACTATATCCATCAGAAATTAACAGACCATAGTCAATCCTGGGCATCCCCAGAACGTTAAATAGCTTATCTGTTCTTCTTGGATTATTGTTCCCCCTTCCTTAATTGCTCTCTACTGCTAGTTTCCCTACATTCTACATTATAAACCATTTGTTTTACATTTTTCAAAGTTCACATTAGTGGTAGCATATAATATTTCTCTTTTTGTGCCTGGCTTATTTCGTTCAGCATTATGTCTTCAAGGTTCATCCGTGTTGTCATATGTTTCACGAGATCGTTCCTTCTTACTGCCGCGTAGTATTCCATCGTGTGTATATACCACATTTTCTTTATCCACTCATCTGTTGAAGGACATTTGGGTTGTTTCCATCTCTTGGCAATTGTGAATAATGCTGCTATGAACATTGGCGTGCAGATATCTGTTCGTGTCACTGCTTTCCGACCTTCCGGGTATATACCAAGAAGTGCAATCGCTGGATCGAATGGTAACTCTATATCTAGTTTTCTAAGGAACTGCCAGACTGACTTCCAGAGTGGCTGAACCATTATACAGTCCCACCAACAATGAATAAGAGTTCCAATTTCTCCACATCCCCTCCAGCATTTGTAGTTTCCTGTTTGTTTAATGGCAGCCATTCTAACCGGTGTTAGATGGTATCTCATTGTGGTCTTAATTTGCATCTCTCTAATAGCTAGTGAAGCTGAACATTTTTTCATGTGTTTCTTGGCCATTTGTATTTCCTCTTCAGAGAACTGTCTTTTCATATCTTTTGCCCATTTTATAATTGGGCCGACTGTACTACTGTCATTGAGTTGTAAGATTTCTTTATATATGCAAGATATCAGTCTTTTGTCAGATACATGGTTTCCAAAATTTTTTTCCCATTGAGTTGGCTGCCTCTTTACCTTTTTGAGAAATTCCTTTGAGGTGCAGAAACTTCTAAGCTTGAGGAGTTCCCATTTATCTATTTTCTCTTTTGTTGCTTGTGCTTTGGGTGTAAAGTCTAGGAAGTGGCCGCCTAATACAAGGTCTTGAAAATGTTTTCCTACATTATCTTCTAGGAGTTTTATGGTACTTTCTTTTATATTGAGATCTTTGGTCCATTTTGAGTTAATTTTTGTGTAGGGGGTGAGGTAGGGGTCCTCTTTCATTCTTTTGGATATGGATATCCAACTCTCCCAGCCCCATTTGTTGAAAAGACCATCATGACTCAGTTCAGTGACTTTGGGGGCCTTATCAAAGATCAGTCGGCCATAGATCTGAGGGTCTATCTCCGAATTCTCAATTCAATTCCATTGATCTATATGTCTATCTTTGTGCCAGTACCATGCTGTTTTGGCAACTGTGGCTTTATAATAAGCTTCAAAGTCAGGGAGTGTAAGTCCTCCCACTTCGTTTTTCTTTTTTAGAGTGTCTTTAGCAATTCGAGGCATCTTCCCTTTCCAAATAAATTTGATAACTAGCTTTTCCAAGTCTGCAAAGTAGGTTGTTGGAATTTTGATTGGGATTGCATTGAATCTGTAGATGAGTTTGGGTAGAATTGACATCTTAATGACATTTAGTCTTCCTATCCATGAACACGGAATATTTTTCCATCTTTTAAGGTCCCCTTCTATTTCTTTTAGTAGAGTTATGTAGTTTTCTTTGTACAGGTCTTTTACATCTTTGGTTAAGTTTATTCCTAGGTACTTGATTTTTTTAGTTGCTATTGAAAATGGTATCTTTTTCTTGAGTGTCTCTTCAGTTTGTTCATTTCTAGCATATAGAAACATTACTGACTTATGTGCATTAACCTTGTATCCCGCTACTTTGCTAAATTTGTTTATTAGCTCTAGTAGCTGTATCGTCCATTTCTCAGGGTTTTCTAGATATAAGATCATATCATCTGCAAACAATGACAGTTTTACTTCTTCTTTTCCAATTTAGATGCCTTTTATTTCTTTGTCTTGCCGGATTGCCCTGGCTAGCACTTCCAGCACAATGTTGAATAACAGTGGTGACAGCGGGCATCCTTGTCTTGTTCCTGATCTTAGAGGGAAGGCTTTCAGTCTCTCACCATTGAGTACTATGCTGGCTGTGGGTTTTTCATATATGCTCTTTATCATGTTGAGGAAGTTTCCCTCAATTCCTACCTTTTGAAGTGTTTTTATCAAAAAGGGATGTTGGATTTTGTCAAATGCTTTTTTAGCATCTATTGAGATGATCAATTGATTTTTCCCTTTTGACTTGTTAATGTGTTGTAATACATTGATTGATTTTCTTATGTTGAACCATCCTTGCATGCCTGGAATAAACCCCACTTAGTCATGGTGTATGATTTTTTTAATGTGTCTTTGGATTCGATTTGCAAGTATTTTGTTGAGGATTTTTGCATCTATATTCATTAGGGAGATTGGCCGGTAGTTTTCCTTGTTTGTAGCATCTTTGCCTGGTTTTGGTATTAGGTTGATGTTAGCTTCATAAAATGAGTTAGGTAGTGTTCCATTTTCTTCAATGTTTTCAAAGAGTTTGAGTAAGATTGGTGTCAGTTCTTTCTGGAAACTTTGGTAGAATTTCCCTGTGAAGCCATCTGGCACTGGGCATTTATTTGTGGGAAGATTTTTGATGACTGATTGGATCTCTTTGCTTGTGATGGGTTGGTTGAGGTCTTCTATTTCTTCTCTGGTCAGTCTAGGTTGTTCATATGTTTCCAGGAAATTGTCCATTTCCTCTACATTATCCAGTTTGTTGCCATACAGTTGTTCATAGTATCCTCTTATAATTTTTTTAATTTCTTCAGGATCTGCAGTTATGTCACCTTTTTCATTCATTATTTTGTTTATATGGGTCTTCTCTCTTTTTGATTTTGTCAGTCTAGCTAGGGGCTTGTCAATCTTGTTAATCTTCTCAAAGAACCAACTTTTGGTGATATTTATCCTCTCTATTGTTTTTTTCTTCTCTATGTCATTTATTTCTGCTTTAATCCTTGTTATTTCTTTTCTTCTACTTGGTTTAGGATTGGTTTGCTGTTCATTTTCTAGCTTCTTCAGTTGATCCATTAGTTCTTTGATTTTGGCTCTTTCTTCCTTTTTAATATATGCGTTTAGTGCTATAAATTTCCCCCTTAGCACTGCTTTTGCTGCATCCCATAGGTTTTGGTATGTTGTGTTCTCATTTTCATTCGTCTCTATATATTTAGAAATTTCTCTTGCTATTTCCTCTTTAACCCACTGATTGTTTAGGAGTGTGTTGTTTAACCTCCAGGTATTTGTGAATTTTCTAAGTCTCTGATGGTTATTGACTTCTAATTGTATTCCATTGTGGTCAGAGAATGTGCTTTGAATAATTTCAATCTTTTTAAATTTATTGAGGCTTGTTTTATGTCCCAGCATATGATCTATTCTGGAGAAAGTTCCATGAGCACTAGAAAAGTATGTGTATCCTGGTGATTTGGGATGTAATGTCCTGTATATGTCTGTTAAATCTAATTCATTTATCAGATTGTTTAGGTTTTCAATTTCCTTATTGGTCTTCTGTCTGGTTGATCTATCTATAGGAGAGAGTGATGTGTTGAAGTCTCCCACAATTATTGTGGAAACATCAATTGCTTCCTTTAGTTTTGCCAGTGTTTCTCTCATGTATTTTGTGGCACCTTGATTGGGTGCATAGACATTTACGATTGTTATTTCTTCTTGCTGAATTGCCCCTTTTATTAGTATGTAGTGGCCTTCTTTGTCTCTCAAAACATCCCTGCATTTGAAGTCTATTTTATCTGAGATTAATATTGCTACACCTGCTTTCTTTTGGCTGTAGCTTGCATGAAATATTTTTTTCCATCCTTTCACTTTCAGTTTCTTTGTGTCCCTGTGTCTAAGATGAGTCTCTTGTATGCAACATATTGATGGTTCATTTTTTTTGATCCATTCTGCGAATCTATATCTTTTAATTGGGGAGTTTAATCCATTTACATTCAACGTTAAAACCGTGAAGGCATTTCTTGAATCGGCCATCTTATCCTTTGGTTTATGTTTGCCATATTTTTCCCTCTATTAATATCCTTTATTGTACCCATACCGAATCTCTTTAATACTGAACCTTTCTCCAAGTCTCTCTGTCTTGTCTTTGTTTCTCTGTCTGTAGGGCTCCCTTTAGTATCTCCAGTAGGGAAGGTCTCTTGTTAGCAAATTCTCTCAGCATTTGTCTGTCTGTGAAAAATTTAAGCTCTCCCTCAAATTTGAAGGAGAGCTTTGCTGGATAAAGTATTCTTGGCTGGAAATTTTTCTCACTCAGAATTTTAAATATATCGTGCCACTGCCTTCTCGCCTCCATGGTGGCCGCTGAGTAGTCACTACTTAGTCTTATGCTGTTTCCTTTGTATGTGGTGAATTGCTTTTCTCTTGCTGCTTTCAGAACTTGCTCCTTCTCTTCTGTGTTTGACAGTGTGATCAGTATATGTCTCGGAGTGGGTTTATTTGGATTTATTCTATTTGGAGTTTGCTGAGCATTTATGATTTGTGTATTTATGTTGTTTAGAAGATTTGGGAAGTTTTCCCCAACAATTTCTTTGAATACTCTTCCTAGACCTTTACCCTTTTCTTCCCCTTCTGGGACACCAATGAGTCTTATATTTGGACGTTTCATATCATCTATCATATCCCTGAGGTCCATTTCGATTTTTTCAATTTTTTTCCCCATTCTTTCTTTTATGCTTTCATTTTCCATTCTGTCATCTTCCAGGTCACTGATTCGTTGTTCAACTTCCTCTAGTCTTGTACTATGAGTGTCCAGAATCTTTTTAATTTGGTCAACAGTTTCTTTAATTTCCATAAGATCATCCATTTTTTTATTTAGTCTTGCAATGTCTTCTTTATGCTCTTCTAGAGTCTTCTTGATTTCCTTCATATCCCGTACTATGGTCTCATTGTTCATCTTTAGTTCTTTGAGTAGCTGCTCTAGGTGCTGTCTCTCTTCTGGTCTTTTGATTTGGGTGCTTGGGCTTGGGTTATCCATATCGTCTGGTTTTTTCATATGCTTTATAATTTTCTGTTGTTTTTGGCCTCGTGGCATTTGCTGAACTTGATAGGGTTCTTTTAGGGTTTGTAGACCTATTGAAGTCCTTATCTCTAATTTATCAGATCTACAGCTTCATGGAGTACACTTTCTCTAACTAACCAGCAGGTGGTGTCCACGAGCCACCTGTTCTCCACAAGCCAGTTCTCCCCTGCTTAGCCTTTTTGGTGAGTGGGGGAGTGAGTCTTGTGGGGCCCAATTGGTGTACCAAGCTTGCGTGTGTAGTTGGTGTTGCCTGCCCTGTATGTGGGGCGTGTTTCTGGGCAGTCGGGGAGGGGGGTGGCCCTAACAATCAAATCTCCCTGATGATCCTAGAGTTTTAAAGCTGCTGCAATAGTCTAATCCTTCAGTTCAGTCCTGCCACAGTTTGTCTCTGCCACTGACCCACAAGTCCTTGGTATTGGCGTATGGCTCCTGAGACTTGCAAGTGGGCCCCTCTTCCAGGCTGTGCACCCTGGGTCCTCTGTTGAGGGATGACTGTGCTATGTCACAGGTGAGTGCCGTCCCCCCAGGGCAGTTCGGGGCTGCTGGGCTGTGTAGGGAGGCTCCCAGTCTGCTCAAATGATGGCTGAATGGGGCTTTGTTAATTCACACTGCTCCACCTTCCCAACTCTGGGACAATCAGCTGAGGTTGCAGGGAAGGCTAATGTCCATGCCCAGTTTTGTGGTGTGTGCCTGTTATTTGAAGCACTTCCGTCACACTGGGTTGTCTGCGGCAGCTCTGGGCTATGGGGCTGGCAATGGGCAGGAGTGTTTCTTGTCCACCAGGATGGTGGCTGTGAGCGGACACCCCCCTTTTCTTGGGAAGTTGTGGTGTTTAGTGAATTTTCTCAGCCACTGGATTATTGCCTTTTGTCTCAGAGCTCTCTTAGTTCTGCTCTTGACTTGACGTGCCCAAATTGCAATTCTTTGAAGCTTTCTGTATTGGGCTTCTTAGAGTAATTGTTTTAGAAAAAGAAAAAAGGATTAAAAAAAAAAAGGGCCCTCCTCAGAGATCTAACGGGTTATTGAAATGCTAAGAGACAAAGCAACCAGGGCCATTAAGGAAAGGTCCACAGGGCAGAGAGATCAGCTTTTCTTCGGGATTTGCATATGCGCCTCAAGGCCTGAGCTCCGCCCTTCCCCTTTCTGTGTTCACCAGAACTCCAAAAATCCTCTGCTTTTATTTTGGAGCTTTTCGTGTTATTTTTTTTTTCTATGCCTGTCTCCTCTCTGCTGGGCTGGCAGCTCTCAGATTCTCCGGTTTCTGGTCTCAGTCTATCTATGGTTGAAGTATGGATCAGTAGAATGAGTTTCCGATAAGTGCTACCACTGCAGTTCTCCCTTCTCCTTCCCGGAGCTGGCAGCCCCTCCTCCCACGGGACTGAGCCTGGCAGGGAGGGGCGCGGGTCCCCTGGCCACAAAAACTTACAGATTTCGCTGATCTCAGCAGTTCCACGTTTTCGTGAGTGTTGTATGAAGTATGCCCAAAGACAGATTGCTCTGTGGTGTCCAGTCCACGCAGTTCCTGGCTTTCTACCTACTTTCCTGGAGGAGTAACTAAAACTTTCAGCTCACCAGTCTGCCATCTTGCCTCAAAGGTGGAGAGTAATTGTTTTAGAAAAAGAAAAAAGGATAAAAAAAAAAAAAAGAAAAGAAAAAAAAGGGCCCTCCTCAGAGATCTAATGGGTTATTGAAATGCTAAGAGACAAAGCAACCAGGGCCATTAAGGAAAGGTCCACAGGGTAGAGAGATCAGCTTTTCTTCGGGATTTGCATATGCGCCTCAGGGCCTGAGCTCGGGCCTGGGCTCTGCCCTTCCCCTTTCTATGTTCACCAGAACTCCAAAAATCCTCCGCTTTTATTTTGGAGTTTTTCGTGTTGTTTTTTTTCTATGCCTGTCTCCTCTCTGCGGGGCTGGCTGCTCTCAGATTCTCTGGTGTCTGGTCTCCGTCTATAGATTTCGCTGATTTCAGCAGTTCCACGTTTTCATGAGTGTTGTATGAAGTATGCCCAAAGTCAGATTGCTCTGTGGTGTCCAGTCCACGCAGTTCCTGGCTTTCTACCTACTTTCCTGGAGGAGTAACTGGAACCCTGGATCTCAAGAAATAGAGAAACTTCCCATTCTTGGAGTGCATGATGGCCCTCTTAATGAACTCTACCACTGACTGACAGCAATCCTCAAACTTGGGGTGACACCACAGGCTGAAGGTTCCTGGGAGAGCCGGAGGGTCGCCTTGACTGGGTCTGAAGGGGACTATCTGTTTCTTTTTCGGAACATAATCTCTTTTAAAAATTGTTACTTTATTATAAATTACAAGACTGAAAAGGCTAGTAAATATAATTACACCAAGAGATAATTATAGTTAATTTGCTGGGGTATATGAGTCCAGTCCCCTTTCCATACACATAAAATACAAATAAATAGATATATTTAATATGAATGCGATCAAATTAAATATATAATTTACTTTTTTCAACTAATAAATCATAAAGTCTTTTCCTGTCAATAAAAGTAGAACTATACCATCACTGAAATGTCCAAATGATAGGCCATTAAAATATATACAAATCATTTAACCAGTATTTATCATGGTTGGACATTTAGATTACTTCTTTTTTATAAACAACTTTGCAAAAATCATTTCTGCACAACTTGTTTTTCTCATACTCATTATTTTCTTAAAATTAATTAGCACTCTAGAGTTATACACATTTGCTACCACCAGAAACAAATTAACTTCCTGCCCAACCCAAAATATTATAATTTGTTTAAATTATTGCCACACTGACAGGCAAAAAACTATATCTTATTTTGATTTTTATTTCATGGAGTTATTTATGAATCTAAACATGTTTTCATGTGATTATATTTATTCTCCAACTGCCTACTCCTATATTTTAAAAAATTTTCCTCTCAGGATCTTAGTCTATGTTGTATTATTTATATACACACCACACACACAGATACTCACTCACATATACATGTACAAACATACAATATACACAATTGATATTAACTCTATCATATATTTAAAGATATTTTTCACCATTTCCATTTAACTTGGTTTAACCTAATTTTAAAATTTAACTTATGAAAAAGTTTAAGACATACAAAAAGGAATGAAACTTTATACATATTCCCACCTTAAGAAATAAAACATTGAATCTGTAAACTTTCCTAATGGAATCCTTAATGGATTCATAATTATATTTTAAATATGTCTCATGTAAACAGCATATGGCTATTTATATATTTCAAATCCTAATTCGGCAATCTTTGTTTACTAACCTGGAACACTTAGTCCATTTATTGGGATGACTTATAGATTTATTCTACCACTTCTTTTTTGCATTGTGTTTGCCCCACTTTTTACGTTTCTTTTCCCCTTTTTGTTATTGTTTTATTTGGTGGGAAGCACGAGTATATTCTTCCTCCATTATTTGTTGTTCTACTAGTTTGGAAGTTAAACACTCTGTTGTTACTCTAGAAACATTATCATGCATACTTAACTTAGCAAAGCTTAAAATTATCCAACATCTTTACCCTCCTCCTGATATACACAGCTTTACCTCTGATCACTCTCATAAAGGAGACATTATTATTTATAGTCAAAATACATTTATATTTATTCTTGTGCTCATTATTTTCTTTGCCCACCATTCCCTCCTGCCTCTCAGAACTTCCATCTGGAGTTACTTGCTATATTCCAGAAGTAGATCCTTTAGAAGTTACTTTAATGAGGTCTCTAACTCTCTTGCTTTGTTTGTCTAAAAATATTTATACTTCCCTCTCATTCTTAAAAAAATAAATTTTCTAGGTATAAAACTCTAGCTTTATAATTATTTTCAACTAGTGTATTGACAACATTATTATCTTCTGACTTGCACTACTGCTGTTGAGAAGTCATTTGTCAGACTAATTACCATTCTAGTGTAGGTAATCTATTCTCTGTAACTACTTTTAAGATTTTTCTCTTTGTCTTTGGCATACTATATTATTTTAGGTTTGGAATTTTTATTTATCTTGCTTGGGATTTGTTGCAGTTCCTGAGTCTGAGACTCTGTGTCTTTCATTAGTTCTAGAAAATCATCAGCCCCCTTTCTTTGAATACTGCCACTCCTCTCTTCTACTATCTCTTACTGGAACTCTAATTTACATGCAGAAGGAGGAGGAGGTCTGAAGTCTTTGTCTCACAGCCACTTGTTTATATTGTCTAATTTTACCTCTCTGATGGATGCTCTGTAATTTCTTTAATCCCACCTCCTAATTCATTAATTCTTCATTCATCTGTGTTCAGTGGCTGTTTAATCAAGCCACTGATTTCCTAATTCTTTTTATTTTTCAATGCCAGAATTTCCTAACAGTTCATCTGGGTAAAATAACAGGCAACAGACTCTTTCCACCCTACCACACTGCCCAGAATGTCTGGTGAACACCTCCAGTCTTCAACTGGACCCTGGAGGGCTTGGGTCATGAGTATCTTATTAGGAACCACAATTAATGGAGGACAGAGGCCCGTTTCCAATTTTGCTGAGCTACATAAGGCCCAAGGTATCATAGATGACTCCGGGGAAAACGTATGCCTTCCACAGAACAAATGATGACATTATGTGTTTCAACAGACAAGCTGGCAGGCATGAGGTAGATTTAATTTGAACACCAAAATAAACAATATGATGAGTTCTGCACCAACTATCATCAGACAATTCTTACCAGTTATACAGGGTTGCTTGCTTCATTATGTCTCAAAACCAATAAATTGTAGATTAAAACTGGCCTTCTTTGTACTGAGATGCTTTTTGACATTGATTTCCTTTTTACTGATTTTAATATTGTGAGCAAGGCTTTTTGTTTGTATTTGTCTGACATACCACATCCAATTTCTTGGTTTTTAAATATTTTAATCCCTGTCTCACATTGTAAATAGTAGCACATAATTACACACTCTAGTTTCTGTTGTTTTACCCAATTAGAGAATCTTTGTCTTTTTTTTAATGCAACTTTATTGAAATATATTCACATACCATAAAATCACCCAAAGTATACGAGTTGTTCACAGTAATCATCATATAGTTCTGCCCTCATCACCACAATCAGTTTTTTGAACACTTTCATTACTCCAAGAAATAAAAATAAAAATAAAAATAAAAGTAAAAAAGAACACCCAAAACATCTCATACTTCTTTTCCCCCACTATTATTCATTTACTTTTTGTCCCCCTTTTTTCTACCCATCTGTCCATACACCGGATAAAGGGAGTATGGACCACAAGGTTTTCACAATCACACAGTCATCCCATATAAGCTATATAGTTAGTTATACAGTCATCTTCAAGAATCAAGGATACTGGATTGGAGTTCAACAGTTTCAGGTATCTCCTTCTAGCTATTCTAATACACTAAAAAGGATATCTATATAATGCCTAAGAATAACGTCCAGAATGACCTCTCAACTCCATTTGAAATCTCTCAGCCACTGAAACTTTATTTTGTTTCATTTCTCTTCCCCCTTTAGGTCAAGAAGGCTTCTCAATTCCACGATGCCAGGACCAGGCTCATCCCTGGGAGTCATGTCCCATGTTGCCAGGGAGATTTATACCCCTGGGAGTGTCCCACATATAGACGAGGTCAACAAGTTTATCTGCAGTGTTGGCTTAGAAAGAGAGGCCACATCTGAGCAACAAAAGAGGTTCTCTGGGGGTGATCCTTAGGCACAATTTTTTTAAATTAAATTCTGTTCTATTGAGATATATTCACATACTATACAATCATCCATGGTGTACAATCAGCTGTTCATAGTACCATCACATAGTTATGCATCCATCACCCCAATCTATTTCTGAACATTTTTCTTACACCAGAAAGAATCAGAATCAGAATAAGAAATGAAAGTAAAAAAGAACACCCAAATCATCCCCCCCATACCACCCATTTTTCATTTAGTTTTTGTCCCCATTTTTCTACTCATCCATCCATACACTGGATAAAAGGAGTGTTATCCACAAGGCTTTCACAATCACACAGTCACCCCTTGTAAGCTACATCGTTATATAATCATCTTCACGAGTCAAGGCTACTGAGTTGGAGTTTGATCGTTTCGGGTATTTACTTCTAGCTATTCCAATACATTAAAACCTAAAAAGTGTTATCTATATGGTGTGTAAGAATGTCCACCAGAGTGATCTCTTGACTCCATTTGAAATCTCTCAGCCACTGAAGCTTTGTTTCGTTTCATTTTGCATCCCCCTTTTGGTCAAGAAGATGTTCTCCATTCCATGATGCCGACTCCAGATTCATCCCCGGGAGTCACATCCTGCATTGCCACAGAGATTTACACCCCTGGGAATCAGGTCCCACATAGAGGGGAGGGCAGTGAGATCACCTGCTGAGGTGACTTAGTTAGAGAGGTTAGGCACAATTTTAAGTAGGCTTAGCCTCTCCTTTGCAGTAACAAGCTTCATAAGGGCAAGCCCCAAGATCGAGAGCTCAGCCTTCTAAATTTGTAGTCCTCTGGTGGTTTGATGGGCTTGAGCGCTCTACTACAAGACTTGCCCTTGGCAAGTCTGTTGCTGCAAAGGAGAGGCTAGGCCTGCCTATGATTATGCCTGGGATCCTCCTCCCAAATGCCTCTTTGTTGCTCAGATGTGGCCCTCTCTCTCTAGCTAAGCCAACTTGGCAGGTGAAATCACTGCCCTCCCCCCTACATGGGATCTGACACCCAGGGGAGTAAATCTCCCTGTCAACATGGAATACGACTCCCAGGAAGGAATCCAGACCCAGCATCATGGGATGGAGAACATCTTCTTGACCAAATGTGATGTGAAAGGAAATGAAATAATCTTCAGTGGCAGAGAGATTCCAAAAGGAGCCAAGAGGTCACTCTGGTGGGCACTCTTACGCACAATATAGACAACCCTTTTTAGGTTCTAATGAATTGGAATAGCTAGCAGTAAATACCTGAAACTATCAAACTACAACCCAGAACCCATGAATCTTGTAGATGATTGTATAAAAATGTTGCTTATGAGGGGTGACAATGTGATTGGGAAAGCCATATGGCCCACACTCCCCTTTGTCCAGTTTATGGATGGATGAGTAGAAAAAGGGGGGGGGGGGGAAGGCACCTAGTATTCTTTTTTACTTTAATTGTTCTTTTTCACTTTAATTTTTATTATTTTTGTGTGTGTGGTAATGAAAAAGTCAAAAATTAATTTTGGTAATGAATGCACAACTATATAATGGTACTGTAAACAATCAAATGTACACTTTGTTTTGTATGACTGCATGGTATGTGAATATATCTCAGTAAAAATGAATTAAAAAAAAACAAAAAATAAAAATAAAAAATAAATTGGTAGTCCTCAATGCTTGTGAGAATATCAGTAATTCCCCAGGTGGAGAAGTTTAATATTTCCAATTTTTCCCCAGTCCCTGAAGGGGGCTTTGCAAATACTGTTTATTCTCTGCCCAAATTACTCTGGGATGTATGAAGGTTTCATGCTAACTGGACAAACCAATCAGATCTCACCCCCTACTCAAGGTTCCATGTAATTATAGTATTTGAATAAACTGACCATGAAAGTTACATTACATAGCATGCTACAGAAAATATAGATTTTCCACCAAATATACATCTCTTCCTTTGATCTCACACAGAAATCGAAGTTTTAAAACACAGTCAATATCATTATTTTCCCTTTAGTCTGGTTTACCTTAGTCCTAATCAAGTCCATTTTGTTCATATCTCTAATTAAAGTCTGCTATCTTTTTCAGCTTCTTTAAAATTTGCTGTATGGGGTAATGCTGACATTCATAGCTACCAGACTCTGGCTTTGAGTCTCAGGTAACACACAGATACCCGAAGTTCCAGGGACTGATCAGGATATACACAAACAGTTCAGCATCTCAGAATTTAGAAATAACCATTGCAACTCATGAACAGATGTGACTGCTCTAAGAGCTTACAATCTAGGAACCTTTACTATAAGCCTTCCCCTGATAACCTATGCTCTCAGATTCAATTCTCAGAGTTTATACATTATAGTTAGTCTATATTAGTGAGGCGTTATAATGTTTGTCTTCAATTCTGGCTTACTTTACTCAACATACTGTTCTCAAGGTCCATTCACCTAGTTGCATACCTCACAACTTCATTTCTTCTTGCTGCCACTCCAATATTCCTTTGTATGTATACACCACAGTTCACCATTCCATTTATCGGTCAATGTATCCTCACATCACTTTTATCCATTGCAAATCATGAATATGGCTACTATAAACACCAGTGTGCAATGTCCACTCATGTCCCTGCTCTCAGTTATTCCAAGTACATACCCAATAACGGGGTTGCAGGACTATATGGCAACCCCATAGTTGGCTTCCTGTGGAATCACCATACTGTTCTCCAGATGGGCTGCCCCATTCTACTTTCCTACCAACAGTAAATAGGTACATCCTTCTCTCCACATTTTCTCCAGCACTTGTATCCCTCTGTTTATTTTTTAAATAGTTTTATTCACACACCATACAATCCATTCTAAGGAAACAATCAATGATTCCAGGTATAATCATGTAATTATGCATTCATCACCATAATCTATATGAGGACATTTCCATTTCTTCCACAAAGAAAGAGGAAAAGGAGAAAAAAATGAAGAATAAAAATATAAACAATAGAAGAAAATAAAAATAAAATAAAATAAAATAAAATGAAAAAGTCAGACAACACCACCACCACCAAGAATCCCCTGTCACTCCCTTATATCCCCCTCTTATAGACATTTAGCTTTGGTATATTGACTTTGTGACAAAGCGGAAGCATCTTACAATGTTACCATTAACTATAGACTCTAGACTGCACTGACTGTATTTTTCCCCTATACCATCCAATTTTCAACACCTTGCAATGCTGACATTCATTTGTTCTCCCTCTTTTAAAAACATTCTTATATTTGTGTATTTAATCACCATCACTGACCACTCTAGGTTTCACTAAGTTAAACAATCCCTGTGTTTATCTTCTATCTTTCCTTCTGGTGTCATACATGCCCCTACCCTTCCACTGTCAACCGTACTCACACTCATCTTTGTTCAGAGTAATTACAATAATGTGCTACCATCGCACAGTATTACGCTCTCCATTTCTGGATCTATACAGTCAATCCTGTTGAACCTTATGTACTCCTTCAGCATCAAATGCCCATTTTCTAAACTTCTTTCTATCTCCTGACAACCTGTGTTCTCAACTTTAATTCTCAAATTTCACTCATCGATGTTAGTTCATATTAGTGAGTCCACAGAGTATCCATCCTTTTGCTTCTGGCTAATTTCACACAATGTAACATCCACTGTCTACCATTTTGTCTTTTGGATTTTATATGTCAAATCTTATTTTTACTTTTTCTCTCTCTCTTTTCACTCTTACTGACAGACTTCCTATCTACTCTCTTCTCCAAACCTCTCTCTCCTGTCTTTTCCTATCTGCCTGTAGAGTTCCTTTGACTATTTCTTGTAGAGCAGGTATCTTGTTCACAAACTCTCTCAGTGTTTGTTTGTCTGAAAATATTTTAAACTCTCCCTCATTTATGAAGGAAAGTTTTGCTGGATCTAGAATTCTTGGTTGGCAGTTTTTCTCTTTCAGTATCTTAAATATATCATGCCACTGCCTTCTCACTTCCATGGTTATTACTAAGAAATTCACACAGTCTTATCGAGCTTCCTTTGTATGCGATGGATCACTTTTCTTGCTGCTTTCTCTCTTTCTCTTTGACATTTGATAATCTGATTAATATGTGTCTTGGAGCAGGCCTATTCAGATCTATTCTGTTTGGGGTATGCTGTGCTTCTTGGACCTGCAATTTTATGTCTTTCATAAGAGATGGGAAATTTTCAGTGATTATTTCCTCCATTATTTTTTCTGCCCCCTTTCCATTCTCTTATCCTTCTGGGACACCCTTGACAAGCATACTCATGTGCTTCATGTTGTCATTGAATTCCTTGATACCCTGCTTGTAATTTTCTATTCTTTTCCCTATCTGTTCTTGTTTAGGTAAGATTTCAGGTGTTCTGTCTTCTAGTTCCTGAATCTGTTCTTCTCCCTCTTCAAATCTGCCATTGTACATCTCCACTGTGTTTTTCACCTCTTCTTTTATGCCCTTCATTCCCATAAGTTCTATCAATTGTTTTTTCAAACTTTCAAGTTCTTCCTTATGTTCGCCCAATGTCTTCTTTATATCCTTCTTCTCTTTTGCTGTGTCTTCCCTCAACTTATTGATTTGATTTTTGAATTGATTTAGCATATTTGTTTGAAGATCTTTAATTAGTTGTTTCAACTCCTGTATCTCATTTGAAGCATTTCTTCCTTTGACTGGGCCATATCTTCATTTTTTCTACTGTGAATCATAATTTTTGTTGTCTAGGCATCTGGTTTCCTTGATTACTCCAATCAGATTTTCCCAGACCAGATGGGCCCAGGTCTCAGGATGAGGCTGTACTCAGTATCAGGTTTCCCTGAGGATGAGACCCAACAGGTTGTCAGACTTTCCTTGTGAGGCCTCTAGATGCTGTGCTTTTCCTATTCTGCCCAGCAGGTGGCACATGTCAGCCCACAGCTCCCCACCAGTGTAACGAGGTAAACTGCCTTTAATTCTCAGTAGCCCCATCCCTGAGAGTGTCAGCTTAAGCTGTTTCTGCCCCCCCCCCCACCAAGGCCCTAGGGTCTGAGTTCTCTGAGGGAGGGCAGCCACTTGAACTGGGCCCCACCTCCCCCTTTTCTAAGGGAAAATAAGCCCTTTAAAGATTTATCTCCTACATTTGATTTCTTCCGTTGACTCTCTTACTATCTTAACTCTACCCTTGCCCGGGTCAGTGCTGACAATTGCAAATGCCTGAGGCTTTCTCTCATGAGCTACTTAGAATGAGAGAAAAAAAGGGGAAAAAGAAAGAAATCCCCCTTTCAGAGCTAGTCCCCAGCCCCTCCGCCCCCATTACCAGTCAAGAACTGAAGTTGGTGCCCAGTTCGATGTGCCACTTTTCTTGGGACACAGCCCTTTTCCAGTATTCTAAGCTCAGCTGATTCCAAAAGACTCTGTTTTTATTTATTTATGTATTTTTTTTCCATCAGCCCCACCTCCTGTCTGCTGGGAGGAACCTCTGGGTTCCTTTCCTGTTTGCTCTGAATTTATCTGTGCTTGTAGCTTGTATTCAGTAGTCCAAATTTATTACTTAAAACCACAACTGGAGTTTGTTTGAGCTACCTTCCCTTCCTCCTAGTAGACTGCTTCTTTTTCCCACAGGGAAGTCTTCCAACTCAGCCTGCCATGCCAGTGGGGAGGGGTGCCAGTTTCACAGTATGTGGAGCTTTACTTACAGTTCTTATGCAATAATCTCAGTCATTTCACCCACTCCAGGCTGGTGTACAATGTTTGCGGAGTCACAGATGTCCTCCAACAGTTGTTCCAGACTATTTACTAGTTGTTCCTGGCTATATGCTAATTGTTCCAGAGGACTAACTAAATTCCACACCTCCCTATGCTGCCATCTTGCCCCACCTTTGGAATCTTTGTCTTTTTAAACAAAAAATTAACCTAAGTCCTTCTTTTAAAGACCACCATTTTCCAGTTACGATGGCACACTGAATATATTCTTTCATCTCTCCTCAACACCCCATTAGCAACAGCCAAAGAATTCCAGTCCCTAATTCTGAAAACCTGGCACCAACCCACATGGAAAAACTAGAAGGATTATTTATAAAGAAATGAAATCCCCCAAAGCTATCAAGGGATCTGGGGGGAAATGAGAGAAGTGGAGAGGGAGGCTCAATCTAGGAGATCCACATCCCAGCAACACGATTTCCAGAAAGAGGAGAGAGAGAAGGCATTTATTTATTAAAAAAAAAAAATTCCCAGTCCTAAAAGTCAAAGATCATCCAGAGCAAAAGGGCACATTGAGTACTGAGCAAAATAAATGGGGAAAAAAAAACCACCAAAAAACCCACACCAAGGACAAAGAGAGGATTCTAGATGTGTTCTGTATTCCAGAAAAATGAGAGAGAGTAAGCCAAAAAAGAGGAAGAAACAAGATCCAGGGTGCCTTCAAAAGGACCCTGAGACCTTGGTACTGCCATCCTGGGTGAGTGGTGAAAAGAAATCCTGGGATCAACAGGTCCAGATCAGAGCAGGTAGACAGAGCGCTCTAGTGGGGCAATTACAAATGGTGCCAAAATGCAACTAAGGATATTCTTAAAAAGCCACTGGAGAAGCTCCATTACAAATTGCCAGCAGCAGAGCATATGGCGTATCAAATATCCAAGCCTGCCTCGGAGAAGGTGGCACCATTCAAAGGGATCCTCATTATTCAGCAGCCTGGAAAATGTTAAGCTGGGAAGGAAAGCTCAGATGTCTGGCTGATGGCATGTAACAGCTGACAGCTAGCTAGGGGCATCTAAACGATCTACCTTAGCAGAAAGAGAAAACTTTACCTTAGAAAGGTGGCATGGTACATACTTTTTTCCCCTTCCCTTCGGATAGGAAGCACCTGTCATAGGAATATAGCTGACGGTCACTCCTGGCATTTACTCCTGACTCCTGTTACAGGGTACCGGTTCGCTGGATAATTCCTACATACCAGGCACTGCCCTACACGTTTTATGTGTTTCTTATTTAATTCTCACAACTCTCTGAGATGTGTATTATTATTTAGGAGGAGGTCAGGGTTTTTTTTGCTTTGTGTTTTTTTTTTTTTTCTTTTTTTCTCTTTCTCATTTTACAGACAGGGAAAAGACAAGGAGGGTTAAGTTACTTGCCCCCAAGTGGCAGAAATGAGATTCCAACCCAGGAATAGTTATGTTCTTACCATCACATCATTTGACTCTCCCTGTTGTAAGTGAAAAAACAGATTGATTAAAAAAGAGATCCAGAACATCAGTTCTGGCATGAGAGAGTAGCAGTGGAAAAGAAGCTCAGAGGGGTGGGTGGATGGTGGAGCCAGACAGGGAAGTGGAGGTCTGGGGTTATGGGCTGCCAGTCTGCCCGTCACCCCAGGCCTCCCACACACAGACACAGCCTCACTATCATCTCCTCCCAGACTCTTCATAAAACCCCTACTACAGAGAGACCCTCTGCTGACACCCTTCCACTGGACTCCCAAGCAAAATACACTCGATTCAGGCTGTCCATCTGCTTAGAGAAACAGGAGGAAGATCATCTTTGTCTATTTCCCAAATACCACAAACATTCCCTGAGAATCCGGACCCTGTCTATTCAGCTCTGTTTTCCAGGAACTCTTCAGGAATTTGCCACTCAGAAGTGACCTTTTTTTAATGCAATTTTATTGATATATATATATTCACATACCAGATAATCATCCAAAGTGAGCAATCAGTGGTTCATGGTATCATCACATAGTTGTGCATACATCACCACAATCAATTTTTGAACATTTTCAGTACTCAAAAAAAATAAGAAGAAGAATAAAACTAAAAATAAAAAAGAACACCTAAAACATCCCATCCCCCTTACCCCCCCATTATTTATTTAATTTTTGTCTTTATTTTCTTACTCATCTGTCCATACACTGCATAAAGGGAATGTCATTTGCACGGTTTTCACAACTATACAGTAACACCATAAAAGCTATCATCTCCAAGAATCAAGGCTACTGGATTACAGTTCAACAGTTTCAGGTATTTCCTTCTAGCTATTCAAATACACTAAAAACCAAAAGGGAATATCTATATAATGCATAAAAATAACCCCCAGAATGACCTCTAGATTCTGTTTGAAATCTCAGAGGTGATTTGTGACCAACCCTGCAATTTATAGATGAGGAAACTAAGGCCCAAACAAAAAAAGTGGGGTGTCCAAGACCACAAAGCTGGGTCATGTCAAAGCCAGGACTAGGCCACCGAAACAGTGCTCTTTCCACCCTACCACACTGCCCAGAATGTCTGGTAGACACCTCTAGTCCGTGTCTCCCAGAATGGTCACTCACTGACCCACTTTCCTTCTCTGCTCAAACTGCTCAAGGAGGGCTGGTGGGACTATGGCAAGAGGGCACACCCAGGGTCAGAAGAACAAGTTCCAAGTCTCGGCTCTGCCACACACAAGCTACACAACCTTGGGCAAAGCTGTTGACTGTCTAAGCTACCGTCTCCTCATCTGTGGAACAGGGCTATTAATCCCAACCATTGCGAAGAGCAAATGAGCTCACAGATAGGGAGGCCCCTGCACCGGGTGAATTAGTTGGCAGGGGAAGCAGAACTGGCTTAGCACCACCACTGCCTCAGTGGATCGGAAATTGTGGCCCCCAGACCTGCAGCAGCAGCATCACCTGGGAACTTTTCAGAAATGAGAATCTCACTCCCCTTCTCTCAGGACGTGCTAACTGAGGAACTCTGAGAGGTCCGCACTCTGCTCACAGCCCCCCTGGGTGGTTCTGACGTGGTCATCTTTGTGAGCCACGGATCCGGCAGTTTGGAAGCACCATCTAGTGGTGGAAAGGCTTCACAGGTCCTGCATGCTGGAAGACAGTTTGTGTTCGGTGCTTGAACCTTCAAAGGGCAGGATGCAGGGGAAGAAGCTGCCCTCTAGAAGATGCAGGAAGGCACCAGCTGTGTCCTTATCTCTAATCAGCCAATTCCCAGCACCTAAGCACCATTATAACAGACATTTAATAAACATCTGTTGAATGAGTGAAGAGAAATTAAACAAAAGGGCACATGCCCTGGGACCAAGCCTGAGACACAGCAGGGCCAGATAAAGAGGTGGACAGAGATGGGGCAGCAAACCAGCTGCAGAGGTAGGTTCCAGGCATTCAGGCAGGCCAGGCACAGAGTCCGAGAGCACAGCAGCCCTGCGCCAGCGCCAGGGGATCCACGGTGGGTGGGTCGGGAGGGAGAACACTCCTTGGGGCGATGGGACCCTCCCCTTCATCCTCCACTAGTAGGGACAGGAGGAGAGAAACGGTGACAAGGGCTTTACTGGTCCAAACTTAGTCGGATGCAGAGCACACGGGAAGGCTAGCGAATGAGGAGGGGTGTCGAGAAGGGCAGTCACAACACACAGGGTGAAGCAGCCTGGGGTCCAGCAGGATCAGGCAGGAGCCTATTCCAGGGCTGCTGATGTGCTTTTCCCCAGAGCCGTGAGGGGTGGGGATGGCAGAGGCTGGGGCCGGAGGCTTCTCCACAATGAAAGTGGGAAGGAGGAACGCCCACAGCAGGACAGTGCAAGGCCCCTGCACACCCAGGAGAGCCCCAGCCTGCATGCCCAGGGGCAAAGGGAAGACAGCACTTCCCGTTTGACAAGCGGCCCCTCTCCCTTCATTGTGCACACTTGGTTCTTTGCTCCCTGAATTTTCACTGCCCAGCTGGAAAGAACCCTGTGGTGTACTCCACACCACTATGACAACACTGAGAAAAACAAGTATAATAAGAAAAGCCAGCACTTATAGAGTACTTACCATGTGCCAGGTACTGTCCTAAACATTGATAAATATAACCATTTAATCCCCACCACAACCAAATGAGGTGCATACTATTATTGCCTCCATTTCACATATAAGGAAACAGTGGCAGTATGAGGTTGACCAGCTGGTCGGGTGGGTTGCCCAGCCCACCACATCCAGCCTTGAGGGCAGGACAGTGTCCTGTTCCCTTCTTCTCACTCCTGAGCTCACAGAGTAGGCCCTGGTACGGTGAGTGCCCCATAAGTGAGTCACTTCATTTTACACATGGGGAACCCGAGGCTCTCACTCTCTGTACTGTCTCCTAGCAGACTGTGTTCACGTCATCACCACGCACATAGTACGGAGCAGTAGCAAACTACTGGAGAGACCAAACATTTTCATCCTATTCTGTCCCTTTAGGTCTGTAACGAAAAAAGAGAGAATGAGGTGGAGAAAAGGGGAAAAGGGAAATTCTCAAAGGCTTTGTAAACTTTGGAAAACTCACAGTTTCTCCAGGCAAATTATGCCCACCCCCCAACCCCCCCAAAAATCTGTTTTTTAAGTAACTACATCAGAAAAAGAAAAGGTGATCTTCCTTTATGAAGTCACAGCAAAACACAAACTTTTTTTTTTAATGGAACTTAGCAGAAATAGTAAATTAACTTCCTAAAATAAATGCAAACACACATCTAAACCTGGACATGCACCAACAACAAAGAATGGGACAAATCTCACACTAATTACTGTTTGAATGAAGATCCGGTTGTTAATTGCAGTATGTTTCAGGCATTCCACACGAGCAACTTACCTGAAAAGCTTGTCAATTTGTATGTCAGGAAAGTTGGCAATTAAACACTTCAATTCCCTATAGACTTTATCAGAGATATGATAATCCTTACATAGTTAGATTATAATTATTTTGTTCATCAAATGAAGTTGATATTTAGTTTAGGAAAGTGTTACTCTTATAGTCTTACAAAAATCCCCTGGGACCTGAACTCGACAAGCAGTATCTGAAACAGGCTTTTTGTATGGAACCCAAAAGGAGGATAGGAAATGGCATCTTCAACCACAAAGCACATTTCCGTAACCTTGTCTACACATGACCTTCACTTCCTCAACTGAGAAAGTCACTTTTAAATAATGACCTTTAAAAGTAAACTGGTAAGATAAAATATTCCTTTTGTGGTATTCTTGCCCCCTCCACCCCCCGAAAAAAGCATAATCTCCATAAAATCATATGGCAAGATCAGACAAAACCACCATGCTGAGGGATAGTCTACCAAATAACTCGCCTGTACTTTGCAAAAATGTATGACCATGAAAGGCAAAAGAAGACAGGAATTATTCCAGAATTAAAGGAGACTAAAGGGACATCACAACGAAATGCAACTTGTGATCTTGGATTAACCCTTGACCAGAAAACACTAGTTTTTCTGGTTTTTGTTTTTTTGCTGTGAAGAACGGTTGGTGAAATATGAATAAGGCCTGCGGACTAGATAACACTGTTATATTAATGCTAACTTTTGGTCATATGTCCTTATTCCTAGGAAATGCACATTGATGTTTAGAGGTAAAAGGGGCATCCTGTCTGCCACTTTTTCTCAAGTTGATCAGCAAAAAAAAAAAAAAAAAAGAGAGAGAGAAACCAATAAAGCAAATGTGGTAAGATGTTAACGATTGGGTATCTGGGTGATGGATATACAGGAGTTCTTTGCACTATTCTTACAACTTTTCTGTAAGCCTGAAATCCTGAATGAAAAGTTACCAAAAACTAAAAAGTAACCTTGCAGTGTGAACACATTTCTGTTCCTTGGTTTGGGATTTGGAGACCAAGTCATTAATTCATTCAAAACATACTCTTTAAGCATCAAGTTCTGTGTCAGGCATTGTTCAAGGTGCTGGGGATACAGCAGTGAATGAAACTGATACAAAGTTCCTGACTCAAAGGGGAAAATGCAGTAATTCAGAGGTTTCTGCCAAATCCCGGTCTCACTTGGATGACAAGACCACGTTCATGATCTCCTCCCAGCCTTCACCAAAGACACAAAACCCCAAACCCTTCAGACTTCACCCAGGGTTCTCCACGTAGCAACTGGCACTGGTGTCTGAATGGGATCCTTGCCACTCCCTCCCGCTCATCTCCTACCTCCAATCCCAATTTCCCTGCCAAGTATCTCAAGACTCCCTCTCCTCCTCTCTGTGCTTCTGCCCCTGGAAGAGGCTCCCAGTCTCTCCCCCAGGCTGCGGGGACAGCCTCCCAGGAAATTTCCCTCACCCGACCCACGCTGCCCACACAACCTTCACTCGGCAGCCAGAATGGTCAATTCAAAGGCACCTCTGATCACGCCATACCCCTACCCCCGGCAATTCAAGGGCTTTCTGTGGCATCTGGAAATAAAGAGTCCCTTTCTTTCACAGCTCGTGACAGCCTCCTGTGTGTGATTATTTAATAAGCGGCTGACTCTTCTATCACCCAGCAAGCTCTGTGAAAGCAGAAACCACGCCTAGATTTGCACACCACTGTGAGGGCACAGTCAGCATTCAATTAATATTTGCTTAATGAGGTGGGTAAGTAATTAAAATAATTAATGCCTGGCTTGGGCCACTGAATGAAGAGTGGTGCCATTCACTGCCACAGGGGGCTCAGAGAAGAGCCAATGTAGGAGGTGGGGGGTGCACAGATCAAGATACCTAGAAGCAGCTGGAAATGGGGATTTAGGAAAAGGCACTCATTCTCTTCCCAAAATGTGCTGTGCCCCTAAACCACTCTTTTAGAATTCTTTCCTGGCCAGTGGAAAGGAACAGGTGGGGCAGGCTGAGTAAGGTCCACATTCTCTTCTGCTCTATAACTTGCCATTTGCATCAAATTGTCTCAAGGTGGCCTGATTTACAGGCTGGCTGAAACAAATGCACAGCAACCTGTTTCACTCAACGTCTTTCTATCTCCCAGCAATGAGCATGGCGGTGGGGGAATAGGGGGTCGCTTAGGGAAGGCTGGATGAACTGAGTTGGAAGTTTTCTGGTAGAAATGCTTTCAAAAGAAGAGAACACAGCTGTGATTCTTGATCACATTCATTTATTTTATTCTTCTGGGGACTTGGAATCCATCAAGCATATCAAATTATGGCAAATGATTCCAGACTATGCCTCATTTCAAACCGCTGATGTGACAGAAACATCAATGCTGTTCTAAAAATAATAATAATTAAAAACTTCTTGCAGTTCTGTTATTTCACATTTAAATGAACTTCCATCACGGATTTCATAACTCCCTCAAAAATGTCGTCTTGCTTTTAAAGCCGTCATATTTTCCTATATTGAAGTGGTAGTCTTGGGGGCCAGTCCCATAGTTCTCTGCCTGTCACACATCCCTTCTGGAATTCCTAGGGTCCTTTTCCAGTTGCCACTATGAAAAAGTCCTGTCACCATAGTCCAGAGTTTCTCAGCCTCAGCACTATTGACATTTGGGGCTGGATAATTCTCTTTTGTGGGGGGGCTGCCCTTTGCACTGTGGACGTTTAGCAGCATCCCTAGCCTCTGTCCACCAGATGCAGTAGTACCCCCACCTCAGCTGTGACAATCAAAAATGTCTCCAGCTATTTCACATGTCCCCTGGGAGCACAATGGCCCTGGCTGAGAAGCACAGCTGTGGATATGGCCCTGGCCTCTCGGTGCCCAGGCTTCCCGGGAGTTCTGCCTCCTGACATGGTTGGAGCTCTGGTCAAGACCAGAAAGAGAATAATACCATTTGGGTACAGGTATGAAGAAAAAGTGGGGGCACAAATTAGCTTCGAGCTTCTTCTTGTCTCGAATTCTACAACTTGGCTCATCTACTGATGTCTATGAGAGCAACATTTTACCTTTCCTGGACTCCCCTCTAACATTTTTCAATTTCAGTGGCTTTTTCCTCAACTGCTATTGGGGCAATTCTGCAGTCCAAGGGAAAACAGGCAGGATGTTGCCTTAGTAGGCAGAGAGCCTCCAAGTGCCCAAAGGGGGTCGCTGTGGGGACCCAGTTACTACCTGGTACATGGCAAACAGCTCTCCTCTCCTTTAGTCCCCTCCTCCCTCAGCAGTGAGGCCCTCAGCTGGTCCATCTATCCAACGAGCAAGGTTTCGCTTAAGGCCACCATCCTGGCAATCTCCAGCCCTGGACCTGCTTCCCAGTGATTCCTTCTGCCACCTGGGCCCGGACAGAAAGGTGCCTGTTTCCACCTGCAGCTACTCTCTACATGTTTAGATTTGTGGAAGAAAAGCAGAGACCAAATCAAAAGCAAAACACATTTTTTTCAATTACTAAAACCTCCTGAATCTGCATTTGAAACAGGAATAACAAGAACAACCTAACACCACAAAATGCTCATAGAAAGACAACACCTCACCTGGACCATGCTCTCTACGCCTGACGAGCGGTCAGCCAACAGACCCGGCTGGGAAAATGTGTAGTTCAAGTCAAGCAGGGTGCATGGATAATCAGTGGCAATCAAAAGTTTCTGGGCAAACTGGTGGCCTCTGCAGTTGAGGAGGGTGGTTTGCCAGCCGTGTTCAAGAGGGGACTAGGTAAGGAAGGCAGTGGAGGGGAAACAATGGGGCCTCCTGATAGAACCCAGGAGGGCAGGGAGGAGGCTGGCCGAGGTCACTCGGCACCTGCTGGAGCCCACAACACAGCATCTGGGTTTGTCTTGCTCTTCCACTCATACTCTGGGGCCTCTGAACCTCTCTCTGAGTCTCATGTCACAAATATGCGTAAATAGTCATTGAATCTTCTCATGGGGAAAGCTATTCTAAGCATGATGGCTATGGCAGAAACCACAGAAAAGATAGATTTAACTATTTAAAATCTAAAACTTCAGGAAGTTAAGAAAGACCTTAAAGTTGAGAAGCAAACCCTAAATTGGAAAAATTATTTGCACCAAACATGTGATACTGAAAATATTCCTATCATGCTATATTAAAAGAAATTACAAGTCAATAAAAAAAGATACAAAATCCAATAGAAAATGGGGTTAAAGACATGATATACACCAAAGAAGAAATACAAAATGGCCAGTAATGATATTAAAAGGTCAACCTCATTAGTACTAAAAGACATTTACATTAAAAATGTAATATTTTTTGTCTATCAAATTGGCAAAGTTACTCTTTTTAAAAAGAGCTAATATTAGAAAGAAAACACACGGCTTGTGGCTCAGACTAGTTTAATCCAGGGTTTCCCGACCTGGGCACCACTGACATTTAGGGCTGGATAATTTGCTGAGGACAGCTGTCCTGTGTACTGTAGGGTATTTGCAGCATCCCACACTTCTACCCACAAGATTCTAACAGCACCTTCTTCCAAGTTATGACAAACAAAAATGACTTCATACATTGGCAAATATCCCCTGGGGGACAAAATCACCCGGATGAGAGCCACTGGTTTAATCTTTGTGGAAAGCAATATAAAATGCATATATACCATTTGACTGTTCAAATCCACTTCTAGGAAGTTACTCTAAGGAAATATATATTTATATACAAGGATGTTCATTACAATGTTGTATATAATTCTGACAAATGGGAAACCGCATTAAATGTTATATGTCTGAATACAAGAGACTGTGTCAACAAATTATGACACAGCAGCCTCTCAAGATGTATTCCTGCTAGGATATACCGCTAATAAAAAAAAAAGGTAATAAAGCAAAGTGTTCAGAATGATTCTATTTTGATTTATATATATATATATATATATATATATATATATATATACACACACACACACACATAATATTTAGAAAAATGTCTGTAAAGACACATGCAAAAATGTTAATGGTGGGTGGTGGAACTGTGTTAGTGGATTTTTTTTTAAATGTTTTGCAGTTATCATGTATCTTTATTGTTGCATTCAGTGGAAAAAGGTGTTTTTGGTGACAAAAGAAGCCACCTTGTAGGGGCTGGAAGAGCTGCTCTCACAATACAACCAGAGCAGAAAAAGATGCCCTATGGTTCCATACAACATACAAAAACAAGAACTGCATGCTTGGAAACATTTTTGCTTTTGTGGATTTTCCTGAAAAATGGTCAAATTGGCATTGTCTTAGAATGGTCTCTGCTTATCTGCAAAGGGCCTCAGCTTCCAACTTTAGAGCCTGCGACCGTCATGTCTTAGAATGGTCTCTGCTTATCTGCAAAGGGCCTCAGCTTCCAACTTTAGAGCCTGCGACCGTCAATCAGAACACATTGGATACATCTTCTGAAGTTGCTGCTGTCTTCCTGAGTCCCTTCCAACCACTCCTTTAGGTGGCTGACTCTCAAAGCCAGCCAGGAGTCTGCCTTATCCATATCTGCAGGTAATTAGGCAAGCCATATAAGCAGTTCCCCCACATAAAGCAGGACAGTAAACGGGAAGGTCCCTGGTGGGGATGGGCCTTCCACTACAGACAGCTGGTTTCCAGGCTGTTACCCTCCCTCCTTCCAGAGAGAATGATAAGGGGATCAATCGCCTTGGTCTGTATGGCTCCGGGGCTATTATCTTATTATAAAGTCCCGAAGAACTGGTCTGGGTAGGGATTATCCTGGTAGGATTTTCAGATCAAAATCAGTTCCCACAAATGAAAACCAGAATCTAAATTAGATAGCTCTGGCCTATTTTGTTTCAGAGACCCACAAAGACATATGCTTTCTTTGCTTCAAGGGAGACATTGAAAGGCAGCCACATAGAAAAATATAACATGATTTCCTGGTATCTATACATCTATTCATTGACAAAACTTTACTGGATGCACGGCAATACAGTAGGTGCTGGGGTGCCACCGTGAAAGATGCACCTCCTGCCCTCACGGGGCTTCCAGTCAGGCAGGAGACCCACCTTCAATCAAATAACTGCATAATTTACCACTTCATTCTAGAGGAGGGGAAGCTCTTCAAAGGCAAATACAGCCAGAGTACAGGTAGAATGCATTACAGGTACATTTTTCCTGGGTAGATGGGTCAGAAGAGGTTTCCCAGTGGAGTGAGAGTTCAAACTCAGACCAGAAGGGAAAAAAGGAGCTGGACAGGGAAATGGTTACAAGTGGGGAAGGGATAGAGGTGGGAAAGGAGGGACAAGTAAGCTATTAAACATTCCAGGAAGCACAGGGTAAGCAAATGCCTCAAGTGGCAAGGAGCTTGACTTGAAATGGGAAATAATTTTTATTCATTGAACAAAGAAGATCGCATGGTAACGTAGTCCAACAGCTGCAGATACTTTCTCAGTAGCAGCTCCTACCAGTTTCTGTTTGGAAACCTTACCACCGCCCCAGGTCACGTATTCCATTACGGAGCAAGCTAAACTACTGGACGTTCCTTTCTTAGTTCACAGTCCAGCCTGAATTTGATTATTACATATATAGGAAAATTAGTAGAGTAATAGCTCCGGAAAAGAGGCAGAAATAATCTCTCCATGGACTTGGGTCTCAGTAAAGACAAGCAATAAAGCAGTAAATGTAAGCATTACTTGGGAACGAAAATAATTTAGTCCAAATACTCTACATTTCTGTGATCCTTACCCCAGGGAAAGCCCTTAGAGAACCTGGGGAAAGGCTGATTAACATCCCTCTCATTTACTTCTCCAGCCCAGCTCCCTCGGGCCCATGTGTCCCACTGTCTGTTGACGGCACCACAGCACCACATGGATGTCCCTCGGGCACTTCCCCTCCTGTCTAACACTCAAGCCTCAAGCACGCCCACTGGCGATGCGTGTCTCACTATCTGCCCATCACCTCTGACTTTCCCACTCTCAGGACAGAAAGCTGGGAGGCATCCTTGACTCCTCCTTCTCCTTCAGTGTCCTTCCCCAACCCCTTACCATAAAGTCTGGATAATTCTACTCCAAAAATGGAGTTGCTGCATATGAGCAAGCAGGACATGCCCTGTCCAACTGCAAGGATGGACAGGATGTGACTGAATACCTGGCATTGTGCAACACGGCGTTCCTGCCCCACATGATATCTCAAATCCGTCTGCTTCTCTCCATATCCACTGCCACCCCCTGACCCAAGCCATCTCATCTAAATGGGGTCTGTCTTATTCTCTTGCCTCCCTCTAATCTGTTCTCCACAAAGCAACCAGAGGGAGCTTCTCCCCCTCCCCTTGATTTTAACCATTTTTAATTACACAACTCAGTGGCATTAATTACATTCACAACATTGTGCTACCATCACCACCATCCACTACCAAGACTTTTTCATGACCCCGCACTGAGTAATAACTTCCCAGCTCCCACCCCTGCCCCCTAGCCCCTGGTAACCTCTAATCTGCTTTCTGTCTCTATGAATGTGCTTGTTTTAGATATTTTATATAAGTGGGACCATACAATACTTACCCTTTTGCACCCGGCTTACTTCACTCTTACTTTCACCTTACTTTCCACCTTACTTTCAAGGTTCATGTATCAGCACTTCATTCCTTTCTATGACACATCATTCCTTTCTATGTGCAAATCAGACTACGTCCCTGCACTGCTCAAGAATGTCAACAGATCTGCACTGAAACCCCTTTCCACAGAAGCCCCTAAACCCTAGCTCCAAGACGTTCCATGAGCCTTCCTTCCTCTACCCGCATCTCCAGCTTCTCACATCACTTTCGCCCTGGCTCACTGCTCTCCAGCCACACTGGCTTTTTTGCTTCCTTGGGCCTGCCCAGCTCTTCCCCACCTCAGGACCTTCACAGCTCTTCCCTGTACTGGAATGCTCTTTGATAACATGTTTCTCTTCTTTTCTCAGATTTCAATGTGAAGGTCAATTCCTCGAAGAGGCCTTTACTGACTTCAAGTGACCAATGCCAATCCTCCAATCTAAATTAGGTCCCTCAGTTATTTTATCTCAGTGGATCATTTTTCTTCATAGCATTAATACATTTTATGGCCAACATATCTGCGTGATTCTTTTATGACTATTTGCCCCACTATCTGTAAACAGCATGATACCGGGACTATACTTATTTTGTTCACCATCCGTATCCCCAGAATCTAGCTCAGAGCCTCCAACATAGCAGTTGCTCAATGAACAGTGGCTGAAGGAATGTATAAACCTATCTTTTCATATATCATTCCTTTCTTTTGACAGAAGCCAAAAAGCCACCAATTCATCATTGGGCTCTCTAGCACTTGCCTAAAAGGCAAACTTGAGAGCTTTTTGTTGAAAAAGAGACCGTATGTTTTAGAAGCAGATGGTCAGGCAGCGAAGTTGACTTTTTCTTACCGTATAATATTTTATTGATTCTAAGATGCACATTTTAAATATCATTGAAATCGAGGAGCATTTTACAATCAATAGTATGTCAGTTTAATTGGCAGCAGTTTTTTTCTTAAAGGTATATAAAATAATGATGCATCTTCAAATTGATGGGCCCATGGATTCAACGAAATGAGCATGTAAACAACACGGACCTGTACTTTCAGCTGGTTTGGGTTTTGCCTCTGCTTGAGGCAAGGCTGCTAGACAGCTGCAAGGACCACCAAGCACTCTAATGGGCCCTAGAGCACTGAGCAGACCAGAACTCCAGAATTCCCATCTCTGACGGTATCCCATACTTCTCTGATCCTGTCCACACCACCAGACTGAAATGACCAGTCCTAAATTCTCGAGAGCATCTATAGGCCAAAATCTCTGCCTTCAAAAGACTCAGCGACAGGAGCTACCTCCACACAAGTGTCCTCTGGGCCCATTATGATACACACACCTAGTCAACGTTCATTTCATTCCACCTCGTGTTATAAAGTTAGTCTACCTACACCTCCCCTGTTAGACTCTGAACTCCCAAGGCCAAGGAGCATTCCTCCTCGCCTTCGCATCACCCCTGCACCAGGCAGAGGACTTGGCACACCCTAGGTGTTCAATATGTTTGTTGAACTGGTCCCAATGTCCATCCATCTCAGGCAATTTGCCCAGACAATCTTCCTGTACTAAACAATTCCAAATTAAAATGCCAAAGACTAGAAACCTGGAACGGGAGAGGGGGGTCTAATAATTGATTTCAGGAAAAAAGTAGAAATTCTAAATTTCTTTGAATTCTTTTAAAATATGCAAACCTTATCAATTACTTAGTCATTTCAGAGGATGTCCAGATAACGATTAATTCCTAACGATTATTAGTCTGAATTTGTACCTGATTCCCTCATGCTTAAGTTACAAAAGATTAAGATGGAACAGTGGCATTGGAAATACAATCCCCTTTTTAATTGCACCATTTCTGATGCAGATACTCTTTGATGCATGTAACTAATTCAAACCTTCACTACTTCATATAAATCTGAAATGCTTAAATATTACCCAAAAAGGTAGTGAAATACTACACACACATGTGCATACACACACACACAAACACACACAGAGCAGAAGACTCCAGGACTCCATCCCCTCGTCTAGAGAATATATGTCCCTAGTCAGAGAGAAGAGAAAACCCAGACAATACAGCAATCCCAGTAACCAGTGTAGGGACTGGAACTAACCCAGAGGTAGGACAGGTGTCACAGGCCACAGGCGATAGGAACCAGACCCAGACAGAAGCCAGGAGGAGAACACATGGGCGCCAAACCCTTCTTTCTCCAGAGGCCACTCCTCAGTCAGAGTAGCTGGTAGAATCCTTGCCCAAAAGCTAAACAGGGGACCTAGAAGGGACAGATTAGAGATTTGAACCTGACTCATATCAACTGAATAACATGAGAGTGTGAAGAATGCAACTTCATCTATCATAACCTATATCCCAGAGTGACATCACAGGGAAATGAAATTGCAAATGGGTCTGCTGATGTGCAGTGGTCAGCTGGAAAAAAGGGGAACAAATGGATGGGGGCAGAGAGACAGTGGGCTGTGGCCTTTGTACCCTGGGCATAAACAGGCAGCAGAATAAATCCTGTTGTCTCCCAGTTCATTTGCCTGTGTTTACCAAGCTCTTATTCTTTGCAAAGCAACAACATCCAGAGAGATGTGCAAGGTAACAGGTAGAGAAGGAGTTCAAAGAACTAACGTATGCCTCTTGTCCAGGAGGGGCAGGCTCTGGTTGACCAGTTCAGTTGCCATGCCTCCTTTTGTTGTAAATTGCCTGCAGGATCTGAAATGTCTCTTTGGCTCAAACCTTTAGCCATATCCCTCAAGACTGAAACCCTCTCACCCAAAGAAGAAGTTAGAGATTCAAACAGGGCAAGAACACACGATGTCCTCACAGTTCTGAGTGTTATAGCCAGTGACTGGTAAAAGATAATGGATAAGAAAAAAGGCGATCACCCCTAGGAAACTGAGATAGTCTCACCAGGCACAAGATTTTTGATATCTCCGTCAACAAGCAAAGGCATATAACTACCCGTCTGTCAAGCAGGCCTGATGTTTACAAACAATGCCCTGTGCTGGCACCATTCAAGTCTCCCAGGGTCCAAGACACTGGCATTCGTGTGCTCAGCACTAGCAACCCAGCAGCTGCCCCGCATTTATTCCATGTAGCTCGCGGAACAATGTAATGGGAAAAAATGGTTTTAAACAGTGATGTAATAGTATACAAATTATGTAAACTGCCTCTGTGATTTTATTCCGATTCCCAATATAAATCTATACTGGACTAATTTAACTTCTTTTACTTTTTCTAATTTAATAACATTTAAATCTATCAATCCGCCATTGATTTTTAAGCAGCTGAATGGACTGAAATTGCAGGCTTCAGTTGCAAGCAAACTGGCACAGCTGTGTTTTTAAGCCAGCCCTGTTCCCACTCAGTGTTTGGGACAGGAGGCTCCTTATCCATTCTTCCAGACAGGTCTTCCAACAGGATTCTCTATTTCTTAATGGAACCTCCTTCCTTGGAGTTCCACAGGCTCTTCACCTCTGTGTCTCCACGGCCACCTCACCTCTGCTCTCCTTGGCCCTCTCCTTCACCCTGACCCCATATCCAGTCAGTCGCCAGGTGTGAACTCCTCTACCTGCCCAGCGGTTCTTTCCTTCCTCTCTGTTCCAGGCCCCACTGCTGACTCCGACCTCCCCAGCACCTGCCTCATTTCAGCCTGACCTCCCTGCACCCAGTCTTGTTTCCTCCTTTCTATGATACCTACTTATGGCTGATAACCTTCCAGGAGAAAAGTGATCATGTGACTTTCTTGTTCATGTGGAAAGAGAGAGTCCACACTCCTTAACCTGTCTTTCAAAGCACTCTAAGGCCTGGCCACCTCCGAACAACTCAGCGTTAAATCCTGCTGCTCCCTCTTACGTCCTCAGTGCACTGACTGCTCACCCACCCAGAGGCATACTTAGAGCCTTATGCCACCCTTCTGCCTGCTGCAGCCCCGGACTCTGAATAGTCAAACCTCCCTGTTCACCAAGGTCCGGCTTAAATGTCCAATCTGCAAAAACCCTTCCCTGACCAGTGTGGATGGAAAGGATCCTTCATTCCCAACTCTCTGATGACTTTTCTTTGCTAGGCACCGCGGGTGTTCACGGCCCTCCCCCCACCCCCCGGGATCCTCCAGTAGGGGTATTCCCTGAGGACTGGCCCCTGTCCAATTCCTGCATCCTCCTCTGGGCCTAGCACCCGTGCCATGCCCACAGCAGTCACTGCACAACACTCACAACTTTGCGGCAGCCAGACCAGGTGTCCCCCTTCCCGTTCTCGGGCACCCTGTAGGCAGCCCTACACACCAGGTAGGTAATTTTCCCTAATAAAACCAAATCTCCTTTCTATGATTCCAAAACACAGGTAAATATTCCCAAGTGATTATGAACTCTTTTCATTTGCAAACTACCCAAATGAGCACAGAGGTCACAGACTGCACCTTGAGGGCAGCTCAGCCCCAGACGGCAGAGAATGTGACTTGGGCAGGTCTGGAGACGCTCCACGCTGTTACTACAGGCTGCGCCCGTTAATGTTTAGGATACTCGGCATCCAGTTGCAAAGGGCACAGAGGACTAGCGCTTGGGGGGCGGGGCGGGCAGGGAAGAATATCCGGAGTTCTACCCTGTTGAATCCTAGCTCCAAACTTTTCCCTCCGCCACCGCGGCACCCGACCACCAGCCGGCACCGCCTGATGGCCGTGATGCCACCACACCTGCCGGTGCCGGAAGAGAAAAATGCGTGGGATGCGGAAGGCAAAGTGTTTTTTTTTGTCGGACCTTGAGGGGATCCCGGGCGGGTCCTTCTGGTTGCCGAGGATGCGGGGCCAGGCGTCCTGCCCCCCGCGAGTCCAGGCCGGCGCATCCCGGCTCGGATCAGATAGGGATGAAGATGCCTTGCTGCTGGCGCTGATGCTGAGCCTGCAGCGCGGAGTGACAGCCGCTCCCCCAACCCCTGCGGGGGGCTGAGCGCCCGGCTCCGCGTCCCCGGGGTGCCTGCCCCGCCTGACTCGCTCGGGTCCCAGGACAGGGCCCGCAGCCGCTACTCACCCGGAGGGTTGACCGCCGCCGGGGTTGCCATCTTGCTCGGGGAGGATCGGCGCGCGCCGGGCGGGAGGGCGGGGACGGGCGGCGCGCAGCCGGGCGCCCCCCGGGGCCAGGAGCGGCCGGAGCAAGCTCAGGCGCCGCCGCCGCCGCCGCCGCCGCCGCCGCTACACAAAGGACGACGCGGGCGGGCGAGTGCGGCGCTCCCTCCCGCTCTCCTCGCCGCCGCGGCCGCTCGTCACCCCCGCCTTTATCTCCTCCTCCTCCCCGGCCTCCTCCTCCTCCCGGTTCAGCCTTTGTCGCGCGGAGGGGAGCGCCGTCCGCGCCGCTGGAAGCCGGGCCCCGGCTCTCCAATCCGAGCCGTAGCACCGCGAGACTTGGGCTGCAGGCCGCGGGACCCCCGAAGATTAGGGCAGCTGGCTGGAGGGGGCGCCCTCACTGGCCGGGGGAGGCAGGCGTGCGACCGCCCCCTCGAGCCCACGCGGGCGCTTGGGCCTGACCAGTCTGGAGACCTCAGGCGCACCCCCTGCCTTAACCCGTTTAGTCTTGGTTTGCCCACCACACCCACTCCCCAGGTGTCCCTGGACGCATCGCCTAGTACCGAGGGGCGCCGTTCCCAGGCCAGGGGTCCAAGGCGGAGCCGGTGAGAGAGAAGCCCATTAAGATTCAGAGGGAAGTGGGGTCCTTAGAGATGGGCGCGAGAAACAAAGGCGCCCCAGTGCTGCCCACTTAGCATGCCAGGGCCGCGCTGCGCGGCTCCCGGGGCCAGAGCCGAGGTCTCGATGCCGAAGGGAGGACGCCCAGCACCCAGAGATTCTTAAGGCAACGGGCACCTTCAAGGCCACCGCGACACATAGCTTCCGGTGCGGTCAGTAAACAGATGCAGGCAGAGGCATCAGGTCCCAGGAAATTGTGAATGACTTGGCTTTGAGGAAGGCGCTGACCTCTGCTGCCCTTCTGGCCAAGATGACTGTCATTGGTTATTACCTGGGGTTGTTGCAAGAGGCTTATTTATACGACCAAATGGAGAACTTAAAAAAGATTTTTTAAAATGGTTCAGTCTACATATGCTGGTGAAGTTAGGCTGCAGAGAGCATGAAAGGATTGTTTCTCAGACTCTAGGATCCCTGTGGGAGACCATGGCTTTTAGGAAGAAAATGTCACCCTAGTGGGTGCCTGGTGAAAGTTAGATGAAAGAATAAGTGCATCACATGGTGGGGGCCCAGAAGGACAAGGTGGCCCTGAAATATAGACATGTTTGCAGACATCAGACTACCTTAAATCCTTCCAAAGAAGCAGTTGTTCAGGGGTAGAGAAACAATGCTTGGGGTATATTTTCAAATAAGTGTATTATTTCAGGAGTTTTGTCACTACATATTGACTAATAGGTGCATAATGATTCAACAAATGTTGAATGTCAGCTCTGTGGCACACACAAAGCTAAATGTTGGGCATACCTTAGAAAGAAAGTCACAGGGTCTCTGCTCTCCTGGGGTTTCTAGTCTGGGGAAGGGATGGAGAGGATAAAATAAGGTATCTGTACTCCAGAAGCACACAGCTGCCTTGGGGACACAGAATAAAACCCCTGAAATGAGCATTTCCAGCTTGTGGTCACTGCTGAATGAATAAGGGCAGAGAAGAGGTAGAGTGGTGAGGAAAAATAAAAACTAGGCTTTGAAGAAACGAGTTGGATGTGCAGAAGTGAAAAAGAGAAGACATTTCAAATGAAGAATAAAGCCTATATCCAAAGTATGTTCTGGCCACAGGAAACGCCAGGCCCTGATAGAGATAAGAGAGAAATAAAGAGTTCAATCCAGATATGAGCTGTGACCCACTTCCTTCTCTCAAAGTAGACTGTCCCTGATTTCCCCAACTTCAAGCCAAATGAGAACTCAGCTTCTTTTCTACATATCCCAAAGGACAACACACTCAAATATTCAATTAATTACCCCACATACTTGATTAATACACAGTATAACTTGACTGAAGTTTTCTTAAGGTAAGTGCAAGAAAAAATTCACCTTGCTCGCTTCACATCAAATGAGGTGAAAATCCGTCTTAGATATGTCTGCTTTCCAGAGTCCCTTCTTGGCCCTGCTCCCCACAGACAGTTCTGTCTCTGGTGGCTATTCTACATATACAATGTCCAGCCTTACTGTCCTCCCCCTGCCACCACATCCTGCCATGTTCTTTCCGTTCTCCAACTCTACACCTCTTAGGAGAAAGCAAGTTCCTCTCCTTGGCTTTTGCATATCAGTTTAGCAAACATTTTAGCCACTACAAGCAGCTTATCTTGGTATTATCTCCAAACAAATGTATTTCTAATATTTTCTCTAAAAAAATAAAATTGTAATGACATTTACATATATATGCAATATATATATATATACACACACCACATCCACATCTATAACTATACATATTTGTTTGAAGATAATGCCAAAGTTTTGACAAGTTTTACTTTCTTACTGTGCTCTCGCCTTCTGCCTATTTTTCTAAATATTGCTCTTCAAGTATCTTTAGTAGTGGATCTTGCACAAGCCTTCTTCTTGCACTTGTCCATTGCAATAAAAGACAGGCCAATGTGAACAGCTGTTGGAGGTTAGGACACATTCCATAGTCTGCTTGAAGTCGGTCATGCTGCGGTTTTTAGTAAATAATAAATATGTCTGAATTTTAACAAAGAAGGAGACATTTTATCTTCGCTCCCAATATATGCATATCAGAGGTGAAAGGACCTTTTGACATTGCCCAGTTCAGCCCCCAGAGTTTGCAGATAAGGAAACTCAGGCTAAGGGTAGAGAAGCGAGTTTCCCAAAATGACACAGCTCGATAGCGGGACAAGGTTTAGGAAGGGGTTGCCCACAGTGCTGGGATTTGGTGGCCAAGGGGGTAAGAGGGGTGAGAAGGGATGGGGTATGGGTGATTTGGGCCCTTACCTTCTCTGCCTTGTCTCGTGGAATTAAATAGGTTAAATACCCAGAAATATCGATTGTGTATGAAAGCTCCGCTTAAGTAAACAGTCTGAAATGGAGCGGTTAGTCATTGTTGAATACTGAGTGGCGTTTGCACAATACAGTGGTCTCATGCTAATTGTGAGCGTTAGTAGACTGTGACCAGTTAACAGCTCAGGAATTCCACTCAACCTTTAAACAACCTAGAACTCTTTTAAATTCCAGTGCAGGCTGTTGAATTTGAAGCAGAGATTTGCATTTAAAAAAAAAAATTAATGCAGACTGACTGGGTCCATAACACACAGTTCTGGACAAAGTATTCCCACAAATGGCCAGGGTTTGCCAGCTGAAAATACCAGGGCCCCAGAGCCTTGTTTTTCTTTTTTGTTTGTTTGTTTTTTGCTTCTCTTGTTTAACTTGGTGGTGGTAGGAAATCACCCCAACTCTGCTTTATTTCTCTTTGAGTCTCAACACCAGAGAAAAAGGACTTCCATTGCATTATGTATAAAGATCCAAGGAATTTTTATCTTCTTTTGACTTTAAAGTGGCAAAAAACTAGAAAGGAAGCAAGAACTGCTGTGGAAGTGGTGGGGCACTTAATGAACTGCCATTATCATGAACACAAGCCTTTTCTCTCTGACCTAAAGTCCTATATGCCTCCTCTCTACATTTCCTCACTCCTTCATTCTTTCTGACGTCTTTCTCTTCACTGATGAGAAAAGCTTAGAGGTCTTTTTTATCCCCACTCTTACCTCCTTAGCTTTACACACAGGCAAGAGCTGCCCACACAGTTTATGTCTGGGCATCCCCTCCTCCCTTCTCCATCACGTCCTTACTTAACACTCAGAGTCTGAAGTGAACGAGATCTTTGTTTTATGTGAAAAGGCATAAGCACTGGCCTCTGAGGTGAGAACCCTGGGACAGGCTTTTGCTCTGTCACTTACTCTGTTGCTGCTGGGACTTAGTTCAACCTCTCTAAGTCTCAATTTCCCCATCTGTAAAATGGGTGTAATGTTATATACTCTGCTGAGTTATAGTGAAGATCACATTGAATGAGGTAACATGTATGCTGTACACTGTAGAGACTTTAAAATGCTCTTCTGATGGTGTCACAAAGGGAAGAAGAAAACTGTGATAAATCCCTGCCCAAGAGATATAGGAAGGGAAGCTCATCATGTTTTATATTCATGGCGAGTGGCAAGAAGAAAGAAGGAAAGGAGGGGAAACAGGTAGTCAGAACCATATATTCTGACTTCTGTTTTCTGGGCCCAAGTCCCAGGGAAGGCAGAGGGGGTTTTGGTTGCTCCCCATGTGGAAACCTAGGAGGAGACAACCACACAAGGTGGTTCTCCAGGGATCGAGGGACGTGTCCAGAGCCTGGGCTTGCTGTGGTACTCCTAGCTCCCCAAGGCCTCGTGTGCTGTGCTCACAAACCTTATAATCCCACACGAGAGGACATGAAGGTATCCAAAAGGTCTAGAGTAGGATGCTTGGGTGAGGACTAAGAGGCCTCAGTGGGCAGGACTGAATAAATAAACACCAAAAACCAGGGCCAGATTTCCACTCCCAGTGCGAGTTCTACTAAAGATACCTAGGTGGCCCTCTTTTGCCAACAGCTTCCCAGAGAGGCCAGCACACCATGCCACATCTGTCCCCACATGTCGCTGCCCACTGCCACCACACCATGACCACCCAGCAGATAGTCATCCAGGGCCTGGGACCATGGGGTTTCCAACACATTGGGGGCAAGGACTTAGAGTAGCCTTACGCCATTTCCTGGTGAGATCACTCCAGGAAGCAAGGCTGGTTTAACTATTTTATGTATCAGAGATGTAATCATAGCCATCGATGGGGAACGTACTAGCTAACAACATGACACGCTTGGAAGCTCAGAACAAAATCAAGGGTTGCACAGACAATATGACTCTCATGGTAGCCAGATATGAACATAAAATCTGGTCTCCTCTGGTGACAGAGGAAGGGAAAGTCATCCAAACAAGATGAATTTAGCTTCTGAACCCAGAAGCCCTGCACATAGGAAGTGCCCCAACAGTAGGGCCATGCCCTTTACTGCCTCGCCCCTCCAGTGCTCTCCCTGCTGACTCTGTGACTTCTGTAAACATCTCCAACTTCAACAACATGTTGGAGTCTGTTCTGGTTTGTTAATGCGGCCTTTTCACAAAACACCTGAAATGGATTAGCTTTTATAAAAGGGTTTTATTTGGTCACAAAGTTACAGTCTTAAGGCCATAAAGTGTCCAATGTAATGCATCAATAATCAGGTACCCTCACTGGAGGATGGCCACTGGCGTCCGGAAAACCTGTTAGCTGGGAAGGCACATGGCTGGCATCTGCTCCAAAGTTCTGGTTTCCATTCCTCTCTAGGCCGCAGTTCCTCAAAAATATCACTCTTAGTTGCTCTTGGGGCATTTGTCCTCTCTTAGCTTCTCCAGAGCAAAAGTCTGCTTTTAAAGGCCAACTCCAAAATGTCTCTGTAAGCTGCAGCTCCTCTCTCAGCTCCTATATGTTATTCAAAGTGTCCCGCTTGGCTGTAGCAAGCCTGCTCCTTCTGTCTTAGCTTATATAGTGCTCCAGTAAACTAATCAAGGCCCATGCTGAATGGGCAGGGCCACGCCTCCATGGAAATTATCTAATCAGCATCATCACCCACAGTTGGGTGAATAGCATCTCCATGGAAACACTCCAAGAATTACATCTAATCAACACTAATACATCTGCCTACACAAGATTGCATCAGAGGTAATGGAGTTTTGGGGGACATAATACATCCAAACTGGCACAGAGTCAGCAGGGAAAGGTCTAATAGCAGACCCTTAGATCATACTTAGTCTCCAAGTGGCCTCATCGTAAACAAAGAATCTGAATTTTACAAGATGCTTTAGGAGAAACAGGAATCAAATGAGTCCCCAAAGCAGTCCACTTCATTCCTGGGTTTGCAGGAAATTTGGAGTCTGAGAAGAAAGGTGATCCCAACAAGCCCTCAAGATTCAGAAGTGTTAAGGCTCCAGTCACCAAAGTACTGCATTGATTGGAAAGGCCCTGAAGTTGCCTGAGTGTGACAAATGCACTGGCATTGTCAGCATTTTTGTAAACTGCAGGACCAGCCCACCACCCAGAGTGTTATGTGTGCACCAGTTGTGACACTCACTGAAATAGAAGGGCCATGTCTTTGTAGAGGATCAAAACTACTGTGGAAAGCATGCCTGGGAGTGGGTCACACCACCCAAGGGCTACGGCCAGATCGCCATGCTCTCCAAGTGAACCAGCTAGGTCTGCACTGACTACTGTTCTCCCACAAGTCCTACCGCAGTTTGTCCTCTAAATGTCCTCTGCTCTCCTGAAAGCTCTTGGTTTTATCCCTGCTTATTAAATGTCAAGTCCCCCAGCCTCTGCTAAATGACTCACCTTGACTGTGTGGTGCCTGCCTGTACAACTAACTGGAGATTGTTTTGTTCAGTCTCCTCTTGCGTGCTTCACCATGTCTCCTCCTTGCCCCAATTCTTCCCTGCTGTAAATGGACATCAGCTAAATTTGAACCAAACTGAATTTAGTATGTCTGACATTGATTTCATTTTTACTCAATGAATTTACAGACTCAAAAAAAAAAAAATTCTTTAACAGTCACTAGCCAAATGACCTGCCCAGCCCAGCCACTCAGAAAAATGAGCAAGCATCTAAGGCTCCCTGGTTCTCCACTGGACACCATCTCAAAGAGGAGCAGGAACGAACGAGGATGGGGACATTGGAACAACTGCACTTTCACCTGAAAGTCTGAACTATTTGACAGAGATTATTTAAGCCCAGGAGATACCATTAGTTTGTCAAGGTTAAAGCTCATTTGGCTCAAATGAACAATTGAAAAAGGAGCAATTTAAAGTGAACATATAACAGACATAAACATATCTCCAGTGAAAATATACCATCCATGAACTTTGCAGAATTAAAACCAAGTAACATGGTGTTAAAATGTATAAAACAAAAACTACTAGAAATTGAAGAAGAAACCAACAAAAATCACAATGGCTGTGGAGACTCTAACCAACTTTTTCCAGGTTTTGGTAGATCAAATAAACACCAACAATGGATAAATGTAAAATTTTTTTATTAGAGGATTGTTGTTTGCACTTGGTCATATTGTAAGACTGTAAGACTCAGCTCCACCTCCCTTTCCCAACTCTTCCTCTAAGCATGGGGCCAAATCACCCCAGATCCAACAGGAAGACATGTGGCTATGATTGAGTGGATTTGGGGACAATGATTGAACCATAATGCTACAAGCATAATCTTCCTCTCTGGAGATAGCTGCCTCTTGGGAATTGCTCTCTTGCAAAAAAGAAGCCAATGTCCAGAGGCCTCAGCTTCTTTAGGTATTGGAGAAACATGCTTGCTGTCGCTGACCCTTCTGCTGGGTTCTCTGGCATTGTCAGTTGCTGGTAACATCTGGATGGCTTTCTCCACATATAGAGGAATCAGAATGTAACAGTTTAGCTGCTAAACTGCTCACAGATCACAGCCTCAATTCTCAGCAATGCTGTTTACTCACTGTGTGAGTTAAACTCTTTGCGTTGTGGTTTCCTCGTTGATGAAAAAGAGATAATAATAGTGCTTATTTCATAGGGTGTATGTGAGAATTAAATGACTTCACATTTTTAAACATTATCTGGCACTGATTGGTATAATGCTAGTGTTTGTTATTATAAGAGGGTAAGGTTCAATAGATGAGGATGAGATGGCACAAATTTTTTAAAAATTAAAAAGGAATTCAAAACCACAGAAACTGACAATTTGGAAAAGAACATAATGATGACTGTTTGTGTAAAAAGATATACCCAGAGAAAAACTCACAGCTGCAAATACTTGATTATTAAATAAGAAAGAATGAAAATAAGTGAACTCAGCATTCAGCTCGAGAATCTCAGGGTCAACTAATAAGGATTCATTTTTTTGTACATGAAAGCACCCCAACTCAAATTAGCTTGAGCTCGAACTAGCGAGCTTACTGGTAAGATACTAAAGGTACCAATGTGTTCCAAAGAAAGGATTAACAACCAAAACGCAGAAAGCCAGGGATACAGTTAGACCTCAGGAGAACTGGAAGAAGGGGTCTGAACTCCACTGGGACCCACTGTACATTTCCCCTCTCCTTCTCTTTGTGTGTCATTCTCTCTCACTGCACAGAACCTTTCTCCATGTGGTAAAAGAAAATAACTCCTCATGGGTGGAGTTTCACATCTTGAGCCCCCATGACCAGAAAGGAACTCTCTTTCTTTGTCTATTTCAGATTTAAGGACATCTCAGGGAAGGGTAAGGGGTAGGGCCAACAGTGGCCAAGGATCAGAAGACCACGGCTGTCCAGCATGGGACAGGAAAGCAGGTCATGTGAGAAGAAAACAGCTGCTGGTGGAACCCTGGGATGGAGCCAGGGAACAAACAGTTCTCTAAAGAACTGGGAGACTGTTCCCAAGAGGAAGGACGCCAAGGCCGGGAGAACATTTCATAGACGTCCACTACAAAGTGGGGGGAAAATTAAAGTAGGAGGAAACCATTAACAAAAACAAATGCAGAAACCAAGTTAGCAAGCACACACACACACACACACACAATTTATAAATTAATAAGGGTTGAGTCTTTGGAAAGAACCTCTGTATATCTAATTCCACCTTCCTGTCTCTTTTGGCCTCTTGACACTTGTTCCCCACCCCCACTGACAATCATGCTGCAGTAAAATCCATCCACTTGTTTCTTCCTACATGCGCCATATTTCCTTTGCCCAGAATGGCCCTCTCCCCACAAACTTCTCATTCATCAATAACTATTGAGCTTCCTGGGGCAAGATGGCAGACTGGTGAGCTGTATGTTTTAGTTACTTCTCCAGGAAAGTAGGTAGAAAGCCACGAACTGCGTGGACTGGATACCTCAGAGCAATTTGACTTTGGGCATACTTCATACAACACTCATGAAAATGTGGAACTGCTGAGATCAGCAAAATCTGTAAGTTTTTGTGGCCAGGGGACCCGCGCCCCTCCCTGCCAGGCTCAGTCCCGTGGGAGGAGGGGCTGTCAGCTCCGGGAAGGAGAAGGGAGAACTGCAGTGGCAGCCCTTATCAGAAACTCATTCTACTGATCCAAACTCCAACCACAGATAGACTGAGACCAAACACCAGAGAATCTGAGAGCAGCCAGCCAGGCAGAGAGAAGACAGGCATAGAAAAAAACAACACATAAAACTCCAAAATAAAAGCGGAGGATTTTTGGAGTTCTGGTGAACATAGAAAGGGGAAGGGCAGAGCTCAGGCCCTGAGGCTCATATGCAAATCCCAAAGAAAAGCTGATCTCTCTGCCCTGTGGACCTTTCCTTAATGGCCCTAATTGCTTTGTCTCTTAGCATTTCAATAGCCCATTAGATCTGTGAGTAGGGCCCTTTTTTTTTTTTTTTTTTAATCCTTTTTTCTTTTTCTAAAACAATTACTCTAAGAAGCCCAATACAGAAAGCCTCAAAGACTTGCAATTTGGGCAGGTCAAGATAAGAGCAGAACTGAGAGAGCTCTGAGACAAAAGGCAATAATCCAGTGGCTGAGAAAATTCACTAAACACCACAACTTCCCAAGAAAAGGGGGGTGTCCACTCACAGCCATCATCCTGGTGGACAGGAAACACTCCTGCCCATCGCCAGCCCCATAGCCCAGAGCTGCCCCAGACAACCCAGTGTGACGGAAGTGCTTCAAATAATAGGCACACACCACAAAACTGGGCGTGGACATTAGCCTTCCCTGCAACCTCAGCTGATTGTCCCAGAGTTGGGAAGGTTGAGCAGTATGAATTAACAAAGCCCCATTCAGCCATTATTTCAGCAGACTGGGAGCCTCCCTACACAGCCCAGCAGCCCAGAACCGCCCTGGGGGGATGGCACTCACCTGTGACATAACACAGTCATCCCTCAACAGAGGACCAGGGGGTGCATGGCCTGGAAGAGGGACCCACTCGCAAGTTTCAGGAGCCATACGCCAATACCAAGGACTTGTGGGTCTGTGGCAGGGCTGAATTGAAGGATTAGACTATTGCAGCAGCTTTAAAACTCCAGGAACACCAGGGGGATTTGATTGTTAGAGCCACCCCCCCTCCCTGACTGCCCAGAAACATGCCCCATATACAGGGCGGGCAACACCAACTACACACGCAAGCTTAGTACACCAATTGGACCCCACAAGACTCACTCCCCCACTCACCACAAAGGCAAAGCAGGGGAGAACTGGCTTGTGGAGAACAGGTGGCTCATGGACGCCACCTGCTGGTTAGTTAGAGAAAGTGTACTCCACGAAGCTGTAGATCTGATAAATTAGAGATAAGGACTTCAATTGGTCTACAAATCCTAAAAGAACCCCATCAAGTTAAGCAAATGCCAAGAGGCCAAAAACAACAGAAAATTATAAAGCATATGAAAAAACCAGACGATATGGATAACCCAAGCCCAAGCACCCAAATCAAAAGACCAGAAGAGACACAGCACCTAGAGCAGCTACTCAAAGAACTAAAGATGAACAATGAGACCATAGTACGGGATACAAAGGATATTAAGAAGACCCTAGAAGAGCATAAAGAAGACATTGCAAGACTAAATTAAAAAAATAGATGATCTTATGGAAATTAAAGAAACTGTTGACCAAATTAAAAAGATTCTGGACACTCATAGTACAAGACTAGAGGAAGTTGAACAATGAATCAGTGACCTGGAAGATGACAGAATGGAAAATGAAAGCATAAAAGAAAGAATGGGGAAAAAAATTGAAAAAATCGAAACAGACCTCAGGGATATGATAGATGATATAAAACGTCCGAATATAAGACTCATTGGTGTTCCAGAAGGGGAAGAAAAGGGTAAAGGTCTAGGAAGAGTTTTCAAAGAAATTGTTGGGGAAAACTTCCCAAATCTTCTAAACAACATAAATACACAAATCATAAATGCCCAGCGAACTCCAAATAGACTAAATCCAAATAAACCCACTGCGAGACATATTCTGATCACACTGTCAAACACGGAAGAGAAGGAGCAAGTTCTGAAAACAGCAAGAGAAAAGCAATTCACCACATACAAAGGAAACAGCATAAGACTAAGTAGTGACTACTCAGCAGCCACCATGGAGGTGAGAAGGCAGTGGCACGATATATTTAAAATTCCGAGTGAGAAAAATTTCCAACCAAGAATACTTTATTCAGCAAAGCTCTCCTTCAAATTTGAGGGAGAGCTTAAATTTTTCACAGACAAACAAATGCTGAGAGAATTTGCTAACAAGAGACCTGCCCTACTGGAGATAGTAAAGGGAGCCCTACAGACAGAGAAACAAAGAACGGAGAGAGAGACTTGGAGAAAGGTTCAGTACTAAAGAGATTCGGTATGGGTACAATAAAGGATATTAATAGAAAGATGGGAAAAATATATATGACAAACATAAACCAAAGGATAAGATGGCTGATTCAAGAAATGCCTTCATGGTTATAATGTTGAATGTAAATGGATTAAACTCCCCAATTAAAAGATATAGATTCACAGAATGGATCAAAAAAAATGAACCATCAATTTGTTGCATACACGAGACTCATCTTAGACACAGGGACACAAAGAAATTGAAAGTGAAAGGATGGAAAAAAATATTTCATGCAAGCTACAGCCAAAAGAAAGCAGGTGTAGCAATATTAATCTCAGATAAAATAGACTTTTAATTCAGGGACGTTTTGAGAGACAAAGAAGGCCACTACATACTAATAAAAGGGGCAATTCAACAAGAAGAAATAACAATCATAAATGTCTATGCACCCAATCAAGGTGCCACAAAATACATGAGAGAAACACTGGCAAAACTAAAGGAAGCAATTGATGTTTCCACAATAATTGTGGGAGAATTCAACACATCACTCTCTCCTACAGATAGATCAACCAGACAGAAGACCAATAAGGAAATTGAAAACCTAAACAATCTGATAAATGAATTAGATTTAACAGACATATAAGGAACATTACATCCCAAATCACCAGGATACACATACTTTTCTAGTGCTCACGGAACTTTCTCCAGAATAGATCATATGCTGGGACATAAAACAAGCCTCAATAAATTTAAAAAAATTGAAATTATTCAAAGCATGTTCTCTGACCACAATGGAATACAATTAGAAGTCAATAACCATCAGAGACTTAGAAAATTCACAAATACCTGGAGGTTAAACAACACACTCCTAAACAATCAGTGGGTTAAAGAAGAAATAGCAAGAGAAATTGCTAAATATATAGAGACGAATGAAAATGAGAACACAACATACCAAAACCTATGGGATGCAGCAAAAGCAGTACTGAGGGGGAAATTTATAGCACTAAACGCATATATTAAAAAGGAAGAAAGAGCCAAAATCAAAGAACTAATGGATCAACTGAAGAAGCTAGAAAATGAACAGCAAACCAATCCCAAACCAAGTAGAAGAAAAGAAATAACAAGGATTAAAGCAGAAATAAATGACATAGAGAAGAAAAAAACAATAGAGAGGATAAATATCACCAAAAGTTGGTTCTTTGAGAAGATCAACAAGATTGACAAACCCCTAGCTAGACTGACAAAATCAAAAAGAGAGAAGACCCACATAAACAAAATAATGAATGAAAAAGGTGACATAACTGCAGATCCTGAAGAAATTAAAAAAATTATAAGAGGATACTATGAACAACTGTATGGCAACAAACTGGATAATGTAGAGGAAATGGACAATTTCCTGGAAACATATGAACAACCCAGACTGACCAGAGAAGAAATAGAAGACCTCAATCAACCCATCACAAGCAAAGAGATCCAATCAGTCATCAAAAAGCTTCCCACAAATAAATGCCCAGGGCCAGATGGCTTCACAGGGGAATTCTACCAAACTTTCCAGAAAGAACTGACACCAATCTTACTCAAACTCTTTCAAAACATTGAAGAAAATGGAACACTACCTAACTCATTTTATGAAGCTAACATCAATCTAATACCAAAACCAGACAAAGATGTTACAAAAAAGGAAAACTACCGGCCAATCTCCCTAATGAATATAGATGCAAAAATCCTCAACAAAATACTTGCAAATCGAATCCAAAGACTCATTAAAATAATCATACACCATGACCAAGTGGGGTTCATTCCAGGCATGCCAGGATGGTTCAACATAAGAAAATCAATCAATGTATTACAACACATTAAAAATTCGAAAGGGAAAAATCAAAAGATCATCTCAATAGATGCTGAAAAAGCATTTGACAAAATCCAACATCCCTTTTTGATAAAAACACTTCAAAAGGTAGGAATTGAAGGAAACTTCCTCAACATGATAAAGAGCATATATGAAAAACCAGCATAGTACTCAATGGTGAGAGACTGAAAGCCTTCCCTCTAAGATCAGGAACAAGACAAGGATGCCCACTGTCACCACTGTTATTCAACATTGTGCTAGAAGTGCTAGCCAGGGCAATCCGGCAAGACAAAGAAATAAAAGGCATCCAAATTGGAAAAGAAGAAGTAAAACTGTCATTGTTTGCAGATGATATGATCTTATATCTGGAAAACCCTGAGAAATTGACGATACAGCTACTAGAGCTAATAAACAAATTTAGCAAAGTAACGGGATACAAGATTAATGCACATAAGTCAGTAATGTTTCTATATGCTAGAAATGAACAAACTGAAGAGACACTCAAGAAAAAGATACCATTTTCAATAGCAACTAAAAAAATCAAGTACCTAGGAATAAACTTAACCAAAGATGTAAAAGACCTATACAAAGAAAACTACATAACCCTACTAAAAGAAATAGAAGGGGACCTTGAAAGATGGAGAAATATTCCATGTTCATGGATTGGAAGGCTAAATGCCATTAAGATGTCAATTCTACCCAAACTCATCTACAGATTCAATGCAATCCCAATCAAAATTCCAACAACCTACTTTGCAGACTTGGAAAAGCTAGTTATCAAATTTATTTGGAAAGGGAAGATGCCTCGAATTGCTAAAGACACTCTAAAAAAGAAAAACGAAGTGGGAGGACTTACACTCCCTGACTTTGAAGCTTATTATAAAGCCACAGTTGTCAAAACAGCATGGTACTGGCACAAAGATAGACATATAGATCAATGGAATTGAATTGAGAATTTGGAGATAGACCCCCAGATCTATGGCCGACTGATCTTTGATAAGGCCCCCAAAGTCACTGAACTGAGTCATGATGGTCTTTTCAACAAATGGGGCTGGGAGAGTTGGATATCCATATCCAAAAGAATGAAAGAGGACCCCTACCTCACCTCCTACACAAAAATTAACTCAAAATGGACCAAAGATCTCAATATAAAAGAAAGTACCATAAAACTCCTAGAAGATAATGTAGGAAAACATCTTCAAGACCTTGTATTAGGCGGCCACTTCCTAGACTTTACACCCAAAGCACAAGCAACAAAAGAAAAAATAGATAAATGGGAACTCCTCAAGCTTAGAAGTTTCTGCACCTCAAAGGAATTTCTCAAAAAGGTAAAGAGGCAGCCAACTCAATGGGAAAAAATTTTTGGAAACCATGTACCTGACAAAAGACTGATATCTTGCATATATAAAGAAATCCTACAACTCAATGACAGTAGTACAGACAGCCCAATTATAAAATGGGCAAAAGATATGAAAAGACAGTTCTCTGAAGAGGAAATACAAATGGCCAAGAAACACATGAAAAAATGTTCAGCTTCACTAGCTATTAGAGAGATGCAAATTAAGACCACAGTGAGATACCATCTAACACCGATTAGAATGGCTGCCATTAAACAAACAGGAAACTAGAAATGCTGGAGGGAATGTGGAGAAATTGGAACTCTTATTCATTGTTGGTGGGACTGTATAATGGTTCAGCCACTCTGGAAGTCAGTCTGGCAGTTCCTTAAAAACTAGATATAGAGTTACCATTCGATCCAGCGATTGCACTTCTCGGTATATACCCAGATCGGAAAGCAGTGACACGAACAGATATCTGCACGCCAATGTTCATAGCAGCATTATTCACAATTTCCAAGAGATGGAAACAACCCAAATGTCCTTCATCAGGTGAGTGGATAAATAAAATGTGGTATATACACACGATGGAATACTACACGGCAGTAAGAAGGAACGATCTCGTGAAACATATGACAACACGGATGAACCTTGAAGACATAATGCTGAACGAAATAAGCCAGGCACAAAAAGAGAAATATTATATGCTACCACTAATGTGAACTTTGAAAAATGTAAAACAAATGGTTTATAATGTAGAATGTAGGGGAACTAGCAATAGAGAGCAATTAAGGAAGGGGGAACAATAATCCAAGAAGAACAGATAAGCTATTTAACGTTCTGGGGATGCCCAGGAATGACTATGGTCTGTTAATTTCTGATGGATATAGTAGGAACAAGCTCACAGAAATGTTGCTATATTAGGTAACTTTCTTGGGGTAAAGTAGGAACATGTTGGAAGTAAAGCAGTTATCTTAGGTTAGTTGTCTTTTTCTTACTCCCTTGTTATGGTCTCTTTGAAATGTTCTTTTATTGTAAGTTTTTTTTGTTTTGTTTTCTTTTTAATTTTTTTTTTCATGCAGTTGATTTTAAAAAAGAAAAAAGTTAAAAAAAAAAAAAAAAAAACCAAGGAAAAAAATATGTAGAGCCCCCTTGAGGAGCCTGTGGAGAATGCAGAGGTATTGGCCTACCCCACCTCGATGGTTGCTAACATGCCCACAGACATAGGGGACTGGTGGTTTGATGGGTTGAGCCCTCTACCATAGGATTTACCCTTGGGAAGACGGTTGCTGCAAAGGAGAGGCTAGGCCTCCCTATAATTGTGCCTAAGAGCCTCCTCCCAAATGCCTCTTTGTTGCTCAGATGTGGCCCTCTCTCTCTAGCTAAGCCAAGTTGAAAGGTGAAATCACTGCCCTCCCCGCTACGTGGGATCAGACACCCAGGGGAGTGAATCTCCCTGGCAACGTGGAATATGACTCCCGGGGAGGAATGTAGACCTGGCATCGTGGGACGGAGAACATCTTCTTGACCAAAAGGGGGATGTGAAAGGAAATGAAATAAGCTTCAGTGGCAGAGAGATTCCAAAAGGAGCCGAGAGGTCACTCTGGTGGGCACTCTTACGCACACTTTAGACAACCCTTTTTAGGTTCTAAAGAATTGGGGTAGCTGGTGGTGGATACCTGAAACTATCAAACTACAACCCAGAACCCGTGAATCTCGAAGACAATTGTATAAAAATGTAGGTTATGAGGGGTGACAATGGGATTGGGAAAGCCATAAGGACCACACTCCACTTTGTCTAGTTTATGGATGGATGAGTAGAAAAATGGGGGAAGGAAACAAACAGACAAAGGCACCCAGTGTTCTTTTTTACTTCAATTGCTCTTTTTCACTTTAATTATTATTCTTGTTATTTTTGTGTGTGTGCTAATGAAGGTGTCAGGGATTGATTTAGGTGATGAATGTACAACTATGTAATGGTACTGTGAACAATCGAATGTACGATTTGTTTTGTAAAAAAAATAAATAAATAAAATAACCATTGATTGCCTGCCTTCTCTCCTCTAGGAAGGATGTGCAACATTCCTTCCATGAAAGAATTCCATGCCTGCTCTAGCACATATCTCTCTGTATTTGGGCTGATTTTCTAAATGTTTATTTATTTCCCAAGGCTGTGAGCTACTCCAATGCTTTCATCATTCTTTTGCTTCCCCAGTACCTAGCTCATAGCCTGGTCCATACAAAATATTCTACTAATGATTATGGACTGAGTGGTTGAAGATATTATCAGGCATCCATGACCACATAACCCAAAATGTCTCCTTCCCTGTATGTGTTGCATGACAGGATACACAGAGCTAAATGCTATGTCCTTCTGCAGAGGCTAACACATTCCCAGTGCTGAGAAACACCAGCATCTCGCTATCTTTCGATTCCTCTTTGCTGGGTTTTTATTTTTAATTTCCTGCTATAATTGTGATTCATATTAAAACTATATCAGTTACTCTTGGGGACCAAGAGGGCAATGAGTATAAAAATGATATTCTACTCAGTTCTCAGTGTTCCACTAGTTGTAATTCTTCATTTTCTCTAGTGCATGAGAAAGACTTCAGTAACCTGGCTTACCGAAGTTGTTGTAACAGTGCCTCACCTACTTACAACAACGTTTGACTTTCAAATCACTTCGATACCATTATTTCATTGGCTTAGGAATTTTTATTTTGGTCTGATTAGTGAAGTAATGTCATATATATGAAATTATTCCAATTTTAAAACATAAGCACTTTCCTGTTTGTATTAATCCATTTTGGAAACCATCCTCACAAAGGAGAACACTTTTTTCCAGCATAATATTGTTCTCTGGCATTTCTAGCAGACAATATTAAATATGTGCATTTGCTCTTTTCTCATGTTATAAAGAGGTAAGTTTTCCTTTAAAACGCCAAGTGAGTTGATGAGGTTTGTTAATGATTAATCTCTTTTTCCAAGTGATATTCACTATTCCGTTGTCGTCCACTTTGGTTTCTCTGATACAACACGGCTGGACCAAGTTCATTATCCAACCGACTGGTCTGCGACTGCTCAATCATTAACATGCAAATTACCACAGGTAAAGGACAGGTGAGAATGACTTCCTTTCCGTGGGTCATGCTCTCGGGAGGAAATCAAGCACGTTTCTGTTTAAGAAAATTTATTTCGAGAATGCTCAATCTAATTCACTGAGGGGTTATATTTTGGTCTTCTGTACATCTAGCTATTTTAAACACAGAATCATTTGAGGTGAACTTTAAAAACCGCCTACTTCATACTTCAGAGGTAACCCTTAAAAAGGTCCTAGTTTTCACTACTTGTTGCCTCTATTAGGAGATGAAACAGATGTGTACCACTTTACCCTCATGGGGGGGGCAGTGAGGGGAAAATCATTGTCACTCCATTGTTGTGTCTCAAAGTATAACACAGATATCGCTTTTCCTTATTCGCAAGAAAGCTAGCTTTCCAAGAGGTTTCCCACCCCCAGGCATTTCTGGTGTTCCTCAAGAAATTCTAATTTTCTACAAATCTGTCTTTGTTGTCCCCTTGGCAGCCCAGTCAGCCATATCCCTGCAAGTTTAGTCCAACTTCTCTCCTGGCCAAGACCTGTTTCTTCTAGCGACCAGGCCGTTTTCCCACTCTGCTAAGTTCTGCCGCCAATGCTGCTCATCACCGCTACTGTCCTGTGCCAACTTCAGGGAAGGCCTCTGCCCTCCTCACTTACAAAGGGCCATGCCTTTGCTTCTGATCACCTGCTAGTTGGCCAGAACTCAGAAGTACCTCCAGCTGCCTCCCCAGTTGCACACTGCTTCAGAAAGTGGCCATTTCTCTGTGCTGCTAATCCATCTGCTGGTTAGGCTGCAACCAGCTGAAATCCCAACCAAACTAAACAAAAGCTGCAGGTGTCTTGGTACTGCCAACTGTTGGCCTGCTTCTATGTACAGGGACAACTCTTCCTCACCACTCACCCAAGTGCTCTAGCCCTCATTACCCCTTAAAGTTCAGAGTCCCAGATCCGTCCATTTCCCAGAAAGAGGGGGAAGTCCCCCCTTGTCCAATCCAGAGCCTACCTCAACTCCTGGCCCAAGTGTACCTACTTTCCTAGAGCCTGACAGTGGGAACATCCATTCCCTCAGAGGGAAATGCCTTCCTGACCTACAAGGAGGTGGGCCCCCTCCCCACCCCATGGCCTCAAGAGGACAATGATAAGACACTAATCACAGTACATTTCCTGAGGTCTGGGCTTCTCAGTGTTATACATGGTCATAAGTCAAATTCCTTGTTACAGAGAAACTCAGTAATAAAAATGTGGGATGATAGCATGAAGGGCTGGGATCCAGGGCTCCTCGTTCCCACGTCACTGTTTGTTGGACTACCACATACTACCTCATTGTGTCCAAATCATAATATGGACTCTCCTCAATTGAGCTCCTAAAATTGTGATTTAAATAAAATATTAGTGTATCAAATCATATTTGTCTTATATTATCATTGAATGGAAAAATCATTCTGACAAATCACAATATTCACCATGAAGACCATCCTGCTTTTGCCGCTGTACAGCTCCCTGGCATTTAATTTGTTTGCACAATTCTTTGAGAATATGGTGCAATGGAAGGCCAGCTCGCAGGATGTCGGTGTCCTCACTCATTGTGACAGCTCCCAGACACGGTTAATAGAAGGTGTCTTTGAAAACCAAGTCAGGAAGGAGGGGCAAGATGGCGGCATAGAGAGGAGTGGAAGCTAAGCAGTTCCCCTGGAACAACTACAAAAAACCAGAAACAACTAGTAAATAATCCAGAATAACTGCGGGGGGACAAACAAGACCATCCACTCATCATACACCAACCTGAATTGGGAGGAATGCCCGAGAACACAGCATAAAATCTGTAAGTAAAACCTGCGGAACCAGGTCGGGAGACCCCCTCCCCCATAGCCCGAGCTGCGGAGCCGCGTGGTGCCAGAGAGAAGCTCTCTCCCAGCAAGCGAATACAGCTCAGCTGAGCTCCAACTGGGGTTTTAAGTAGCGAGTGTGAACTGCTCACTACAGGTACGCAGCCCCAAAAAACAGACAGAGGCTTTGGGTGACGACTGACCTGGGAGAGCCGGAGGGTCGCCTTGACTGGGTCTGAAGGGGACTATCTGTTTCTTTTTCGGCTCAGTGGAGAAAGCCCCAGTCATTTTCAGTTTCCAGGGCTGTGACTCGGGGAAGGGCGGAGACAGCACAAGCAGAGATCGAGACCATTGAAATGCTAATGACCTCCACTTGGGGGCTCTGTCTTCTCTAGAAGGAAAGGGGTGGGGCCCTTTCCATTCAGAACCAGACCCCAGAGCCTGGGGGAACACGGCCACACCTCCTCACACCAGTCAAGAATTATAGGCTAACAGGCATCACCTGCTGGGCAGAAAAGCACAGTGACCCGAGGCATCAAAGGGTGGAGCAATTTTTTAAGACACACCCGCAGGGAAACCAGATACTGAATATTTCTTCCCTCTGTTCTGGTCTGGGAAAACCTGATTTGGATAAACAAGGAAACCATGCCTAGACAACAGAAAATTACAACCTACACTAAGAAAAACAAAGTTAAGGCCCAGTCAAAGGAACAAACGTACACTTCAAATGAGATACAGGAATTTAAACAACTAATGCTAAATCAATTCAAAAAGTTTAGAGAAGATATTGCAAAAGAGATAGAGGCTGTAAAGGAAGCACTGGACATGTATACGGCAGAAATCAAAAGTTCAAAAAATCTACTGGTAGAATCTATGGAAATGAAAGGCACAACACAAGAGATGAAAGACACAATGGAAACATACAACAGCAGATCTCAAGAGGCAGAAGAAAACACTCAGGAACTGGAGAACAAAACACCTGAAAGCCTACATGCAAAGGAGCAGATGGAGAAAAGAATGAAAAAATATGAGCAACGTCTCCGGGAACTCAAAGATGAAACAAAGTACAATAATGTACGTATCATTGGTGTCCCAGAAGGAGAAGAGAGGGGAAAGGGGGCAGAAGCAATAATAGAGGAAATAATTAATGAAAATTTCCCATCTCTTAAGAAAGACATAAAATTACAGATCCAAGAAGCGCAGCGTACTCCAAACAGAAGAGATATGAATAGGCCTACGCCAAGACACTTAATAATCAGATTATCAAATGTCAAAGACAAAGAGAGAATCCTGAAAGCAGCAAGAGAAAAGCAATCCATTACATACAAAGGAAGCTTAATAAGACTATGTGCAGATCTCTCAGTAGAAACCATGGAGGCAAGAAGGAAGTGGTGTGATATGTTTAAGATACTGAAAGAGAAAAACCACCAACCAAGAATCCTGTATCCAGCAAAGCTGTCCTTCAAATATGAGGGAGAGCTCAAAATATTTTCTGACAAACAGACAATGAGAGACTTTGTGAACAAGATACCTGCCCTACAGGAAATACTAAAGGGAGCACTACAGGGTGATAGAAGACAGGAGTGTGTGGTTTGGAACACAATTTTGGGAGATGGTAGCACAACAATGTAAGTACACTGAACAAAGGTAACTATGACTATGGTTGAGAGAGGAAGATGGGGAGCACGTGAGACACCACAAGAAAGGAGGAAAGATAATGACTGGGACTGTGTAACTTGGTGAAATCTAGAATATTCAACAATTGTGATAAAATGTACAAATATGTTCTTTTACGAGGGAGAACAAGCAAATGTCAACCTTGCAAGGTGTTAAAAATGGAGAGGCATTGGGGGAGGGATGCAATCAGCATAAACTAGATACTGTAACTAATAGAATCACTGTATTATGCTTTCTTTAATGTAACAAAGGTGATATACTAAGGTAAATGCAGATAAGAGGGGGGGATAGGAGAGGCATGTTAGACACTTGACATTGGTGGTATTGTCTGATTCTTTATGGTGGGCAATGTCCATGATCAACTGTACAAATACTAGAAATCACTTCATGAACCAGAACAAATGTATGACAATACAATTAGAAGTTAATAATAGAGGGGCATATAGGAAAGAACTATATACCTATTATAAACTATATACTACAGTTAGTAGTATTTCAACATTTTTTCATAAACAGTAACAAACGTGCTATATCAATACTAGGAGTCAACAATTGAGGGGGGTTGGTTAGGGATAGGGGAGGATTAGAGTTTCCTTTTCTTTTTTTTTCTTTTTTCATCTTTCACTTTATTTCTTGTCTGGAGTAATGAAAAGTTTCTAATAATTGAACAAAAATTAAGTGTGATGGATGCACAGCTGTATGAGGGTACCCAGGGGCAAGTGATTGTACACTTTGGATCTTTGGATAATTGTATGGTATCTGAACAATCTCAATAAAAATGAAAAAAAAAAAAACAAAAAAAACCAAGTCAGAAACCCATAAGGCATTCTAGGCTTCTTTACTCCCCAAGAGTACTGTCTACTCTTCTTCTGTATTTCCATGACATCCTATATCTCCAGGGTGGCACTCAACACACTGCTTTGAATAATTGCTTTTCTTGCCAGTCTCCCTGACTAAATTGCACTCTTAACTAAAGGGATTGTATCTTGTTTCTATCTGTAGTCACAGCTTCAATCACAAACTTTAATATTTTTAGGTACCTGAACTATATGGCTAAGAACTGAAAAGTTGTTCGAATGAATTTTCCAGATATAGAGTTAAATTCCTACAAAAGAAGAATATATTATAAATGCAACACCTTTTTTTTTTTTTTGGAATGCTGAGAAAATTAACCATTGTTGTAGAGAATAATTAGCTTGATTCCATTCTATACTTAACATCACTTACTTCAGTTCATTCCACACGTATCAAATAGTTAACTTTTAAATTTTATTCATTTTTAGAACAGTTGTAGTTTTACAGAAAAATCATGCAGAAAGTACAGAGTTCTCATATACCACTCCCCCCCATGCAGTTTTCCCTATTATTAATGTTTTGCATTAGTGTGATACATTTGTTACAATTAATGAACCAATATTATTATAATTATATTATTAACTAAAATCCATAGTTCATATTAGGGTTCACTCTTTGTGTTGTACAATTCTATGCTTTTTAAAAATTTTTTAATTGTGGGAATATAAGTACAACATAAATTTTTCCCATTTTAACCACTTTCAAGTATACAATTCAGTGATGTTAATTACATTTACAGTGCTGTGCTACAACCACCACCAGCCCTACCAAACTTTCCCATCTGTGTACCAATTGAAAAACTCTCCATTCCCCACCTCTGTTTTAAAATGTATTTCAAATGCTAGATACAATAAAAGCAATTTACTTATTGCAGATGATGTGGAGAAATACATTCATGACTAATGAAATAATAATGGCTCGAATCATAGACAAGAAAGATGTATTCAATTAGATAGCAAGTAGAACATCTTATACAAACAGAATACCACCCCCCACCCACACACGCACAATAAAAACAAAAGAAAGGGAAAGCATATGTGTCCAACATTGAGACAAATTAAACAATATCAAGATACTTCATTAAGCTTACATGTTAAAATTTCTAACATAATCATTTAAGAAATTGAAATAGAGGGTGTGATTTTCAAACTGATAGAGGGGAAAATAACTGGAATAAGAATATAAATTTTAATTGATCCAATAGAAGACAAGAAAGAAGAACAACAAGAAGAAAGAATATGTTAAAAAGGAATGACACAATATAAACAGAGGGATACAAGTGCTGGAGAAAATGTGGAGAGAGGGATGTATCTTTTCACTATTGGTGGGGAAGAAGAATGGTGTAGCCTATCTGGAGGACAGTGAGGTGGTTCCACAAGAAGCTACGTATGTGGGTGCCATAAGATCTTGCAACTTCATTATGGGGTACATACTTGGAAGATCTGAGAGCAGGGACACTAATGGACATTTGCACACTGGTGTTTATGGCAGCAGTATTCACAATTTTCAATGGATGGAGGTGGCCTAAGGGGACATCAACTGATGAACAGAATGGTGAACTGTGGTGTGTACATTCAATAGAATATTAAGCAGCTAAAAGAAGGAACAAAGTTGTGAGACAGGCAACTAGGTAAATGGATTTTGAGGACAGCATTTTGAGTGATGTATGCCAGAAATGAAAAGACAAACATTATAATGCTTCACTAATATGGACTAGTGTAAACTCTGAGAATTGAATCTTAGAGCACAGCTTATCATGGGAATGCTTATTGTAAAGATCCCTAGACTATTATCTCTTACGGCAGTCACGTCTATTCCTGAGTTGTAATGGTTATCTCCAAATTCAGAGATGATGAGCTCTTTGTGAAAAACCTGGTCAGCCTCTGGAACTTTGGGTATCTGTGTGACAGCTGAAACTCAGAGTTAGAGCTTGGCTGCTACAAATGTCAGTATTATCTCATACAGCAACTGTTAAAAAAACTGAAAAAGAGTTCAGACTTCAATTAGAGATGTGAATGAAAAGGATCTGGTTAGGACTAAGGCAAATCAGGCCAAAGGATAAAGGACACAGTAACTGTGTTTTAAAACTTCAACTTCTGTCTGAGACCAAGGGAAGAGATGTTTATTTGGTGCAGGATCTATGTTTCCTGTAGCACACTAAATATTTTAACTTGTATACTCAGTTGATTCAAACACCATAATTACATGGAACTTTGAACAGGAAGTGAGATCTGGTAGGTTTGTACAAGTTAATGCAAAATCCCAATACATCCCAAACTAATTTGAGCAGAGAATAAAAATGTATTTGCAGGGCCCCCCTGAGGAACTGGGGGGAAATGCAGAAATGTTGTACTTCCCCACCTGGGTTATTACTGATATTCTCACAAATATTGAGGACTCCCAATTTAGTGGGCTAAGCCCTCGATCTCGAGGCTTGTCCTAATGAAGCTTGTTACTGCAAAGGAGAGGCTAAGCCTACTTATAATTGTTTCTAAGTCACCCCCAGAGAAAGAACCTCTTTTGTTGCTCAGATGTGGCCTCTCTCTCTAAGCCACTTGGCAGGTGAACTCACTGCCGTCCCCCCTATGTGGGACATGACTTCCAGGCAACGAGGGATATGACTCCCGAGGATGAGCCTGGACCTGGCATCATGAGATTGAGAAAATCTTCTTGACCAAAAGGGGGAAGCAAAATTAAACAAAACAAAGTTTCAGTGGCTGAGAGATTTCAAATGGAGTTGAAAGGTCACTCTGGAGGGCATTCTTATGTGTTATACAGATAGCCCTTTTTAGTTTTTAGTGTATTGGAATAGCTAGAAGGAAATACCTGAAACTGTCGAAATGCAACCCAGAAGCCTTGCTTTTTGAAGACAACTGTATGACTGTGTAGCTTACACAGTGTGACTGTGTGATTGTGAAAACCCTGTGGCTCAGACTCCCTTTGTCCAGCCTATGGATGGATGAGTAGGAAAATGGGGACAAAAATTAAATGAAAAATAGGGTGGAATGGGGGGATGAAATGCTTTGGGTGTTCTTTTTTACTTTTATTTTTATCCTTATTTTTATTTATTTATTTTTTGAGTAAGGAAAACATTCAAAAATTTATTGTGGTGATGAATGCACAATTATATGATGTTGCTGTGAACAGTTGCTTGTATACTGTGGATGATTGTATGGTATATGAATATATCTCAATAAAACTGAATTAATAAAAGACAAATAGCATAAAAAAATAAAGGAATGACAGCACAAAAACAAGAGAGAAGAGATACATCCAAATACATTGGTGATTCCAGTATATATAATTGGACTAAATGTGATGTTAAAGACAAAAATTGTCAGACTGAATTCACAAAGGAACAAAACTCAGTGGAATGCTCTTTGTGTGACACATCTGAAAAAATATGGCCATAGAAAGGTTGAAAGTGAAAATTATCTGGAGGTTATTATAGAGGCAGTAATAGCATGCAAAAGAAGACTGAAATTTTCTGCATAAATTGTTTACTAGAGTAATAATAGAGCAAGATATACTTTCAAGCTTTTTGGGGGGTAAATCAAGTAAACAGAAACAGAGGCTTAGAGAGATAAAATGATTTGCCTAAGATCATTCAGCTAGTAAGTGACATGGGCAAAGTTCACAATCAGGTCCATGTGAAAACTAACAAAAAATAAAAAGAAGGGAGGGAGGGAGAAAGGAAGGAACGGAAGGAGCGAGGGGGGGCATTTTATTTAATGGCCCCAAACTGGAAATAGTCCAAATATTCATAGATAAGAGAATGAACAAATACAATGTGGTGTGATCACAGAATGGCATAATATACAATGGTGAAAATAAATGAGCTACAGCTACTGCCATCAACAGGGTTGAATCATAATAAGTACATGATTTTGAAGAAGAAAAAGCAAGTTACAGAAGAATACATAGATTTGATTTAGATTGTATAAAGTTACAAAACGTGCATACTAACACATCATGAAGTAATTTGGGTGGAGAATAAAAATATATATTTGGAGCCCCCCTGAAGAGTTGGGGGAGAATGCAGAGATGTTGGACTTCCTCATCTGGATTGTTGCTGGTGTGCTCACAAACATTGGGAACTGATGGCTTGATGTGCTGAGCCCTCTGTCTTGTGGCCAGCCCATATGAAGCTTGTTGCTGCAAGGAGAGGCTAAACCTGCTTATAATTGTGCCTAAGAGTCTCCTCCTGAGTGCCTCTTTGTTGCTCAGATGTGGCCCTCTCTCTCTCTAACTAAGCCACCTTGGCAGGTGAACTCACTGCCTTCCCTACTACATGGGACCTGACTCCCAGGGGTGTAAATCTCCCTGGCAACGCAGGATGTGACTCCCAGGGATGAATCTGGACCCAGCATCGTGGGACTGAGAACATCTTCTTGACCAAAAGGGGGATGCGAAATGAAACAAAATAAAGCTTCAGTGGCTGAGATTTCAAATGGAGTCGAGAGGTCACTCTGGTGGAAGTTCTTATGCACTATACAGATAACACTTTTTAGGTTTTTATATATTGGAATAGCTAGAAGTAAATACCTGAAACTACCAAACTCCAACCCAATAGCCTTGACTCTTGAAGATAATTGTATAACAATGTAGCTTACAAGGAGTGACAGTGTGATTGTGAAAACCTTGTGGATCACACTCCCTTTATCCAGTGTATGGATGGATGAGTAGAAAAATGGGGACAAAAACTGAATGAAAAATAGGGTGGGAGGGGGGTGTGTGTGATTTGGGTGTTCTATTTTTATTTTTATTTTTTATTCTGATTCTGAGTCTTTCTGGTGTAAGGAAAATGTTCAAAAATAGATTGGGGTGATGAATGCACAACTATAGGACGGTAGTTATGAACAGTTGATTGTACACCATGGATGACTGTATGGTATGTGAATATATCTCAATAAACTGAATTTAAAAAAAAACTAGAAAAAAAACATGCATACTTAAGAAAAACACACACATGGTAAAAGTAACAAGAGAGCTGTGGAAGAAAAAGCATAAAATTCAGAATAGCAGGGAAGAGCGGCAAGGAGGGAATTCCAAAGATGGGCACATAGGGAACTTCAAAGATACAGGTCAATTTTTATATGGTGGGTACATAAGTGGGTACATGTTTTACTGCTATTCCTCAAACCTTACACATATGTTATAATAATAAAATGTGTCCCTTTCAAAGTAAAATGTTTGTTGAGCACATTTTCTCCTCTGCCCCTGCATATATACACCTGCTCACTGACATTAACTTTCCCAACCCTTTCACTCACTCTTGTTAGCAACATTTTTGCACAGAGGATAGACACACCCAAAAAGTGCAAAGGGTTTTTGTGTCAAAAGAGGGTATTCTGTTTTGTGTTTATCAGGGACTTCTGATGACCCACAGGTGACACATTTGTGACGTGCAAGGACAGAACTCACTGGTTCAGTAAGAAGGTGGGGGCAGGCACAAGAACAAGGAGTGTGGGGCATTTTACAACTAACAGTGGTCTTTGTACTGACATTTTATTACTATTTTTTTACAATGAAATAAAACACTAAGGAATTAATGAATGACTGGGAAATAACCACAATTCCTAACAATAGGAACGTAGCCAGGACACCCAGACCCAGCCACACAGTGAGATTCTGTACTGCCTTTAGAAAGCAGTAGGTCTCTGCACTTGGCCAATGCAGGGGATTATTTATATGAAATAATGTTGGTTAAAAAAAGACAAGAGGAAGGAAAGAAACTCTGTGATGGCACATCTATGAGTGTGCATGTAAATAAAGAAAAAGTTAGGGAGGGCATCTAGAATGCTATGGTTGATTTGTAATGAGTTTAATACTCTTTATGTTCTTTGTATTTCCTTTGAAGTGGTTTATTTTTCTAAATGTTTGGGTTTTTACTTTGAAATAATTTTAGGCTTATGGTGGAATTGTAAAAGTAATAAAAGGAACTCATATACTTTTCACCCCACGTGTTAACATTTTACCACATTTACCTTATATTCTCTCTATATATATTCATATCACTTTTTCTGAATCATTTGAAAGTAAATTGGAAACATATAGCCTTGTCTGCTAAATACTTCAGTTAGTATTTCCTAAGAATAAGAACTTTTTCTTACATAACCACACTGTAATTATGAAGATCAGGAAATTACCATTAATAAGTATAATTAGCTAAGATACAGATATTATCTGTTTTTCCCCAATTGTCCCAAAAATGTCCTTTGTGGAAAAAAAAAATCCAGATCACATGTTGCTTTTAGCTATCATGTCTCTTTGTGTCTCTTTAGTTTCCCTTAATCAAGAGATGTTTCTAATTTTTAAAACATAAAAATCCTTTTCCACAGATCATATCTTTGAGCCTCTGGCTGGACTGGCTCTATTTGTATATCAAACTCACTGCTGGTGGAGTGACCTTGATCAACCACGACTAATATAACTAGCTAATATAACTAGCTGACTCTTTATTCCAAGCTGGGACCCTACAGTGTACCTAAACTACCTCCATAATTTTGTATAAAGAATTGGCTTCCATTTTCCATTTATTTGAGACCAAACATACACCTCTAATCTAAAATACACTTATAATTAAAGCCTGGGTATAATTCATTACCTTAATTGTTAGATAATTTACATATACAGAGCCATTGCAAAATATTCGAGTAGTAACAACAATAGCTATTATTTATTGAGTGCTTAGTAAGTGCCAGGCATTATTCCAGGGCTCTACGTGGATTTTTCTCACAACAGCTCTATGAAGGAAGCACTACTACAGTATTTCATGGTTGTAGGATGCACATCTCTGAAGTCAAGATGTATCTTACAGTCGATGGTGTGTCACAGGCATTGCCAGCCATGTGCCAGCCATGTGTGACAGTTATTTTCTGTACTGCACAACTTGAACTGAAAAGCTTTTGTTGGCACTTTCTAGTAAGATCAAGAAAGTATCAGCATCAAGACTTGTAGAGTGTCCTGGAACAGTGAGACACTATTATAAGAAGGGCTCCATGAGCCACACTCTTGATGACTCAAAGTCTGTAAAAACAAAACAGAACATGGATATTTATAACTCGGAGTTGAAAGTGATTCAGAAGAATGATTCCGAATGTAACCATGTTTTAGGGAAAGCTTAACTAATGCATCCATCAGAGTGATATATAGTAAACATTTATGTCTAAATTAATCTAAAAGGGCTCTTTCAATAATATAAAATTAGAAGTTTGAGAATTAAGAAAGTACATCACAATTTAATTGGCAGTGTTTTTTCCTTTCCTTGTGGTACATAAACTAATTTGACAATTGATGGTGTCCAGGACATGCAATATAATTCCCATTGTTTAAATGAGGCATCAGGATGGTTAAACAACCTATAAAACAAGTAAGGGACAGAGCCAAGATTTTTATCCAGGTCTGTCTGACCCCATATCCCAGCTTTTAACCAGTTCACATCACACTTTCCAAAACTCTGCTTTTGGCTTATAGCATCAACTTCATTTACCTTAAGATTTGCTGAATGCAGTGTAATCACATGCAAACACTTGGCTGTATCTTGGGCAGTGCAAACCATCTGGACACGTTCAGGCCTATTAAGATGGTCTTGGGAATCAGCACCATTCCCGGGTTCTTTCTACCAGTGGGGTCATCCTGCAAATTGAAACAACTGACTCTGTCACTTTTAAGAAATATTCACTATCTCAGGCAAGAACTGGGTGCAGGCCTTTTTCTACAGTTTCAAAATGAAAAACAGAAGCAATATCAACATGAAAAATAATGAAAATGTCTGCAAACATTGAGTCAAGAAAAACAATACAGCAAGATACAAGTTCTAGTTAAGTGTGGCCTTGGGTGAAACATGTAAGCTGAATATTCTCTGCTTTTGCTCCCTGCGTATCCCTGAAAAAAACACTCTGGTCCACACATAAGGATGTTTACAGTTGTTTCAGCTCTAACAGTGAGAACAGGTAATTTTAAGCAGCTCTTTTTTTATTTGCTTCTTACACCTAATAAATATGTTTAGTTGTTCAAATTAAATTGTATCTAAGCCAGCTCAACCCAAAACATAACATTTCCTGCCCTCTCAAAGTATTTGTCCTATTCATTACAGAACAAATTCAAGAAAAATATATTTCTCATAGTATCATCTAATTCTATTGAAAGCAGAATGTACAATAAAGGAGTTCAAAATTAATTAGCACATTAAAATAATCCCATCAAGCATAGACATAGCACTTGACAACAGGAAAGTGGGCAAATCAACTCAAATGATTTTAGTCCCATGCTTTATAATTAGGCAAAAAAAAAAAAAGGGATAGCAACTAGGGTTGTTTCTAATTTAAGAGACTGAATTGTCACCAAAAGAGTACTTAAATTTATCTTCATATTTAAGTGAGTCAGAAGTTTACGCACACATATTTTTCTACTTACACACTTCTTTTGACCTTCTGAGCTAAATGTAGATGCTCTTTTGCTTTCAAAAAGCATTCACCAAATCTATAATGCTATTGTGAGAAGTTTTGCAAATGAAAACAGGTGGTTATACTAATTTCAAGAGTTCAGGACACAAAGCACACAAGTGGGCAAAAACCTGATGGAATTTTTTTATGCTCACGCAGATTTTTCCAGGAATTTTCATGGATTTACCAATCCCAGCCTGGAAAGAGATGTGTGTGTATGTGTGTGTGTGTAGTCTTATATATACATATATGAGATTGAGATTTACATATATATATGAGGTTTATTATAGGAATTGACTCACATGACCGTAAGGTGGGGATTGGCAAATCCATATTCCATAGGACAGGCCACAATTGGCAATTCTGATGAAGGTGACAATGAATTTCCCAGGAGAAGCTGGCTGGCTGAAGTAGAGATAGAAATTCCTCTTTCTGACTGCTGAAATCTCTTCTCCCTTTTAAGGCCTTCAACTAACCCATCTGATGAGGAGACTTCTCTCATTGTTAAAGGCAACCTCCTTTGTTGATTGCTGATGTAATCAGCCACCGATGGGATCAACTGACTAACGATTTAAGTCCACAAAATAACCTCACAGTAATAATTAGGCCAGTGCTTGTTTGACCAGACAGCTGGACACTGTAACCTAGCCAAGTTGACACGTGGAATTAAACATCACACAGCCCCTTTCCCCCCAACCAATTTAGATAGTATACAGTGATAAGTCCTTTCTTTGGTGGAGATAGAAAGTTATCTGATGCAATTTGAGGCACCAGATGCTAATTGTGACAACCTAGAAGTAGGCAGATAAGAGACAGAAAACATGGAAGATAGACACTAGAATTAATACAAATAGAGGAATTGGAATCACACAGACCTGGCTCTACAATAGACTCACTGAGTAACCGTAAGCAAGTGGCTTTACCTCTCTAAGCCTCAGTGTCCTCTGACATAAAATGGGAATGAGTCCTATTTCCTGCTGCCATCACAGGAATCAATTGAGATAATATAAGTAGCGCAGTGCCCAGTATATGGTAAACTGCTCACAAGAAGCTAACTAGCTGAAACTAGATTGGGATGGCCGTTATGGGGCTAAAATGCAAGTGATTGGTTGTAAACATACCTGGGGAAAGAGTATTGAATAGCTCTGCAGAGCTTGTGCCTTTAAAGGACCAAACTCTCCTTACGCACATCACAAAAGGAACTCCAGACTAAACTCAATCCTAGCTTTAGTTCTGAACTGCTTGCCTCTGTTAATTCCTGGTACCTAATTTTATCTTGGTTTTGGTCTTAACGGTTGCTGTTTGATCGCCACCTAGACTTGGGTGCTTTCCAATTCCTGCATTGGATAAAACTTTCCTTCAGTGTTCAGTTTATTTCAATTTCTTCTGCAAATTTCCCTACCCTCCCAGACTGACATCATGTCTCTTCCTCTGGCCTCCTACGCATTTTATCTGCACTGCCCTTCCAGCAGCGATTTATATTTTTTATGTTTCCATTGTTATCTGTGCAAATTGAGTCATTTCTCTTACTAGACAGTAAGCTTCTTTAGGGCAAGGGTTGTGGCCCCTTCCCATATCCTTCCCTCTTGCTTTATACTATGGGGTCTGCCTTACCCAACACATGACTCACTTTCCTTGTGAACTCTCTTGCCCCAGCAGAGTGTCCTGCAGCTGATATGCTATAAGACCTAGGCAGATGGCTCTAGTTGATTGGACTTAGGGAAGACATGCTTAGATGCTGCGGGGCAGCCATTTTCTGTCCTATGAAAAAGACATTCAGACAAAGAGAGATGGGGAGAGAGCACTGCTTGAATATTTGAGGGCTTTCTGGGTCTAGGGAACCATCTTTTGAGAGGTCATTCGAGGCTTAGGGCTCCACAAGTCCCTGTGGAGTCCAAATCCTACCTTTTGTACTTAAGCCACTTCAGTAGTTTTCCTTTACTTGCAACCAAAATTAAGACAAGTAGACACTCAACAAAATTTTTGGCTTTTTATTGTGAGATACATTTTTGACTTGTTATCATGAAATCAGATTTGAATTATGCAACCTCAGTGGCCTCATTTATCTTTGTGCCATTACAAAGAACTGTTCTTTCTTCTTGCATTGCATCAGCAGTTTTAAGCCTGGCAGAGTTCTTGCAGCACTGAGATGTGATTCAACTGTTTATGTGCCTGTGGAGCCAAGCAGACCCTGAGTCCATGGAAGCAAGTGTCCAGTTGGTTCCCCTCTATAACCTCAAGGTCCAGCAAAGCCCTTAGCACATAAGTGGTGCTCAGTGAATGCCTAGGACACGAAGAGTCCATTTTTCTTTCCACCTGTAAATGCCAAATGGGCATTTTCCATGTCTTCACACTTGGAATACCTCCAAGAAAGTATCTGATCCTGTCCCAGACTGGTGTCTCTGGAGGGCATATGCCTGCTCCAGAAAGAGCACTGGCAGATGGGAGTGGGTTTCTTGGACTTGGAGAATCCTCAAGCACTGTCTTCCAGGTAAATATTTGGATAATGCTTACCAAAGGAAAAGAGCAATAGCATGGCAATATTCAATGAGCAACTATTGATAAAAAAATTCTTGACATCACTGATGCAAAAGAAAAGATCAGAAATGTAAATGAGAAAAACATCATATTGATATTTTTTTAAATGGGGGCATGGTGCAAACTTTCTACCCTTTTTGTAGGTCAAATGCTAGTTGAAATGTTAAGTTTTCCAGCACAGTTTGGGACAAGCTCTAAAACCAAAAAGCTAGACTTTGAAAAACACATATCCACTGTTTTCAGTGCATCACCCATATTATTCATTGGGAGGAATTATGTTTATTGGGGAGGAAAAGTCCTGAAAACAATAGTAACAATTGGTTGACTGTCTGCTCTGTTCCTGGGACTTCATGTGCATTATTGTTAAATCACCCAGGTACCCAGAGAGGTGGGTTTTATTATTATCCCTTTGCATTTGGGGAAATTGAAGGCTGTCCAAGCTAATAAAAGGTTTGAGCTGGGATTCATACACAGGTGATTTTCAAAGTCTTGCCCTTCACTCTCTTAGGCCAGTGAGTGGATAAGGATATATATTTGCAAAATCTCTCTGGGTTTCTATTTCCTTTAGGGTCTTAGTGATCCAGCCAGGGCTTCTTATTACAAACAGTTCCCTCACCTAAGCTCTTAAACAAGGCTGGGGCAAGTAGCTGTCAGGTACCTCCCACCAGTCCCCAGAGGTAGATAATGGGAACTTCATGCTTTAACCAGCAGGGCCCACTAGCTTTACACTGTTTTTCTTGTGGGTTGTAGCACAATGTTAATAGATCCCAAATAAGACCATCCTGCATCAGGATGTTGCCTCATACCAGAAATTTTAAGAGAACAAGAGTTTCTCATAAATCTGAATAAATATACCAATTCTACTATTCAAATGTCCTGCTATGTCATTAAAAGTCTCTCTTGCCCTTGGCAACCTTGACCAGAAACTGTGCTCACCGCAGAAAAATATAGGTAGAGGACAATTCCTGGCTTTATAGGTAAGTCAGGTCCAAGGAAAGAATGCCAGGCCACAGGCTTTTGTAAGAATGTCAGAAGAGGGAATTTATTACTTTAAAAAATGGAAATTTACTTTTGAAAGGGAAGTACTCTAAAAAAGAAATACTCTTTGTATTTCTCAAAAAATAAAAAATAAAAATAAAGGACACATGCTTTAATGAGAAATAGTAGTGCTGTCCCTGTGAAGTTTGATCAAACAAAAGTGGAAGGCTCAACATGGTCTTATTTGATATTGATTCATATTAATGCTAAAACCACAGGAAAAACACTGGGTAAAATGTTGGAAATGTTCAATCCTTCAGGCCCCAGTTGCATAGAGAGAAAGGAAATGGGATTAGCTCCTGAAAACCCTGAATCAAGCCTGGCCCTGCTAGAGTCATTTTACCCTCCTGAGTTTCCTTTTTCTTCTCTGTATAATGGAGAGAATCATAGCTGGCAGGGTTATTTATAAAAAGTAAATGATATAATTTAAATGACAGCCTTCCCAGCCAGGGCAGGTGAGTGACTCACTTCCCTTCTCTGAATTCAGATGGCATTTATTACTCATATGTCTATTTTTAACTCATGCTGCATTGTAATTATATTTTGCTTGAGCATTTCCCCCACCAGCACATGAGTTCATTATGAGTAGGAAAGGTTCAGTTCACCTCTGTTTTCCTAATGCACAAAACCCTTGGTTAATGGTAGTTCCTCAATATCATAGTTTGATGAATGACTGAATCAGTAAATGGATGGGTGGATAGATGTTGTAAACTTCTGCAAGTACACAATATACTCAACAGTATAGAGTGATATATAAGAATCAACAGGGGCTGGTACAGCATTTAATCAGTGCTTCCTCTCCACCCCACCCTATGACCACAGAGCCTCCCAAACCTCCACTTAATTAAGATTTTATCCCGAACCATTTATCTTGCCGCCCTGCATTCCACTTTCCAACTTCTTTCCAATCCTCCTTGCTTCTGACACAATGACTTGTTTTTTTCTTAATTAAATTCAGTTTTATTGAGATATATTCACATACCATACAATCATCCATGGTGTACAATCAACTGTGCACAGTACCATCATATAGCTGTGCATTCATCACCCCAATCTATTTTTGAACATTTTCCTTACACCAGAAAGAATCAGAATAAGAATAAAAAATAAAAATAAAAAAGAACACCCAAATCACCGCCCTCCCATCCCAACCTATTTTTCATTTAGTTTTTGTCCCCATTTTTCTACTCATCCATCCATACACTGGATAAAGGGAGTGCGATCCACAAGGTTTTCACAATCACACTGCACAATGACTTGTTTTTAAACTTATTATGTTGATTCACAGCTTGGCCTCAATCCTCACTACCACCGGCTGGCTGATGGTTCTCAATGCTGAGTGAGCATGAGGATCACCTGGAGAACCTGTTAAAATAGATTTTTGGACCTCCAACTGCAGACTTGCTGATTGAGGAAGTCCTCAGGTGAGGCTGACGCTGCTGGTCTGGGGACTGCCCTTTGAGAACTACTAGCAGAGGCTGTGATAAATGCTTCTCTTTCACAGAGACCCCCACCTCCCCCACATCTGCCCCCAACCTGGGAACTACTGAGCCAGAAGACAGTTTCCTCCATGGTGCGCCTGGGCAGCAGCCCCTTCAGAATCCTCTTGGGAGAGAAGGGGAGGCTAGGCTATTAGCTTACCTCCTGGGTGAGATCTTTTAGGTAACTGGGTTTTCAAGCTACTGGCGCCTGGGGGCTCAGCAGCCAGAGGTGTGCTGTTAAGTGTTTAACAGCTGGCCCTTGGGGATGGGGTAGGAGGGGCCCCTTATTTGTGGCATTTGCTGATTTCTGTGGTATAAATACTCTATTTACACTATAACTGATTTCAAGCCACAACATGACATCAGCTTACAAAAATCCTGAAAATCTGACAATGAGCTTTCACCAGCCTGTGTGAGCAGCCTCTAGCACACCATACGAATAGGAAACCTATTTTTGGTATTATTTTTGCTGCCCCTTTTCTCATGGGTAGCCCTCTATCCCCTTTATTCCTTGTTTCTTTCTTATGGATTTCTCGTAATGGCTCAGTTCGGACAGCCACCATTTTTGCCGGGCCCCGCCGAATCTGCCCTCCTGCCCGATTCCCACAGCGGGAGTCCTTCGGGCCCCAGCGCTCGGGCTGGCCTGGTCCCTGCTTGCTGGCTTCTTCCCTGTGGGGCCACTGCTCGGCTGTGATTTGATTTCTCCACCGCCCTGCTAGCGTCCCTGCTTCCTCTCTCCCTGCACAGCCCTCACTTCACTCCCAGAACCCCTCCAACATGTGGGAGTATCTGGCACAGTAAAAAAATTAAAAGGATGGAATCAGAATGGGTCATTTTCTTTATTTTATTTAGGAATTACATTTCACAGATCATCACCCTAATTGTTTTCAGATTCAAAGGGAAGATATCGATCCATGGAAGATGCTTGGCTCTCGGAAAATGCTGAGGAGTTCCCAGAGAATGGAAAGCCTAGCTAACTGCTCAGGAAGCCTATGATTTTTCCCTTTTTAACTACTGTGTTGTTATATAAAGACATACCTAATATCCAAACCTGAGGGATGAGAGAGAGGGGAGAGAACAGGGTTTATGCTTCTGTGTCATGGAAAAGAGCTGCCAAAATGTGATTAAGCTTTTTGAGTTAGAACTTAATGAAAACGCCTTTGCTGTCGGTTTCCATGGTTGTCCAATGAATAGAGTGAATGCAATTAGAGGAAACACAAAAGGCAGTTTCAAAGCTGGGGCAGGATGGCAGACGTATTCCTTCTACTATTTGCTCCCATGGTTTTGATGCCACAGACCAGACCTGGAATCTGGAGGATAGCAGTGGGAGAATTTTCCTTACAAATCCTGAGCAAAATTGAACTTCTTCCTAAACAGAGATTAAAGATCTATATCTGCAAGGAGGTCCTGTTCTTTACTGATGAGCTTTCTGCTTCTTCTGAGACAGCTTGCCCTAAAGAAGACAGAGTGGGGACATCTTCACATGGACTCCTAGATCTTGGGAAAGCTTTCTCAATCCAATGGATTTAGTCATGGAGAAGATCCACAGCTCTTTCCACTCCTCCCCTCAGCCACCAGCCAGGTAAGCAGGTCCTTTTGCATTATCCGCCGGATTATGGGACTCCTCCACTCTCAGCCGTCTGATGGTCTCCCATCATGTTTACGGTAGAACTCGATGTCCTTACCTGGGCCCAAAATACCTGGCTACTGACCACCTCTCCTGCCTCATCTCCTCCCACTCTCACCCTTGCTCACTCTACTCAGCCACACTGGCCCCTCGCTGGCCCTCCTTGCTCCACTGACACCCTGGCATTCTCTGATCTGCCTGTGATGCTCATTCTCCTGATATCCGTGAAGCTCACTGTCTCTTCCCTTATGTTATGGCTCTGACACCCTGAGCATCCGATCCATCCCTCTCTGCCCTCCTACTCTGTTTTATTTTTCTCATAGTGCTTACCCCTCCTGGCAACACAATTTGTTAAAAGTCTCTTCTGCCAGACTATAAGCACCATGAGGACAGGAACTTTGGATGTCTTGTTCTCTGCTTTGTCTTCAACTTCCAAAGAAATCTCTAATACTCAGGAGGTGCTTAATAAAGATTTGTGGAATGAATGAATGAACCACTAAAAATAGTGCCTGGCACATGATTTTGTTGTTAGTTATTGTCATGGGCATTGCTAAAAAGCTGCTGCATAGCCACTTCCTGAATTTTCCCAGGAATAGGGAACTTGCTACCTTATAATTCAGATGGAATATCACTTTACTGAGCTAATACCATAACAGGAATTTTAACACCCATTACTTCATTTAATCCTCACACGAGCCTTAAAGTAAACACGTTTCACTGTCCCTACTTTGCAGGATCAAAGATGTCAAATGAGCCCCCCATCCCACCCCCACCCAGGTCACAAAGCTGGAAGAGGAGAGCTGGGAGTTAACCCTTTCAGTACTAAGTCCAGAGAACTTTCTACCACACCTCAGCTTCTGTTCTGCAAAATGCAGGAATGAAACTCTCCTTTCTTAGGATGCCCACACCCTTTTTTCATGTTTGATAAGAGTTGATGTTTTGCATGGTAGTAAGGGGACCCTCCCTCTATCCTGAGAGTTCCTTGAGAGCAGAGACCATGTCTTATTCCAGTAGCACAGGGCTGGGCATATGGCAATGTGCAGAAAACGCTCAACTTGACTTGGGGCTGGTGAGGAATGAGTGAAGAAGGAGGGAACACACTCCAGGGTGTGGTGGGGTGCCTTTTGCTTCTAAAAAGGCAGCTCTTGCTGAATGAGTTTTCTGAGCCCTCAGTTTGGTAAGGCAGGACACTCAAAAAGAAAGAAAAGCTGGAATGAACTGTGCGAGGGTTCGCCAATCACTGTCATCTAAGGCAAATCATCTTCCCCAAAGTTCAAAGACTGGAAGCTCAGGGGGAACAAGTAGCCTTCAGAGACTGCCAAGCTGGCCTAAGGGCACCCATCTGCCGCGACAGCCCCCAGGACGAGCCTTCTCCTCCTCGAACCACAGAGAAAACTGGCTGCAACTCGGCCACCTTTAGGAACAGTGTGCCACTGTCACAGAAACAAGATGAAAACTTATCCCATGCTATTTATAAATTGGGAGGAAAAACATAAACCAGGAACATCTTGTTTTGACCTTCAGCAACTTCTTTAAGGCTCTCGGAAGAACCTTGGAAGAGTAGGACTTAAAAGAGGCAAGGACCTAAAGGAAAATTAGAATCTGGTTTTCAATTGCATTTTTACCTGAAAATGAAATAAAATTCTCTCTGGAAATGACTTTCTGGTTCCCTGGCTCTACAGCTCTCCTCTTTGCATGGTTGAATTCATTTCATTTCCATGCTACCTTCTGCCCCACTCCAGACTCTGGAACTAATCCTCTGCCAGGCTGAAAACAGAAAAAGCTATGGGTCTGCTTGCAAGGCTCCGAGAAAAAGCATGTAATGGAAGCAGAAGTGTTTGGCACAGAGGCATTTTAATATAGGGTTCTGGGGAGGAGGATCTAAGACAGCAGCATAGAGAGGAGTGGAAGCTAAGTAGTCCCTCTGGAACAACTAAAAAAAAACAGAAACAACTAGTAAATAATCTGGAATAACTGAAGGGGGACAAACGTGACTCTCCACTCATCATACACCAACCTGAATTGGGAGGAATGCCCGAGATCACAGCATAAAATCAGTAAGTAAAAAACTGTGGATCCAAATCGGAAGACCCCTCCCCCACAGCCCAAGTTACAAAGCCTCATGGTGCCAGAGAGAAGCTTTCTCCCAGCAAGCGAATATAGCTCAGCTGAGCTCCAACTGGGGTTTTAATCAGCGAGTGTGAAGTGCTCACTACGAGGTACGAATCCCCAACAAGTAGACAGAGGCTTTGGGTGATGACTGACCTTGGAGAGCCAGAGGGTCACCTCAGACTAGCTCTGTTCCTTTTTTGACTCAGTGGAGAAATCCTCATCCATTTTCAGTTCCCAGTTCTGTGACCCAGACAAGGGTATAGCACAGGCAGAGAGAGACCACTGAAATGCTAATGACATCCCCCTAGGGGGTCCATCTTCTCTAAGAGGAAAGAGGTGGGGCCCAGCTCTACTACCTGCCTTTCATTCAGAACTTACACCAGTCAAGAATTATAGGCTAACAGGCGCCACCTGCTGGGCAGAAAAGCACAGTGACCGGAGGCATCAGAGGGTGTGCCAATTTTCTAACACACACCCTCAGGGAAACCGGATACTGAATATTTCTTCCTTCTGGGACCTTAGCCCATTCTGGTCTGGGGAGGCCTGATTGGGGTAACCAAGGAAACCATGCCTAGACAACAGAAAACACCACCTACCCAAGAAAAATGAGGTTATGGCCCAGTCAGGGGAACAAACTTGCACTTCAACTGTGATGCAGGAATCGAAACGACTAATAATAACTGAATTCAAAAAGTTTAGGGAAGATACGGCAAAAGAGATGAACCGTATAATGAAAACACAGGATGTACATAAAGTAGAAATTGAAAGTTCAAAAAACCAACTGGCGGAATCTATGGAAATGAAAGGCGCAACACAAGAGATGAAAGACACATGGAAACATACAACAGCGTATCTCAAGAGGCAGAAGAAAACACTCAGGAACTGGAGAACAAGGCACCTGAAAGCCTACACGCAAAAGAACAGATAGAGAAAAGAATGGAAAAATACAAGCATCGTCTCCGGAAACTTAAAGACAGAACGAAAAGCAAGAATTTACATGTCATTGGTGTCCCAGAAGGATAAGAGAAGGGAAAAGGGGCAGAAGCAATAATAGAGGAAATAATCAATGAAAATTTCCCGTCTCTTATGAAAGACATAAAATTATGGATCCAAGAAGCTCAGCATACCCCAAACAGAATAGATCTGAATAGGCCTATGCCAAGACACTTAATAATCAGATTATCAAAAATCAGAGATAAGGAGAGAATCCTGAAAGCAGCAAGAGAGAAATAATCTATCACATGCAAAGGAAGCTTGATAAGACTATGTGTGGATTTCTCAATAGAAACCATGAAGGTAAGAAGGAAGTGGGGTGATATATTTAAGATTCTGAAAGAGAAAAACCACCAACAAAGAATCCTATATCCGGCAAAACTATCCTTCAGATATGAGGGAAAGCTTAAAATATTCTCAAACAGACAATGACTGAGTTTGTGAACAAGAAACCTGTTCTACAGGAAACACTAAAGGAAGCACTGCAGACAGAAAGGAAAAGACAGGAGTGAGAGGTTTGGAAAACAATTTTGAGAGATAGTAGCACAGCAATGTAAATACACTGAACAAAGGTGACTGTGAATATGGTTGAAAGAGGAAGGCTGGGATCATGTGGGACACCAGAACAAAAGATGAATGGTAAAGACTGGGACTGTATAACTCAGGGATACCTAGGGCGCTCAACAACTGTAATAAAAGTTACAAATATGTTTTTACATGAGGTAGAACAAATGAATGTCAACATTGCAAGGTGTTAAAAATAGGGTGGGATTGGGGGGGAAAATACAATCAATGCAAACTAGAGGCTAGAATTAACAGAAACATTGTATTATGCTTCCTTTAATGTAACAAAAGCAATATACCAAAGCTAAATGTATTTGGGGGGGGGGGGTGGATAGGGGAAGGGTATGGGACTCCAGGCATTGGTGATGTTGTCTGACTCTCTGTTCTACTTTAGGTTAATGCTATCTTTCCTTTTGTCACCTTCTAGCTATCAAGTTTTTTTGTTTGCTTGTTTGTTTGTTTTTCTCTCTTTCTCTTGCCTTTTTCTTTTGCCTCTCTGCCTTCTTTGACTCTTCCTCCATCTTTGTGGAAGAAATGTCCTTGTATAGAGAGTGGCGATGGTGCTCAATACATAAATATGTGACTACTCGGGGAACCATAGATTGTTTACTTAGGATGGAATGTATAGTGTTTGAACAAAACCATCTTAAAAGAAATGGGTTGATGAAGAAACCTTGAGGGCACTATATTGAGTGAAATAAGACAGACACATAAAGGCAAATATTGGAGGGTCTCACTGATATGAACTAATTATAATATGTAAACTCATAGACATGAAATATAAGTTACCAGGATATAGAATGAGGCTAAAGAATGTGGAGCGGTTGCTTATTATGAGCAGAATGTTCAACTAGGGTGAACTTAAATATTTGGAAATGGACAGGGGTGATGGTAGCATGTAATGAGAGTAACTAACAGTGCTAAAAGGTGTGTGAAGGTGGTGGAAAGGGTAAGCTCAGAGTCACGCATGTCACCAGAAGGAAAGTTGGAGGTTAAAAGATGGGAATGTATAAAACAGTGAATCTTGTGGTGGACAATGTCCGTGATTAACTATACAAATATTAGAAATCTCTCTCACGAACTAGAACAAATGTATGTCACTATAACTGGAGGTTAATAATAGAGAGGCACATAGGGAAAAAATATATACCTATTGCAAACTATATACTACAGTTAGTAGTACTTTGACATTCTTTCATCAACAGTGACAAATGTGCTATACCAAAACTATGACTCAATAATGGAGGCAGGGGGCGTAGTTAGGGTATGGGAGGATGTGAGTTTCCTTTTTATTGTCTTTGTTTCTTTTCTGGAGTAGTGGAAATGTTCTAAAAATTAGAAAAAAAAATTGTGTTGATGGATGCACAGCTGTATGGTAGCGCCATGGGCAATTGATTGTACACTTTGGATCTTTGGATAGTTGTATGGTATCTGAACAATTTCAATAAAAAACAAATTTAAAAAAAAAAAAATATATATATATATATATATATAGGTTTCTGGGAGGTTCATGTGCATCCTGCACTGATCCTATCTTGAAGCCTGTGGTGCTTATGGTGGTTGAATTCCCACCTTCTATTCCTCACCAAATGATTAGTCTAAGCTGGTGGTTCTCAACCAGAGATACTTTGTCCCCTAGAGGATATCTGGCAATGTCTGGAGGCATTTTTAATGGTCACAATGAGGCAAGATATACTGGCATTTAGTGGATAGTGCCAGGGATGTTGTTAAACTAGGGTGCACAGAAGAGCCCCTCACAGCAAAGAATTATCTGGTCTAAAATGCCAGTGGTACCAAAGTTGAGAAACTCAGGTCTTTGCCATTCATGATAACCCATTCCATTTTCCAATGCTGGGTTTAGGAAAGGGCATGTGAATTAATCCCCGTCAATAGACTTGAGGAAAAGCCTGTTGGAAGTTCTCTGGGAAAGGTGAACTCATTCTCAAGAGGAGGAACCAGAATAATATGTCTCTCTTCTTTTGGCTACTATAGTGCTTGGGCGTGATGTCGGGAACGCTGCAGCCACCTTGAGACTATGAGGGGAACCATTTTGAGAACAATGTAGCAATATCCAATTGGAAATGTGCATAACATAACCCAGCAATTCCACTGGGGAAATCTTCACACACATGCACCAGGAGATGTGTACCCAAGCATTCCTAGCAATATCAGTAGTACCTGATGTATTGGGTGTTTCTTAAAACCTAGAAACACCTAATGTTCATGAACAGGCAAATAGATACTTAAATTTGATACAATTATCAAACAAATTAATATTCAGAAGTGAATGTGAATAAATTATGTACATGAATGCATATCACAAATACAAGATTAAAGTAGAAATCCCTCCCTCTACTCTTGACCACTCCTCTGCCAGCCATATAGTTGGGACAGAAAGGAGGGAGCTTTACTGTGGGGCCTGCAACAAGGATGGCTTCTGGAAACAACCAAGGACAATGGATTTAGCTGAGAGAGGGAATGTGTAACTGATGGCCCCAGAAGGGGTGAGGACAGAGAACGATCTCATCAATCTAATAGTAGCTGGGCAGGATTAATCCGTGGTCCAGTTCAAAGGAAAACCACACTCTGCTGTGAGCAAATCAATGAAGTCTTATTGTGAGTTGGGGCTTGTCAGTGGGACACATTTGATTCTCATTTGACGGGCAACCAAGTAATGCAGCAGGTAGCCCAGCCCAGCTGGGGATGGCAGATGGGGTGACCTGGTGGCAGACTGGAGGGGCACACGAGGCTGTTTGGAAAGAGGCATCAAAAGACCCACATCACATGCCATGCCATCGGTCCTTGGCTTTGCTATTAAACATCAAATAAGTGAATATGCCACTTACAAAAGATTCTTCTTAACCTCAGGGCATTTACCAAAATTACTTTCCTCTCTGGAACACTGCTCGTGTAACTCAAAACTGTATCCACAGGTTACTTACCTACGTAGTAAATTGTGCCAATAAGTATTTTCTTCTCTGTCAACATAAAATGAATTGTGGGTCCCTCCCGTATCTTTCTTTCCCTACATCTGTGGCCTCAATGTCTTTTCTTTTGGTGGGGGTGGGGGGTATTTTTGTGTCCTAAATAAAATCTAGGCTCTTCATTCTTTATTCCTAGATAAGGTGATTTTTTTCTCACTGCTTATTCTTAGTAAATTTCTTGGTTATTATACTGGGGAAAATTTTTATTGGAGAGACTTTGGGAGCATGGTAAGGATACAAAAAAATTAACTGTATAGTATACACACAGCCATGAAAATGATAAACTTACAATATCATAAATGTATATGTGGAGTCAATATCACAAATTTACGTTTCTTTGACAGAATATGAGAAAATTGGGGAAATCGTGGATAGTTTCAAAAAAGGGTGAATGAAAAAAAGAGCTTTACACCATTGGTAATGTCCACTAAAGTTCTCTTCTTTTACAATGTCTTTTGAATCTTGAGTACTAGTAGAAATTATACTCCAAACTAAAAATTTCCATTATAATTTCTCAATATCAAGTAATTTTTATATTGGACAAAGACACAACTCAAGTGCTTCTCCCCAATATTATTATGGGGAAAACCCCACCGTATTTCTCACTTGGTACAAATATTATGACCTCAGATTTCTTCTAATATTTGCTTCTGATAATTATAATCTACATATAAAAACTGAAATTAATTACTGATGAGTTTGCAGTTCCATTAAATATGTACTTACCAAATAAGAGCTTTTCAAAGAGTGGTTAAAAAGGAAATCCATGAAAAGATAAACTCATATTATTCTCATTAATTTTTGCTATGTAAGTTTCAAAGATTGCTCTGGATTTACGCATTTGCATGGGATTTTAGTTTTATGAACTAATGTGGAATCTATGTCAATTTAAAATTTTAATAGTCCTGTCTATTTTCCTTCAAAAAGGAACTATTTCTGCTTGATAAAGTTCATTTCTGCATTTTTCAATATTTATCCTTTCAATTTAACCATATTATATCCTCTTGCTCTCCTGAAATGTCACTGAAAATATTATTTTCTTTGCATATTATTAAATATGGGCTGGAGTGGGATGTTCTGTTTACTTTATCATTTATTCACAATTAAGACATTATTGGTATATTTGCTAGTTTGTTTTTAAAAATAAATTGCAGAATAATATAAAGAATTATACCATTTATATAAAGTTCAACAACATTCAAAGTAATATTTTGCTTAGATATATAAATATATGTAATTTTTAAAATAAAGAAATGCATAGGTAAGTTAACATCCAATTCAGATTAGGCTATGGGGAATGACAAAAATACAATCTAGAGATTTTCAATACCACTATTTTAATATCAGATGTATCTAGCAGACAAAAATTATAAAGAATATTGTGCTGATTTGAAACTATTAAGTACCCCAGGACAGACCATGTTCTTTTAATCAAATTTCATGGGGGCAGACTTATTGTGGATGGGATCTTTTGATTAGATTGTTTTCTCGGATACATGACCCACCCAATTGTGGGTAAGACTTTTTGATTAGATTATTTCCATGGAGACGTGGCCCCGCCCCTACAAGGTGCATCTTGATTAGTTGACTGGAGTCCTTAGTAGAGCTCAGAGCTGACACAGACCCAGATGCTTGGAGATGCAGACAGGAAGACATTTGAAATTTGCCCCAGAGAAGCTAAATGAGAACCCACAGACACTTAAGGAGAAAGCCACTGGAATCAGAAGCTGAAAGCAATGCACCCGGGAGCAAAGGACCAGCAGATGCCAGCCACATGCTTTCCCAGCTGACAGAGGTGTTCTGGATGCCACTGGCCTTTCTTCAGTGAAGGTACCCTCTTGCTGATGCCTTAGTTTGGACACTTTTATGGCCTGAGAACATAAATTTGTAACCTAATCAATCCTCTTTATAAAAGCCAATCCATTTCTGGAATTTTACATTCCAGCCACTTTAACAAACTAGAACAGATATAGAGAAATAGAATACAATCACCAAATTTGTTTTAATTGATATAGGCAGAACCTTTATCCTTTGAATAGGGCAGACTTTCTCATTTGCTCTTTAGATCTAATATTCTCTTCTGGTTTCCAGACCTAGAAAGACAAAAAAAAAAAAAAAGAAAGAAAGAAAGAAATACTGTGATGTTATTAAGCATATTTGATATGCAATTTCATGGACGACAGACACTGTGAAATATACTTTGACAATGTGCTTCACTGGAATAATTTCCATTACGGATATGCTTCTGCATTGTGGTACCAGAATATCTTCTCTTAGAAAACTCACCTGCTGTGTCCAGGATTTACTTTCAAGAGGGAAAACAGAGGTGTTATCTTGATGGATGCTGCTTTTCAGAACCCTGAATGCTTTCAGTCCCTCACACAGTTGCCGTTCCCAGCACTGCCCACCCCTGGAATGGCAGCCCCTCTCTCTGTAATCCAGGGCAGCCCGGACTGGCCCCTTGGAGCCTTGGGAATTGCAGAGTCCTCTCTAAGCTGGACTCCTCTACTCTACTCCTCTTTTCCATGTTAGGTAACTTCCCCAGGGTGCCACTGTCAGTGTGAGAAATATAAACCTCTTCAGCTCACTCCCACCTTTTCCCTGTCCCCCAGAGAATTTCTGCCTGCAACTCCTAGGGAAAAAGTAACTCCTGGAACCTCAGAAGACTCCCGGAGTCTCACATTTGTTGGGGTGGCCATGGCAGTGCTTCCCAACCACCCTCTAAAGTGAAGGTCATAATCCAAGGGGCTGCATGTCCCATCTCAGCTCTGAGATCTGGGGGCCTACCCCTCTTCTCAAAGTCCTGCTAGCACCACCTCGCTCTTGCTCCTTCAGGAATAACTGGGGTTGCTTTTAACAGTTTTAAGATCTCAGAACCAAGAGGAACAAAAAGGCAATCCAACCACATGTATTTCAATAACTAGACAGACACCAAAAAGACCCTGAGTTGTAATCATTCCCATCAAATGAGCACTCAGATGATGTATATTTCTTGAACAACCAGGACCCAGCATTGCTCATGGAGATCCTCCAGCTCCAGAAAGTCTGACTCAACAAGCAGAGCCTGGAGGTACTAGAAATGTCCTCAACCCAACCTCTATGTGACACAGTAATATACTTTCTGACCTCTCCATGCTCTCCTTCTCTTCCTTTCTGATATGCCGGGCTCAGCTCTGAGCCTCTGGTCACATCCTTTGGACTAACTCCCTATTGGTGGTTTCCTTACCATCAGAATTGGACTTAGCAACAATCTTCATCCATCAATCTTTCTTCTCATTCCCATCCCTACCCCACTTGTAGTGAGCCCACTGTTAAAGTCACTGATAGAGCCCTGGACACCAGCGAGAGAAACATCCAGTGGCTAACTGGGGAAAGCAAAGCGCACCACCACAAAACCTCAAAAATGGATGGAAAATAAGCCCAATAACCTTGAACTTTGTAAGGTCCTCTTCTCCTTCTGGCAGGTCCACTTCTGATGGGCCAAGTTCCTTCCTCTGGATTTTGGAAAGGAAAGGGAACATGCAAGTACATAGTTTTAGGGATGTTTAGACTCTGTTTGTGTGTCCCATCAGATATCCCCTGGCCTCATGTCCAATGGGGTTCATTCATACTGCACAAAGCCAGCTCAAACCACCACCCAATTCCCTTCCATCCCCACCAATTCTCAAAGCTGCCTTTTGCAGTCTCCTTCAGCCTCCCAGTTTCTTTGCTGAGACTGTGCTCTTCTCTCAAGCAACAATTTGGATCACCATCAGCATCACCATCAGCATCCTGAGGATGTGACACCAGACGAAGCTCATCTCCTTCTCTTCTCCTGGGCTGAAGTGTTGCCTGAGCTTGTGTGGGCCTCCAAAGGTAATCTTCTGACCCTCCCCATCCTCCACCTGCTCCTGGGTCCTGTGATCGTGGTGCAGTTAGGAATGGGGTAACTGGGCGGCAAGTGTGGTTTGAATGGAAATTTTTAAGGAGGGAGCCCCATCACCCCCATACTATTAATTGTTCTTTGGAGGCCTGAGAGCCATGAGGTGAGATTACTTTAAGCCTTTTCCCCTTGGGGCATTGGTGAGCTAGGAAGAAGCTCCTTTCTGCTCCCTCACCAGACTCTGCTTTCTGGCCAGCTTTTCCCCCAGCCTCTACAGCTGTGTGTTTCCTTGTCCAGAGCATCTGAGATGTCCTCTGTTCTGTTTCTGTTTCTTCCATGATGTGTCCATTTGTCATGCCAGCTCATTAGGTCTCTGTTTGGGCATCCAAGATTCTGAGGCAGGGAGCCACTTCTCCAGCATCTCCTGTAGAAGACAGGGCAGCTGTCTCCGTCCATAGTGCCCCCCATGTGCCCCAGGACGGATCCCCTGGAGGGGAATACACAGGGGGCATGCAATGGAAGCTGCCATTGATCATTGTATAGAGACGGCAGGTCTGAATAGTTGGTAGGAGGCCTAATACTCTTGTATGGATGCTTCATTCTGCCAGGGTAGGCCTGAGCCTGGGGGCAGAGGCCATTAGCTCTAGGTGATGTCTCTGCTTTTAGTAGGGATGCTGGTTTCTCTATTTTGTTGTGAATTGATACCTAAAGTCACCTCAGGAAGCTCTGAGAACTACAACCTCCGATTGGGTTCTGAGTGATCACTAAGGTTTCAGGGAACCCTTATGTGATATCATTGCTGACATAGCTGAGTTCTGTAGGCCAAGTTTAAGCTCAAAATGTCAACAAGATAAACAAAGATGAGGGAGTCAGGAGGAAAATGAATAGAGATTGGCTCTTACCTTCCTTAGGGAAGAGAGAGGTACACATAGTGAATGATGCAGGGGTCATTTTCTATTTCGAACATTTTCTGTTCAAAGCTGGATAGTAAATAGTTTAGGCTTTGTGAACAAAATATATCCTCTTGGAACTATCGACTCTGCACTTGTAGGGTGAGAGCAGCACCCTACAATAATTAAATGAGCACAGCCGTGTTCTAATACAACTTTATTTACAAACATAGATGGTGGATGGCTGTAGCTTGCACACCTCTGATTATAAATTGCTGCTTTAATGCTGCTTTCACCTCTTCCTCCACCCCAGGTCAAGCTTCCTGACAATGAGGACTTCTTATTTACTGGAATATGTGGGATGTGAGATATATTAGAGGCTGGGGTGTCTTGAGTGTAAAACCAGACATCCACCTTTCAAAGCCAGCAGCATCACACTGGCCTCATATCCGGAGTCCTGCTTTACCACCTTCACGACACATGTGGGTCTTAGACCTGAAGATGGGGACCCATCAAGCCTCTTTAGGAGCAACTGAGTGAACAAACTATGGGCCAGGCTTCTGCATGACTCTTCTCTTGGGAACTGCTTTGATTAAAGAGTTCTCTGTGGTCTCAGTGCCTAGCATTATGCTTGGCAGGTAGAGGCTGCTAAGTGGTTGTTGCTTGAGAAAAGACGTGTAACAGGAGTATGAGGCAGTGATAAGTTCCAATTGAAACAGGTTGGAGATGATCATATATCTCTGTGATCACCACAGTGGGAGTAGGAAGGTGAGAGAAGGTATGGGGTGAGGCCTGCTTAGGAAATAGAAGTATATCCTGGTTCTTCCACACTTGTGTTCCAAAGTCTCTACTGGTGGTTGAAAGCCACCCCCATTGTGGGTTTCCTTCCCATACTCTTTCTCCTGCCCGCTCTTCACAAATTCCCATTCTCTTTTATCCTGTTAGTATCTACTTTCCTGCCCACTTGCAGTCAGACTGCCCAGTGGGGAAGGGGCAGGGAATATAACCTCGTGAGGCAAAAGGAGGACTAAGCACCGATCTCCTTCAGTTGGTATGTGATCTCAAACCCTTGTTGATTTGGGCTCTCTTCCAGTTTGCCAAAGCTGCCGGAATGCAAAATACCAGAAGCGGATTGGCTTTTACAAAGTGGGTTTATGAGTTCACAAATTTACAGTTTTAAGGCCATGAAAATGTCCCAATTAAGGCATCAATTGGACGATACCTTCTCTGAAGAAAGGCCAATGGTGTCTGGGGTTCCTCTGTCATGTGGGAAGGCACATGGCCGGAGTCTGCTGAGCCCCTCCATGGGTTTAGCTTCTGGTTTTCATTGCTTTCTCCAAAATGTCTCTGGGCTTCTGTCTTAGTTTCTCTCTCTCAGCTCCTGTGCATCCTTGCTTGTTTCTCCCAGGGCGTTTGTCTCTAAGCATCTGGGAGCCCTCCCTTAGCTTCTCCAGGGCAATTCTGGGCTTCATCTCTTAGCTTAGCATCTCCAAAAGTCTTTTTGTCTGCATCTTCAAGCATCTGGGAGCTCTGAGCTCTCTTAAGTGATTAAGACCCACATTGAGTGGGTGGTGTCACATCTCCATGGAAATAATCTAATCAAAATGTCCTGCCCACAATAGGTCTGCCCCCAAAAGATTGGATTAAATGAACATGGTTTTCCTGGGGTACATAATAGATTCAAACCAGCACAGGCTCCAAACCAGTAAATAACAAATAATAAACAAATAGATAGTATTTAATTTTTGCCTTTGTCCCATGTCTTCCCTTCTGGTAGTTAGAGTCAGGCCAACCAGTGAGGACACATGATATTGATCTAAAACTTAAAGTAACCTATTGCTGAGTGTTTAGTTGCTGGGATATAAAATTTTCTCAAAAATCAATGATGACAATCTTTCCTTCAGAAAGAAAGATGTAGCTGATGATGTTTAGGATGCGCAGTTTTGAGAGACTGCATTGGAGAGAAGTTTTTATTTCTGCCTAAATGTGATTTAGGCTTCTGTTAGTGGGACAAATTTGATATGCTAGTCAGGAGTGAGTCAGACTTCTAACAGGACATCTGTAGAAATATAGGGAACAAAAGGAAGAAGCTTTAATGATGTTATTTAGAGGAGGCCACACTAATAAACAGCATCCCTGATTTGTGTTGACCGGGGTTTTTGGAAAAAAGGAATCTAAGACTGAGCCCTGGACCAAAGAGGGGTAGAGGAGACAGACTTCCCCATCCTTCCTTTTCAGGTGATTCGTTGGGGTCCTCACTGTTGGCAGAAGCATGTTAAGCTATAGCTCATGAGCCATTTCTGCCACCAGCTCTTCCATCTCTGAAAACACCCAGTCACTGAGAATAAGTACTCCTGAAGGCGAGAACTAGTAAAAGGGGGTAACTGCTTCCTTCTTCACTCATTGCATCCCCTTAAGGCCAAGCCAAAGAAAAGTTATAATTCCAACTTCTCTGACACAAAAGATTCACAACTTTTAACAAGGTAGATGCTTGTTTCCAGAGGGAAGCCCCACAGGTGTAGATGGGGTCCCAGCCTGCCAACGTTGTGTACTTGGTCATCTGGCATCCATCCAGACCGAGGCCCACAGGAGTGCCAAAGCTGGGACTCTGAAGCTCAGGGCACAAATGACTCCAGATATTCCAACCATGTCTTTGGTGGCTCACATTTTTAGAGTTTGTGGACCTGGAAGGCTGCCATCTGGAGTGGTCTCTGTCATCACTGCTATGGTCAGTTCACACATATGATAAATTTATCTCCCCAATTTCTGGTAAGGAGAGAGGATGAAATCAGTTATTGGCAGGAATTGCAGTTACACCCAAAGACACGGACAAGAGTGTTCACAGCAGCTGTGTTCACAATAGCCCCAAACTGAAAACAACCCACTGCCCAACAATGGCAGAATGGATAAGTAAGTTGTGCTATTTTCATACAATGGAATACTATGCAGCAACAAAAATGAATGCCTTACAGGCACATGCCACAGCCTGTATGAATTTCCTGAACATAATGTGGATCAACATACAACAGATACAAAAGATTATGTACTATAAAATTTCATTTACATAAAATTCAAAACTATGCAACCCTAACCATAGTGTTAAATTCATGGTAAACAAATTCAAAATATTACATATTTCATAATTCCATTGTTAGAGGTCAGGATGGTGGTTATATTTGGCAAGGACAAAGGAGCTCTGATTGGGAGAGGACTTGGCAGGAGCTTTTGGAGAATTGGCAAGGTAGTTTTGTGCTCATTTACTGGTATTTTTGGCATTTTTCTGTCTGTATATAATATTTCCCATTTTCAAAAATTAAAACAAACAAGTATTGGAAATTTTAAAACATTTTTAAATAATGGAAAATAAAAATCAGAGAATAATATGAACTGTATTTTTAGGAATGTAGTTAAAGGAAATTTTATAGCCTTAAATGCAACTATTAGTGAAGAAAAAGTCTTTAATATTAATGGACTCAAGCATCCAAATAAAGAAGACGGGGGAAAAACCCAACAGAATAAACCCAAAGATAGTAAATATAAGAGGAGAAATAAATGAGATAGTACAGAAGGAATAAAGAGAATCAACAAAGCCAAAAGTTGGTCCTTTGAAAAGATAAATGAGATAGACAAAGTTTGGGAAGACTGATCAAGATAAAAAGGAAAAAATCCATGCAAATATATGCAATTAGGAATAAGAGAATTGTAACTGTAGAAAGATTAGATGATATAAATCTTAAGATTACTTTTTTTAATTTGTTTTATTGAGATATATTCACATACCACACAGTCATACAAAACAAATAGTACATTCGATTGTTCACAGTACCATTACATAGTTGTGCATTCATCACCAAAATCAATCCCTGACACCTTCATTACCACACACACAGAAATAACAAGAATAATAATTAAAGTGAAAAAGAACAATTAAAGTAAAAAAGAACACTGGGTGCCTTTGTTTGTTTATTTGTTTGTTTTTTTCCTTCCCCTATTTTTCTACTCATCCATCCATAAACTAAACAAAGGGGAGTGTGGTCTATATGGCTTTCCCAATCACATTGTCACCCCTCATAAGCTACATTTTTATACAACTGTCTGCGAGATTCATGGGTTCTGGGTTGTAGTTTGATAGTTTCAGGTATCCACCACCAGCTACCCCAATTCTTTAGAACCTAAAAAGGGTTGTCTAAAGTGTGCGTAAGAGTGCCCACCAGAGTGACCTCTCGGCTCCTTTTGGAATCTCTCTGCTACTGAAGCTTATTTCATTTCCTTTCACATCCCCCTTTTGGTCAAGAAGATGTTCTCCATCCCACGATGCCGGGTCTACATTCCTCCCCGGGAGTCATATTCCACGTTGCCAGGGAGATTCACTCCCTTGGGGGTCTGATCCCATGTAGAGGGGAGGGCAGTGATTTCACCTGCCAAGTTGGCTTAGCTAAAGAGAGAAGGCCACAATTAAGATTGCTTTTTACCAATGAATGTGGATCTTTAAATGATATAATCGTCTGTTAAAATATTACTTAAGAAAGAAACCCAGATACAGTGACAAATGAAAGGAAATAGGTCATAGCCATTAAATAAATGGAATAAGTACCAAAAATACCCCTATAAAAACATGCCAAGATAGTTTAGTAGGAGAATTCTACCAAATATCCATCAATTAAATAGTCCTTGTACAGTGCCAGAGAAGAGAACATGAGGAAACATTTCCCAGCTCATTTTCTAAGACATTAAAAGTAGACATGGACATTTTAAGGAGGGTCAAACCCACTTATGAAATAGTCATAACAATCATAAATTAAAACAAACAAACAAACATAATTCCAAAATGCATATTTTAAAAAATCATTTCCAAGTTGTGTTTATCCAAGGAACACAGGACAGTTTAACACTGGAAAATCCACTCATGTGAGTCATCACCTCAATTTATTAAAGGAAAGAACTTATGATTTTCTTAGCAGATGCTGAAAAACATTTAAAGAAATGTAAGATCTATTTATGATACAAGGTTTAGCACAAAAACACTATGAAGAAAGACCTATATAAATGGAAGAACATTTCATGTTCATGGATTGGAAGACTAAATATTGTTAAAATGTCAATTTTGCCCAAAGCAACATATAGATTCTATGCAATCCAAATCAAAATTCTAAAAGCCTTCTTTGCAGAAATGGAAAAGTTATCCATCAATTTTATACAGAAGAGTAAGGGGCTCTAAATAGCCAAACCCATCTTGAAAAAAGAACAAAGTTGGAAGACTCACACATCTTGATTTGAAAACTTATTACAAAGCTATGGTAACCAAAACAGCATGATACTGACAGAGACAGACATATAGACAAATGGAATTGAATTGAGAGTTCAGAGATATACTTTCACATCCATGGCCAATTGATTTTTGACCAGGGTGCCTAGTCCACTCAATGGGAAAAGGATAGTCTCTTCAACAAATAGTGCTGGGAAAACTAGATATCCATATGTAAAGAATGAAGGTGGACCCCTACTTCATACCATATACAAAAATTAACTCAAAATGGATCAAAACCTAAATTTTAAAACCAAGTCTATAAAATTTCTAGAAAAAAGCAAGGGGAAGCATCTTCAGGACCATGTTAGGAATGGTTTCTTAGACTTTACACCTGAAGCATGAGCAACAAAAGAAAAAAAAAATAGATACATGGGACTTCATCAAAATTGAAAACTTTTGTGGATCAAACATATGAAAATAAAAAGCAAAAAGACAACTGACAGAATGTGAGAAAATATTTGGAAACCACTTATCTAAACAGGGTTTAAGATCCAGAATATATAAAGAACTCCTACAACTTAACAACAAAAAGACAAACAACCCAATTAAAAATGGGCTTGAATACACATTTCTCCAAAGAAAATATAAAAAATGGCCTATAAGCACATTAAATGATGCTCAATATCATTAGTCACTAAGAAAACTCAAGTCAAAACCACAATGATACACCATTTCACAACCTTGAGAATGGTTACTATCAAAAAAAATAAAATAAGTTTTGGAGTGGATGTAGAGAAATAAGAACTCACTTTTATGGTTGGTGGGAATGTAAAAAGGGGCAGCCACTGAGAAAACAGTTTGGCAGTTTCTCAGAATGTTAAGTATAGAATTACCACATGATCTGGCAATTCCACTTCTAGGTATAAAGAATTGAAAGCAGGGACTTGAACAAATATTTGCATACTGATGTTCACAGCAGCATTATTCACAATTGCCAATAGATGGAAACAAACCAAGCGTCCATCAACAGATGAATGGATAACAAATAATATTCCAGCTATCAAAACGAATGAAGTTCTGATACATGCGACAACATGGATGGACCTTGAAGACATCATGTTGAGTGAAATAAGCCAGGACAAATACTATGTGCTCTCACTGATAGGAAATTAGAATAAGCAAATTCATAGAATCAGAAACTAGAATTCAGGTTACCTGGGACAAGGATGGGGGTAGGAAATGGGGAGTTAATGCTTAGTTGATACAGAGTGTGGGATGATGGAAAAGTTTGGATAATGGACACTGGTAATGGTAGCACAATATTTTGAATGCAACTAACAGCACTGAATTATATATTTGAATGAAGTTAAAAGGGGAAATTTTAGATTGTATATATGTTACTAGAATAAAAATTTTTTAAAAACCAGAGAACTGTACAGTGAACTCTAGAGTAAACTGTGGACTATAGTTAATAGTATAATTATAACAAAGGTACCACACTAATAATAGGGAAAACTGTGTGTGTGAGTGGTGGTGGTGGTGGGGCTCTGTATTGGGTATGTGGGAGCTCTGTACTTTCAGCATGATTTTTCTGTAAACCTACAACTTCTCAAACATACAAACAAACACCACAAGAACATTTCTGTACAATAATAAATAGTATCTGTCCCCCACCCCTGAAAAAAAAATCCTACAACATACCTCAGACTTCATGTTGTCACAGTAGAAGCATTCTTTTGAAATCTACCTTTTAATTATTTGTTTGTCTCACCTGAGCTATGTTTCTTTCTCTATTTCTCTCTGCCTTTTTTGGATTGGTTATTTTTATTATTCCATTTATTCCCTCATTAGCTAATTAGTTACATACTTTCTTCCTATTTTTTTTTAGTGATTAATCTACAGCCTGAACATGCATATTCTATTTATTACAAAATATAATTTAACTAGCACTTTCACCACTTCCAGGACAAAGCAAGGAACTTAGAACTCCTCTACTTGTTATCCCTCTCACTTTTCATCCTATGGTATTTTAATTCCACATTTTCACACGTATTTTAAACCACACTGTGGTGGTTTGGAGCTGTATATACCCCAGAAAAACATGTTCTTAAACTTAATCCATTCCTGTGACTTGTTTTCTTTGTAAATAGGACCTTTGGATGAGGTGACTTCGCTTAAGTTGTGGGCTGACTCCATTGGGATGGGTCCTAATCCTATTACTGGAGTCCTTTATAAGCAGAATCAAATTCAGGCAGCAAGAGAAAGTCACAGAGGGAGCAGCCAGAAGCTGAAAGTCAATGGAATCCAGAAGAAAAGAGAAAGGCCAGGAGAGGATACCATGTGCATTGCCATGTGACAGATAAGCCAAGGATCAAGGATCGCTGGCAGCCAGACCCAGAACGCCACAGCGTTCTGGGAGAAAGCATCACCTTGATGACACCTTGAGTTCGGACTCTCCACCAAGAGCCCCAAAACCATGTGCCAATAAACTCCCAGTATTTAATCCAACCCATTACGTGATATTTGCTTTAGCAATGAGGAAAAGAAAACATCCACAATGTATTATTATGGTTGCTTTATACAGTCAATATTAGTTTTATTTTACCAATATGTTTATCTTTCTAATTGATTATCATTTCTTTTTTTTCACCCTGATGCTTCCATCTGAAGCATCAGGATGTGGCAAATGCACGCTCTTGTGCGTACTCTCTCTCTCTTGCATGCATTCTCCCTCTCTCTCTTTCTCTCTCTCTGACCTGAATATTTCCTTAGGTGGCCTTCAGTTTTGAAAATAAAACCTTTATTTTATTTTTTTTTTTAATCATCATTTTATTGAGATATATTCACATACCACGCAGTCATACAAAACAAATTGTACCATTACATAGTTGTACATTCATCACCTAAATCAATCCCTGACACCTTCATTAGCACACACACAAAAATAACAAGAATAATAATTAGAGTGAAAAAGAGCAATTGAAGTAAAAAAGAACACTAGGTACCTTTGTCTGTTTGTTTGCTTCCCCTACTTTTCTAAACATCCATCCATAAACTAGACAAAGTGGAGTTTGGTCCTTATGGCATTCCCAATCCCACTGTCACCCCTCATAAGCTACATTTTTATACAACTGTCTTCGAGATTCATGGGTTCTGGGTTGTAGTTTAATAGTTTCAGGTATCCACCACCAGCTACCCCAATTCTTTAGAACCTAAAAAAGGTTGTCTAAAGTGTGCGTAAGAGTGCCCACCAGAGTGATCTCTCGGCTCGTTTTGGAATCTCTCTGCCACTGAAGCTTATTTCATTTCCTTTCACATCCCCCTTTTGGTCAAGAAGATGTTCTCCATCCCACGATGCCGGGTCTACATTCCTCCCCGGGAGTCATATTCCACGTTGCCAGGGAGATTCACTTCCCTGGGTGTCTGATCCCACGTAGGGGGGAGGGCAGTGATTTCACCTTTCAAGTTGGCTTAGCCAGAGAGAGAGGGCCACATCTGAACAACAAAGAGGCATTCAGGAGGAGACTCTTAGGCACAAATACAGGGAGGCCTAGCCTCTCCTTTGCAGCAGCCGTCTTCCCAAGGGTAAAACTTATGGTAGAGGGCTCAACCCATCAAACCACCAGTCCCCTATGTCTGTGGTCATGTTAGCAACCATGGAGGTGGGGTAGGCGAATACCCCTGCATTCTCCACAGGCTCCTCAAGGGGGCACTACATCTTTTTTTTTTTTTTTCCTTGTTTGTCTTTTTTCTTTTTTTTTTTTTTTTAACTTTCCCTTCTTTTTTCAAATCAACTGTATGAAAAAAAAGTTAAAAAGAAAACAAACATACAATAAAAAAACATTTCAAAGAGACCATAGCAAGGGAGTAAGAAAAAGACAACTAACCTAAGATAACTGCTTAACTTCCAACATGTTCCTACTTTACCCCAAGAAAGTTACATAATATAGCAACATTTCAGTGAACTTGTTCCTACTACATCCATCATAAATTAACAGACCATAGTCATTTCTGGGCATCCCCAGAACGTTAAATAGCTTATCTGTTCTTCTTGGATTATTGTTCCCCCTTCCTTAATTGCTCTCTACTGCTAGTTCCCCTACATTCTACATTATAAACCATTTGTTTTACATTTTTCAAAGTTCACATTAGTGGTAGCATATAATATTTCTCTTTTTGTGCCTGGCTTATTTTGCTCAGCATTATGTCTTCAAGGTTCATCCATGTTGTCATATGTTTCACCAGATCGTTCCTTCTTACTGCCGCGTAGTATTCCATCGTGTGTATATACCACATTTTATTTATCCACTCATCTGTTGAAGGACATTTGGGTTGTTTCCATCTCTTGGCAATTGTGAATAATGCTGCTATGAACATTGGCGTGCAGATATCTGTTCGTGTCACTGCTTTCCGATCTTCCGGGTATATACCGAGAAGTGGAATCGCTGGATCGAATGGTAGCTCTATATCTAGTTTTCTAAGGAACTGCCAGACTGACTTCCAGAGTGGCTGAACCATTATACAGTCCCACCAACAATGAATAAGAGTTCCAATTTCTCCACATCCCCTCCAGCATTTGTAGTTTCCTGTTTGTTTAATGGCAGCCATTCTAACCGGTGTTAGATGGTATCTCATTGTGGTCTTAATTTGCATCTCTCTAATAGCTAGTGAAGCTGAACATTTTTTCATGTGTTTCTTGGCCATTTGTATTTCCTCTTCAGAGAACTGTCTTTTCATATCTTTTGCCCATTTTATAATTGGGCTGTCTGTACTATTGTCATTGAGTTGTAGGATTTCTTTGTATATGCAAGATATCAGTCTTTTGTCAGATACATGGTTTCCAAAAATTTTTTCCCATTGAGTTGGCTGCCTCTTTACCTTTTTGAGAAATTCCTTTGAGGTGCAGAAACTTCTAAGCTTGAGGAGTTCCCATTTATCTATTTTCTCTTTTGTTGCTTGTGCTTTGGGTGTAAAGTCTAGGAAGTGGCCTCCTAATACAAGGTCTTGAAGATGTTTTCCTACATTATCTTCTAGGAGTTTTATGGTACTTTCTTTTATATTGAGATCTTTGGTCCATTTTGAGTTAATTTTTGTGTAGGGGGTGAGGTAGGGGTCCTCTTTCATTCTTTTGGATATGGATATCCAACTCTCCCAGCCCCATTTGTTGAAAAGACCATTATGGCTCAGTTCGGTGACTTTAGGGGCCTTATCAAAGATCAGTCGGCCATAGATCTGAGGGTCTATCTCTGAATTCTCAATTCGATTCCATTGATCTATATGTCTATCTTTGTGCCAGTACCATGCTGTTTTGGCAACTGTGGCTTTATAATAAGCTTCAAAGTCAGGGAGTGTAAGTCCTCCCACTTCGTTTTTCTTTTTTAGAGTGTCTTTAGCAATTCGAGGCATCTTCCCTTTCCAAATAAATTTGATAACTAGCTTTTCCAAGTCTGCAAAGTAGGTTGTTGGAATTTTGATTGGGATTGCATTGAATCTGTAGATGAGTTTGGGTAGAATTGACATCTTAATGACATTTAGCCTTCCTATCCATGAACATGGAATATTTTTCCATCTTTTAAGGTCCCCTTCTATTTCTTTTAGTAGAGTTATGTAGTTTTCTTTGTATAGGTCTTTTACATCTTTGGTTAAGTTTATTCCTAGGTACTTGATTTTTTTAGTTGCTATTGAAAATGGTATCTTTTTCTTGAGTGTCTCTTCAGTTTGTTCATTTCTAGCATATAGAAACATTACTGACTTATGTGCATTAATCTTGTATCCCGCTACTTTGCTAAATTTGTTTATTAGCTCTAGTAGGTGTATCGTTGATTTCTCAGGGTTTTCTAGATATAAGATCATATCATCTGCAAACAATGACAGTTTTACTTCTTCTTTTCCAATTTGGATGCCTTTTATTTCTTTGTCTTGCCGGATTGCCCTGGCTAGCACTTCCAGCACAATGTTGAATAGCAGTGGTGACAGCGGGCATCCTTGTCTTGTTCCTGATCTTAGAGGGAAGGCTTTCAGTCTCTCACCATTGAGTACTATGCTGGCTGTGGGTTTTTCATATATGCTCTTTATCATGTTGAGGAAGTTTCCTTCAATTCCTACCTTTTGAAGTGTTTTTATCAAAAAGGGATGTTGGATTTTGTCAAATGCTTTTTCAGCATCTATTGAGATGATCAATTGATTTTTCCCTTTCGAGTTTTTAATGTGTTGTAATACATTGATTGTTTTTCTTATGTTGAACCATCCTTGCATGCCTGGAATGAACCCCACTTGGTCATGGTGTATGATTTTTTTAATGTGTCTTTGGATTCGATTTGCAAGTATTTTGTTGAGGATTTTTGCATCTATATTCATTAGGGAGATTGGCCGGTAGTTTTCCTTTTTTGTAGCATCTTTGCCTGGTTTTGGTATTAGATTGATGTTAGCTTCATAAAATGAGTTAGGTAGTGTTCCATTTTTTTCAATGTTTTGAAAGAGTTTGAGTAAGATTGGTGTCAGTTCTTTCTGGAAAGTTTGGTAGAATTCCCCTGTGAAGCCATCTGGCCCTGGGCATTTATTTGTGGGAAGATTTTTGATGACTGATTGGATCTCTTTGCTTGTGATGGGTTGGTTGAGGTCTTCTATTTCTTCTCTGGTCAGTCTAGGTTGTTCATATGTTTCCAGGAAATTGTCCATTTCTTCTACATTATCCAGTTTGTTGCCATACAGTTGTTCATAATATCCTCTTATAATTTTTTTAATTTCTTCAGGATCTGCAGTTATGTCACCTTTTTCATTCATTATTTTGTTTATATGGGTCTTCTCTCTTTTTGATTTTGTCAGTCTAGCTAGGGGCTTGTCAATCTTGTTGATCTTCTCAAAGAACCAACTTTTGGTGATATTTATCCTTTCTATTGTTTTTTTGTTCTCTATGTCATTTATTTCTGCTTTAATCCTTGTTATTTCTTTTCTTGTACTTGGTTTAGGATTGGTTTGCTGTTCATTTTCTAGCTTCTTCAGTTGATCCATTAGTTCTTTGATTTTGGCTCTTTCTTCCTTTTTAATATATGCGTTTAGTGCTATAAATTTCCCCCTTAGCACTGCTTTTGCTGCATCCCATAGGTTTTGGTATGTTGTGTTCTCATTTTCATTCGTCTCTATATATTTAGCAATTTCTCTTGCTATTTCTTCTTTAACCCACTGATTGTTTAGGAGTGTGTTGTTTAACCTCCAGGTATTTGTGAATTTTCTAAGTCTCTGATGGTTATTGACTTCTAATTATATTCCATTGTGGTCAGAGAATGTGCTTTGAATAATTTCAATCTTTTTAAATTTATTGAGGCTTGTTTTATGTCCCAGCATATGATCTATTCTGGAGAAAGTTCCGTGAGCACTAGAAAAGTATGTGTATCCTGGTGATTTGGGATGAAATGTCCTGTATATGTCTGTTAAATCTAATTCATTTATCAGATTGTTTAGGTTTTCAATTTCCTTATTGGTCTTCTGTCTGGTTGATCTATCTATAGGAGAGACTGATGTGTTGAAGTCTCCCACAATTATTGTGGAAACATCAATTGCTTCCTTTAGTTTTGCCAATGTTTCTCTCATGTATTTTGTGGCACCTTGATTGGGTGCATAGACATTTACGATTGTTATTTCTTCTTGCTGAATTGCCCCTTTTATTAGTATGTAGTGGCCTTCTTTGTCTCTCAAAACATCCCTGCATTTGAAGTCTATTTTATCTGAGATTAATATTGCTACACCTGCTTTCTTTTGGCTGTAGCTTGCATGAAATATTTTTTTCCATCCTTTCACTTTCAGTTTCTTTGTGTCCCTGTGTCTAAGATGAGTCTCTTGTATGCAACATATTGATGGTTCATTTTTTTTGATCCATTCTGCGAATCTATATCTTTTAATTGGGGAGTTTAATCCATTTACATTCAACGTTAAAACCGTGAAGGCATTTCTTGAATCGGCCATCTTATCCTTTGGATTATGTTTGCCATATTTTTCCCTCTCTCTATTAATATCCTTTATTGTACCCATACCGAATCTCTTTAGTACTGAACCTTTCTCCAAGTCTCTCTGTCCTGTCTTTGTTTCTCTGTCTGTAGGGCCCCCTTTAGTATCTCCAGTAGGGCAGGTCTCTTGTTAGCAAATTCTCTCAGCATTTCTTTGTCTGTGAAAAATTTAAGCTCTCCCTCAAATTTGAAGGAGAGCTTTGCTGGATAAAGTATTCTTGGCTGGAAATTCCTCTCACTCAGAATTTTAAATATATCGTGCCACTGCCTTCTCGCCTCCATGGTGGCTGCTGAGTAGTCACTACTTAGTCTTATGCTGTTTCCTTTGTATGTGGTGAATTGCTTTTCTCTTGCTGCTTTCAGAACTTGCTCCTTGTCTTCTATGTTTGACAGTGTGATCAGTATATGTCTCGGAGTGGGTTTTTTTGGATTTATTCTATTTGGAGTTCGCTGAGCATTTATGATTTGTGTATTTATGTTGTTTAGAAGATTTGGGAAGTTTTCCCCAACAATTTCTTTGAATACTCTTCCTAGACCTTTACCCTTTTCTTCCCCTTCTGGGACACCAATGAGTCTTATATTCGGACGTTTCATATTATCTATCATATCCCTGAGGTCCATTTCAAGTTTTTCAATTTTTTTCCCCATTCTTTCTTTTATGCTTTCATTTTCCATTCTGTCATCTTCCAGGTCACTGATTCGTTGTTCAACTTCCTCTAGTCTTGTACTATGAGTGTCCAGAATCTTTTTAATTTGGTCAACAGTTTCTTTAATTTCCATAAGATCATCCATTTTTTTATTTAGTCTTGCAATGTCTTCTTTATGCTCTTCTAGGGTCTTCTTGATTTCCTTCATATCCCGTACTATGGTCTCATTGTTCATCTTTAGTTCTTTGAGTAGCTGCTCTAGGTGTGTCTCTTCTGGTCTTTTGATTTGGGTGCTTGGGCTTGGGTTATCCATATCGTCTGGTTTTTTCATATGCTTTATAATTTTCTGTTGTTTTTGGCCTCGTGGCATTTGCTGAACTTGATAGGGTTCTTTTAGGGTTTGTAGACCAGTTGAAGTCCTTATCTCTAATTTATCAGATCTACAGCTTCGTGGAGTACACTTTCTCTAACTAACCAGCAGGTGGCGTCCACGAGCCACCTGTTCTCCACAAGCCAGATCTCCCCTGCTTAGCCTTTTTGGTGAGTGGGGGAGTGAGTCTTGTGGGGCCCAATTGGTGTACCAAGCTTGCATGTGTAGTTGGTGTTGCCTGCCCTGTATGCGGGGCGTGTTTCTGGGCAGTCGGGGAGGGGGGGTGGCCCTAACAGTCAAATCTCCCTGATGATCCTAGAGTTTTAAAGCTACTGCAATAGTCTAATCCTTCAGTTCAGTCCTGCCACAGTTTGTCTCTGCCACTGACCCACAAGTCTTTGGTATTGGCGTATGGCTCCTGAGACTTGCAAGTGGGCCCCTCTTCCAGGCTGTGCACCCCGGGTCCTCTGTTGAGGGATGACTGTGCTATGTCACAGGTGAGTGCCGTCCCCCCAGGGCAGTTCTGGGCTGCTGGGCTGTGTTGGGAGGCTCCCAGTCTGCTCAAATGATGGCTGAATGGGGCTCTGTTAATTCACACTGCTCCCCCTTCCCAGCTCTGGGACATTCAGCTGAGGTTGCAGGCAAGGCTAATGTCCACGCCCAGTTTTGTGGTGTGTGCCTGTTATTTGAAGCACTTCCGTCACACTGGGTTGTCTGGGGCAGCTCTGGGCTATGGGGCTGGCGATGGGCAGGAGTGTTTCCTGTCCACCAGGATGGTGGCTGTGAGCGGACACCCCCCTTTTCTTGGGAAGTTGTGTTGTTTAGTGAATTTTCTCAGCCGCTGGATTATTGCCTTTTGTCTCAGAGCTCTCTTAGTTCTGCTCTTGATTTGACGTGCCCAAATTTCAATTCTTTGAAGCTTTCTGTATTGAGCTTCTTAGAGTAATTGTTTTAGAAAAAGCAAAAAGGATTTAAAAAAAAAAAAAAAAAAAAAAAAAAAAACGGCCCTCCTCAGAGATCTAATGGGTTATTGAAATGCTAATAGACAAAGCAACCAGGGCCATTAAGGAAAGGTACACAGGGCAGAGAGATCAGCCTTGCTTCGGGATTTGCATATGAGCCTCAAGGCCTGATCTCCGCCCTTCCCCTTTCTGTGTTCACCAGAACTCCAAAAATCCTCTGCTTTTATTTTGGAGTTTTTCGTGTTGTTCTTTTTCTATGCCTGTCTCCTCTCTGCTGGGCTGGCTGCTCTCAGAGTCTCTGGTGTCTGGTCTCAGTCTATCTATGGTTGGAGTTTGAATCAGTAGAATGAGTTTCCCATAAGAGCAGCCACTGCAATTCTCCCTTCTCCTTCCTGGAGCTGACAGCCCCTCCTCCCCCGGGACTGAGCCTGGCAGGGAGGGGCGCGGGTCCCCTGGCCGCAAAAACTTACAGATTTCGCTGATCTCAGCAGTTCCACGTTTTCATGAGTGTTGTATGAAGTATGCCCAAAGACAGATTGCTCTGTGGTGTCCAGTCCACGCAGTTCCTGGCTTTTTACCTACTTTCCTGGAGGAGTAACTAAAACATACCAAAACCTTTATTTTAGAATAATTTTAGGTTTACAGAAAAGTTGCAAGGACAATACAGAAAGTACACACAAAGATGGCACTAATAGTTCTTAAACAATCATGGTAAATTTGTCATAACTAAGAAATTAATATTGATACAATACTATTAGCGAAACTACAAACTTTGTTAGGATTTCACCCATTTTTCCACTAATGCTCTTTTTCTGTTATAGGATCCAATCTAGGATACCACATTGCATTTGTAGCCTTCAGTTTTAAAGGACATTTTGGATGGGAATAGAATGCAAGGTTGGCAAATTTTTTCAATATTTTGAAGATATCATTTTGATGATATCATTTCTCTTAAATAAGCAATATCATTTTTGTTTTTTTTTAATGCAATGGATCTTTTTCTGATTCTTTTAAAGAAATTCTCTTTTGCTTTAGTTTGATAGTTTTATTATGATGGACTTAAGTGTAGATTCTTGGACTCTGATGTGACTCTGTAATGGGATGAGGCTCTGGGGGCTTTGGTAGGGTGTGAATGTATCTTGCTTGTGAAAGGAATGAAAAAAATTTGTAGCCAGAGGGTGAACCATGGTGGTTTTAAAATATGTCCACATATTCTTTGGGCCAACATCCTTCAAGAAGTACAGGTTAATTCCCTTCCTGATGAACATGGGCTGGACTTGATTTGCTTTTTTAGAAACTGAGATATACTTAGCATACCATAAAATTCACCCCTTTAAAGTATACAATTCAGTGGTCTTTAGTATATTTACATGGTTTGCACGTAACACCACTATCTAACTCCAGGACATTTTCATTGCCCCAAAAGGAAACTTCATACCCATAAGCAGTCATTCCTCATTACCCCTACCCCCAGCCCTTAGCAGCCACTAATCTCCTTTCTATTTCTATGACTTTGCCATTCTGGACATTTCATGTAAATGGACTCAACCAATATGTAGCCTTTTGCATTTGGCTTATTTCACTTAGCATAATGTTTTCAAGGTTCTTGTAGCAGCATCTGTACTTCAAACTTTGCTATGGCTGAATAATATTCCGTTATATGGATATACTGCATTTTGTCTATCCATCCTTCATTTGATGAGCACATTCTTCATTTAGATGTGGCTCTGTAACATATTACCACAAAAGGGACTGCTGAAAACAACAGAAGTTTATTCTTCCCTAGTTCTGAAGCTAGAAGTCTAAAAGCAAGTATTAGCAGGGGCACACTATGTCTGGAGGCTCTAAGAAAGCATCTGTTTCCTTGCCTCTTACAGTTTTTGGTGGCTATAGGCATTACATGGTTTGCGGCTCCATTTCCCTCTTCTCTGTCTTAATATCATTTCCTCTCTGTCTTTATGTCTTCTCTTCTTCTGTTTGTCTCAAATTTCCCTCTTTGTTGCTCTGATAAAGACACTTTCCATTTGATTTAGGATCTGCCCATGTAATCCAGGATTATCTCATCTCAAAATCCTTGAATTAATCACATCTACAAAGATCCATTTTCCATATAAGGAAACATTTCCAGGTTCTGGGGGTTTGACGTGGAAATCTTTTGGGGGAGAAATTTTTGACTTATCATAATGGATATTTGAGTTGTTTCCACTCTTGACTATTTGGAATAATGCTGGTATGAAAACTTGGGCACACATTTTTATGTAGACATATGTTTTCAATTCACTTCTACCCCTACACCCATCACGGAGCCATTCACACTCTTCCCGTCTCCTGACCTACCATTATAGCTGTATTTCTAAGTTTATTTAGAAAAGCAATCCCATTATTATGACTCTGTAAATACCATTCAGAGTTTACCCATGTAGTATACTCTGATTACTTTTCCTTTCCTTCATATCATTTTTTTGTTTTCCCTGAACTTAACTGTCTTGGTTTTATTTTTTATCTGCTTAGTTTTCTATGTATTTATCACTAGCTCAACCCCTAACTCTTCTGTGGCCGTATAAACTTCTCAGTTTACTCAAAGCCATCTCTTACTCCCTCATTTCTCAGAGCCACCAACCTGCTCTACCCACATCTGTCACACAGCTGTCATCAAGGGCTCTCCCTCCACCTTCACCCTGAGAATTTCATCCATTCCACTTTTCCTGGATCCACTGTTTCCAGCATCCCATGACTTCATTTTTCTTTGTTTACTCCATTGGTTTATTGGAGCACATCCTCCAACATGCTGAGAAAATATGAACAGGAGATAAAATTTTTGAGACCTTAGCTATCTGAGAATATCTCTATTATTTGACAGTTTGTCTAGTTATAGAATACTAAATTAGTTATCACTTTCTTTCTGTATTTAACATTGACACCAAATTAGAAATGGGTCATACAAGAAAAAAGGTATAGGATAAGACACTAAGCAATTTAGATGCAAAAGCTTAAATAAAATACTGGCAGACTGAATTCAGCAAAGTATAAAGTAATAAGGTGGCTTATTGAATGCTTGCAAGTTTGAGTCAACATTAAAAATTAAATAATTGAATTCACCACATTTATAGATCAAGGGAGAAAAGATAAATGTTTATCTCAAGAGATGTCAACAAAGCATTTGATAAAATCCAACAACCTTGTGTAATAAAACTCTCAGCAAATTAGGAATAGAGAAGAAGTTCCCTTACCTGGAAAATCAGAACTCACATGATATTTCATGATTAATTAGACATTTTCCTTAAAATTGGCAATAAAAAGGATGATTTCCATTGCTATTTCTAATAAACATTTATCAGTGGATGATGAAGCCAGAACATTAAGACAAGAACAAGAAATAAAAGGTATTATTTTCATTATTCATAAATGAATGCTATGATTAAAATATACTTTGTCTGATAATAATATAGCACCTCAGTTCTCTTTTGATTACTATTGCATGAAACATTTTTTCATTCTTTTACTTTCAAACTCATTATATTTTTGTATCTAAAATGAGTCTTTTATGGAGAACATATAAATAGTGTTTTTTCATCCATTCTGTCCATCTATGCCTTTTAATTGGAGAATTTAACTCATTTATATTTAAAATAATTACTAAGAAAGAAGGACTAACTTCTGCCACTTATCTATTTGTTTTCTAAATGTCTTACTACCCTTTTTTGGTATTTATTGACTTTTTGTAGTGTACCATTTTGATTTCCTTTTTCTTTCCATTTCTGTATGTTTTTTATTTATTTACTTAGTGGGATTATAATTGGGATTACAATTAACATCTTAGACTTACAACAACCTAGTTTTAATAATACCAACTTAGAATTAGAACCATTCTTGGCTGCTCATTCTTGTACATACAATCCAGCATTTCTGGTAAGGGCACCCATGCTGATACACTCAGCCCTGTCTAAAACAATGTTTTTTCCTCCTTGTCCAGCTCATTAGAATCCTACCCTTTCCCTATCAGTGTACTCTGCTTTCATCTAAGTGCTATGCCAGGATCTGTTTGATACTGACGTATAAAAATGTGGGTTTTTTTTGTATTTGTATGTATTTTAAATAAAAAAAATGAAAGAGGTGCAATTACTACCATATATGTTTGTGTGTGTGTGTGTGTGTGTGTGTGTGTGATCTATCTATCTATATATATATACATATATATATGATTGCAATGACTAGCCTTGTGGCTTTGAACAATCCATGTAACCTCTCTTAGTAACTGTCTGCTAATCTCTACAACAAGAAAATAATCACCCTTACTTTGAAGAGTAGGTTTGAGAATATGAGTGAATATACACAGCTATCACTTTGTCTGACACATAACCCAGGGAGGGTCATTTGCATAGACTCTGATGTGCAGGGTGACCTCTAGAGTTATGAAATATCCTGGCCTAGGTCATGGATAGTCAACTGATGATGGTAGAAGGTCATTGAAAGCCCTTTCTCTAACAATTTGCAGATCTACTAATTTTTCAGTGCTAAAGCTATCACCCTGGCACTCCTCTATTCAAAACTGGAGGTAAGAAAAGATACAGAATGTAATGCTTTTAGGTAGTCCGTATTTACTCACCTTTGAAATTTTTGATTGATTTACTTTGACTACTTAAACACACATCCAGACTAAGGGATCTCAGTGCCTGAACATCCTACAGTGTGAAAGGAAGAAGCAGAGATGTCTGTTTCCAAAGCACTGTCAAGGATGGTACATTAGGGCAGAGTCATGTTATTTTTTTCAACCATTTCATTACACAAACTCTTTTCTCATTTTATTTAATCCTAAATTATATTGTAATAGTCTTTATTTCCTTTTTCCTGTTTTAACTGTTGTAGATAAATCCAAAGAGCACTGCAAAGTTAACAACCCACAAACATTCATACATTCAAGAAATATTTTCCAGTATATCCTAGGGGACAGGCACTTTTCCAGGCACCAGAAAAACACTAACAGACAGAAAAGACAATTTCCCATCCTCAGGGACCTTCTGTTTTTGTGGAGGAGATGTATGATCAACAACATATGATATATATAATATAAAATGATGAAGGGATGGGATATGTCATTTTAGAGTCATCTCCAGCTGTCTCTCCCTCACAAAGAGTCCTCTTTTCACTGTGAACAGGAAAAGTACACTGACACTTTTCTAAAGGGACTTTGTAAGCTCAGTGAATATGAAAAAACAAATGTAATTTCAGTTTCATTTTATTGGTTTTATCTGCTGCCCTGTCAGTCCTCTTTGGTAACATAATTACACAGCTGACAGTGGGACACAAAGCAATTACTCCTTATGGGAATCTGAGAGATGCTTTTTGTGTAGTTGTGAGAGACTAAATAATATTTCCAGTGACTTCTATGGGGAGTATGCACTATTGAAGATGCCACGAGGAATGGACAGGGAGCTATTCCAAGGGCTTCACATAGTGCTCAATCTGCTCTTTGAGTCCTTCCCTGTAGATTATGACACCGAATTTAAAATTCCGTTTTCATTGTCTTGCAACTTGTAGGCGGTCTGAGGGGACTTTTTTTCTGTAGGACCTTATGAATACATATGGCAAGATAATTTATTGAACATTAAATTCCATATAAAATCTTCCTACATTTTTCTTCCTGTTCAACCTCATTTCAAGAAGGTACTTGGGCTCTGCAAGGCGGAAGCCACCAAAAGTGCATGGCTCTTAGTATCTGATGTGGAAGTCTCAGCTCACTGAGTGATCACACTGAGTGAACTGGAGGCTGATGGGAGTGGGGAGGGGAGTGGGAGAGGAGAGTCCTAGACACTGGAAAAGGGTGGAGCCCCTGCTTCTTGATAGTGCCCTGGGGAAGGTGGCATCACTTTGGAGGGAGATGGTGACACATGGGAGCCAAATCCTTCCATGATGCTCCCAGGTCTTCCGTGGTGCTTGTGTTCAAGCCAGGAATGAAAGCCATAAGCCAATGCTTCTGGAAAGACCACACAGGCTGGAACAATGGGTATGTTTGGGCTCTTCTCTAATGCCTTGGTCCTTCATTAGACCTAGGGTATTACTGTGCAACTCTGGAGGACAAGGATGGGTAGGCTAAGAAGAAATAAGGCTAAACTTTCCACTAATCTGTGAAGCAAGGAGCTCTGAGATGGAATTTCATATATTTAAAGAAATATCATAAGATGCATTTTTGCATACATATTATGCACAGATTCACATCTACTTCTACCTATCATTCATTTAGCCATTCAGTGAAAAAAATTTACTGTATAATGGCTACATGTCAAACCCTATGCCAAATGGTGTTGATAGAGAAATAATGAAGAGAAGGTCACTCATAGTCTATTAAGAGAAACAGCCAAGTTTAAAAGTGTACCAATTATCAATTGCTATGTAACAAATGACACCAAAATATAGTGACTTGGAACAACCATTTACTGAATTCATGATTTTGCAGGTGGGAAATTTGGGGTTCTTCTGGTCTGGGCCAGGATCAGCTGGGCTCAGCTGGGCTCAATCATGTGTCTGTAATAAGCTTCCAATGTGGGGCGGAGGGTGGGGGGGAAGGCAGGGAGGCCAACTGGTCTAATATCAGCTCAGCTGCAATAGCTGGATCCTCTCTCTACATGTCCTTTCATTATCCAGCAGGTCTGGACTCACACCCATGGGTTCTTAGGTTGGAAGAGCATCAAGAGGGCAAGGTCCTTTTAATCCTCTGCTTGCTTGGGTTTGCTATTGTCCCAATGGTCAAAGCCATTCATTTGGATCTGTCCCAATTGAAGAGTGGATGAAGACACCTGCTCTTGATGAAAGAAGCTATAGTCATATCAGAAAGGTGTGGATGCAGATACTGAAAGAATTTATGGCCAGTTTTACAATGGTTCACAAGTAAATGCAATCAAGCGTGATCCCATGCTATGGAGTAGGCAGCAGGGCTTGGGCAATTCTAAGAGGAGGATGGTCAGGGAAGGCTTCAACCTGGAACTTGATGTATAAACCAAGTGTGAAAATCTCAGTGGATGTCAGGTTGTGGGAAATAGCCCCATGCCCTCAGAAAACCCAAAGTGTTCTGAGGCCACAGTTCAAGGTGAGGAGTCACATGGTGGGAGAAGAACCTGAAGAGATAGGATAAGGCCCCTTAGATACTTTTGCACTATTTCTGAACAAGTACAGTTCTTTTTTGTTCTGTTGTGTTTCCAACCACTTATTCCTGTTCTGCTTTCTGGAGTTTTCCTCTCAGGAGTGCTTCATGTACCTCTAAGCTGTAAGGCTCCTCCTTCCTCCCACCCCAGACTTCCTTAAACCCTGTCTCAACTGGTTTCCACAGTTTGCTGATTCCTTTTCTAAATGGCCTCTAGAACAAAAGTGGAGTCCAGTCCAAGCTAAGGGCAGTGGGCTTCTGCCCGAGTGTAGACCTAAACGTCCCAGACAGGACATCAGGGAGGTCTGGAGCCACAGTGATTTTCAAGAGGCCGTGATCCTGTTTTCCAGTGGTCCTGAGGGGAAGCACTTGGAGAAGGGGCGAAGTTGCTTCACATACGTCCTGGGATTCAGGGTGGGGAAGGTGAAGGGATGATGGCCTGGAGCCCCCCTGTTACCACCAGCAGGGAAGAGATTGAGCATTCAGGCTCTACGCTGGGTGCTATGAGGATGGGAGCTTTCATTGGGAGTCATTCATTTATTCATTCACTTATTTAACTTTTACTGAGTGCCTGTGATAGTCCTCCTTTCTGGGACTACGAAGATGAGGCAGACCCAGGCTTCCTCCCAAGTTGCTTGGAGTACTCTTGGAGGAGGCAGATTTGTAAATGAGCATCTCCCATGAGCCATGAGGGGTGCAAGGATGGGGGATATTCAAGCACTCTGAATACATAAAGCACCTTCGCCAATCTATTTCCTGTAGTATAACAGGGAGCATTCACACACACTTATTGGTCTCTGTTTCAAAGTGTTTGACATGGTACTAACCTATTTCCTCCTTTCAGTTACAGTCCTCTCTGTTTTACAGATGGGGAAAGTGAGGCATGGAGGGGTTAACTGACTGTCCAAAGTCACACTGCCAACAAGAGGTGGAGCTGGGACTCAGCACAGGAGTTTGGCTGGAGTCAGCTCTCGTCACTACCATAGTTCACCATTAGGGGGAGCCAGAGGACAGCAGGGAGAGAGGATAGTTTTCTGGCAGAGAAAACAGCCTGCAGACTTTTCAAGCAGACACTGGGTGACTAGGGCTGGAGAGACGGGCTCCAACCTGAGTCAGATGGGAGGTTTAGGAGAGACCAGCACCCCCTCACAGGCTGTTCTCATTCCCTGAATGAACATCTCTCCCCTCTAAGGGATGGCACTCTCTTTAATGGTGGGGAAAAGTTGCAACTCATTTTATTATAGGATTATCATATAATCTACCCCCCCCCACCCAATCCTAACCCCCATTTCAACAGCTTTACCATGTTTTTCTTGTTGCTGTGTTTAGGTTTAAACTGTGCCCACGGAACTGAGCTACGTCAGCAATGATGTCACACAGGGACCCCGGAGCCCTGTGCTCACTCGGATCCCAGGCCCTCTTCTGGGAGGTGTGGGTCCGAGTCTCCCTGTAGGACAGCGTCTGTGGCTACTGATGGATGGAAACACGTGACTAAATCCGTCCCCCACTCGCGAGGGGCTGGGGCATCACCTGTATCTGAGAGTTGGGATAAAAATTCTGCCAGAAACCCTTTTGGGCTCACCTTCACCCTGACTGGATGAAGCACTGATTTGGGAAGAGGAAGGCTTTCTCTGAGACTTTAAGGTAAGGGAGGAAAGAAAATTGTGATTGATTGATGGGAGCTGGGCAGTGAGGGGTCTGATTTTATCTGGAAATGAGGGCCACAGGGAGAGATGAAAGATTTGGAGTGAGGGATGAAGTTCACTGAGGCTTTACTGAAAAAAGTACTTCCTGTCATTTGGTAGACAGTCAGCAAATGAATATTAAATAAAGGACTCAAAGAGTGAATGAATGAACCAAAGAATTCTACAGTGAGTCTGAGGAGCTTTCCGGAATGGGCATAGACAAATCAGTTGATTGTTCAGGCTTGGAATCTTCCTGCTTCATGTGGATAGAGAGGAAGAAAATGAGCTACTAGAGCTGAGTGGTGTGGGGGAAAGGATAGTTAGGGAGACTTGTACTTTATTTTTATTATATCGTCTAATGAAGTTTGAGGAATTAAAGTTTATCAGGAGGTTCCAGGACTGGGAGGCATGAGGGGCACCCATATCCCAGGCAGACCGCAGAGTTCCCTGATGTTGTCCTTTCCTGAGAGGTTCCTCCTCTCCACCTTGGTTTTGTCCCTGGAGTTTTCACTCCTCTCATCCCCCTCCACACACACAATTCTCTTTCTTCATCGTCAACACTGCAGTTCTTCTCTCCTATTCAGAAACTCACACAGACCCTTAAGCTGACAGGTACAGCCACCCAGATATACTCAGCTGATGTGTGGGGCATCAAGGCTTTTAGATATGGATGTGTGTTTTCTACCTTCACCCTGAAGGAGTTCAACTAATAAGAACATGTCCAGAGGAGCTTCTTTTCAGAGAAAGTCAATTTTAACTTTCTACTGGTGCTTGGTTATGGAGGGTATGTAAAAAGCCTTAATAAAATACACAAATTATTCTTTCCTTTTAGTTATAATTCCTTTTATAAAAAGCTGTCCCCTACACAGAGTTTGAAGAGGTTAAAAGGGGTGAGCATTTCTCCTGCTTGACTGTTTACACTTTAAATTGACTGTCGTAGAAAATGTCTTTCAGAGAAGTCACATCCAATTATGAAGGTTCAGGGAAATGAAGTCATTTCCATGTTTCAAAGGAGTAAATTAGTTTGGCATTCAATGGATAAATATTGAAATAAACAAGCAAAAAATAACTTGAAGATACCCCAATTACAAATATAAAAATCCCAAGTTGTCTTACAGTGCTTTCAAAGAGTATGAACGTTTGCTGGAAGGTATTACCACCACAGTGCCATTTTGCACAGGAAACCTCACCCAAAGCAGAGTCCCCAAAGGGTTGGGGGGCAGTATGTGGGAAGAAGCAGTCATTGGGGTGTCCCAGAGTTGTTGGAAGGTAGGGAAGGCAAGGCTGCCAGGGATCCCTGAGACCACGGTGCTGGGCTCATAGCAGACGACCTACCCGGGGCCCAGGGAGCTCATGCGGACAACCGGACCCTGGTCAGCCCCTTAAGCCCTTGCAGGAGCCCAGGACCACATCCCTGAGCCCCGGACCAGGTGCTGGAGAATAAGAAGGGGCCCTGCGCGGTGACCTGGGGGTGGCTGGTCACTGCAATGCATGGTCACCGCACGTGTTCCCCTCCAAGGGGGCCATCCTGGGGCTGGAGGAGAGTGTCAGCTGCCGCGCCTTGCACAAGAGCTGCTGGAGAGGCAGCATCTCCCCTCCGCATCGCACCCTCCGGATGGACGGTGCCACCTGCTGCAGCAGGGCCTGGAGGTGGCTAAGAAGGGGGAAGTGGATGACAAGAAAGAAACCTGTCGCTGCCTCCAGCAGAAGATGGAAGAACAGAAACAGGAGCCGGACAGGCTGAGACAGGAGCTGGCACAGCTGCGGGGACAGGAGGCCTGGAGGCAGAAGGTGGGAGCAGAGGGTCCTCAAGGCAGAGGGGGAAGCACTTAAAGACCCTCCTTAAGGTGCTGACTAGGAGAGAGCAGGGTGTCTGTGCTGGGAAATGTGGGCCTCTCTGTAAAGGCCTCCTGTTAGGCCACTTTAGTTCAACTCCCCTCTTAGAGCTTCCACTCCAGTCACCTTACCCCCACCCCCAACCCTCCCGCATGGCGGGCCCGGCCCTGGGAGGAACTGGACTGAAGCAGCCTCAGAACAGCTGGCAGCAGACAGCAAGTCAGGTCAGGGCTCCCCCAGCCCAGGGGAAGAAAGGAGAGGCCCCGTCCAGGTGTGAGGTTTCCAGAACCCTGAAGATGAGCCACCCTGCAAGTTGGGAAAGAGAAATGGGATTTTGATGGTTTATTGGAGGCTGGGAAAGGACTTCAGGGAGGGCAGCTCCATGAAAAGTGTGAATATGTGGGATGTAACTGACTTCTCTGTGGTAGGTGGAAGCAGAGCAGATGCCAGGCTGTGGGGAGACCCTCCCCTATGTGGGCAATGGGCACAAAGCCCTACAACCAAGGACAGACTGCCCGGTCCCCTCCCAGCTACCTGCAGGCAGAGAGAAGCAGGAGGGCCTCATGACATAAAGTGCTCACCACATCCAAGTCTCCGGGCCCCAGATTTGCAGGCCTCACAGGGAGAGTTATTATGTACTGTCACCTTTTTGTGAGTGGAGGTGGCAGCTGGTGTGGAAAACTCCCAATGTCATTATCATTTCTAGATATCAGTAGTTCTTGTAATTACTGATGACTCCTGTCAAGGATCTCCTAGGATATAAGAGAACTTTTCCTTATACACGTGTTGCCCTCTGGTTGTGAGCTTTATCAATAGCACTTCCTTGGTCTTTCTTTTTTCTGTGGTTATCACCTGACCTCTCCTGAGATCAGAAAACAGGAAGAAGAAGGCTGACCTGGGACTGAAGGAATAAAAGGGAAGGGGATACCTCCTAACCCTGGGGAGAACAGAAACGACCCAGATCATCAGAGAGGAGGATGGGACGGGGCAGATTGAGGCCCAGATTGGATGGTGGGTGGAAAAGCCCAAGTTACAGCCGCAGCGTCAAGTCCCAGGCCTGGGTGGCCGGGAGGTGCCAGGGGTGTGTGACCCTAAGTGACACGGGGAGGTGGGCAGGGCCTCCACGACTGGCACATCCACCCCCAGGCTGCCCTGTGTGCATTTCTAGAGCAACGGTGGCAGGACACTCCTGTGAGGGACGGGGTCTGAAGTGAGGGCTTTGAGGAGGGGTCATTCTGCACAATCCTGATGATGAAGTAAAGCCTGTTTTGTGATGCTCCGAGGTACTGGCATGGGAAGGGTCTGACTTACCCAGAACACTGGGCAGAGGCTGGCTGGGCTGCCCTGATGGTCCCAAGAAAGTGGGCCCAAATCATCTTTTTCCTTAAACGCTGCATCTTCCCAGTTAACTTCCTTTATGGTCAGTCCTGAAAAAAGGCCTAGAATGCACCAGGATGAGTTTTCAAGTAGAGCAATTTGGGGAGAAACAAGGTAGCAGCACATCAGAGATAATCTGGTGGTGCTTGTGCTACCTAGTGAATTGAGCATCAGGTCCAGCCTTCAGATGCTTGGGAAGGAGCCGCATGAATACTTTCTGCTCATCGCCATCTACAGAGACCAGAAGAGGTCACTCGCTCTAGAGAGGAAGTAAGAAATCCGCTGGGTGTGACTTTTGTACATCTGTGGGTGTCTTCTTCATCCAGTGACTAAACTCTTTGAATCTGATGTTAAAGAGTATGTTTTCCCTATTTAAAAAAAAAAAAATCAAACAAAAAAGTTTTAAAGATATATCTGCAATTTTTTTTTCAACTAACAAATGTCTTACATTCTTATTATAATGCATGTGACAATACAGGTTTATATAAAGAAGTTATAATCAAACTTCTCCCCGTGTCCAATTTGAAGACCCGTGTGCATCCTTCCCTACATTTCATTTTGATCCCACACATGTAACCTGTCACAGATGCACGTGTATATCTATTTGCTTGCTTTTATGAAAATGGGTCACACTCTTCCCCCATTGCTTGCCTGTCTGCACCTGACAATCATGGTTCCCTGTAAGTCAGTAGATATGGCACTGACGCCTACCTTTTGGTTCTCCTACTTGTTAGCTCATATTTAAATAAATAAGTTAAATGGGAACAATTACAGTACACATTATGTACACTCAGATAAATCTACAGAAATGAAAAAATTATCATCCATTCTGTTTACAGTCTTTTCTGCATGCTCTACTTCTTCATCCCCTTCACCCATACAAGTGAATCCAAAGTAATTCATACCAACAATCTGGTAAATAGTTTATGTTATTATCATTGCTTAAACATCATACACAGGCATTAAAGTATACTCATCGACTCATTAATGCACACACATACATATATTTACATGCATCAAGTATATTCAGGTATTTGTTATTGTTTTACCCAAATTGGCTCATTTTATGCATATTTCTCTGCATCTTGCTTTTCTCCTTCAGTAACACCTCATGGAGATTTCTCTTACCCAACTGCTATAGCTTCATTTCATTCTAATGACTGCCTAATGTCACTGCAAGAGGTGGCTATACCATAAATTATCTTTCCATCATCAATGGGCAACCCTTTTACTTTTCCTGTTTTGTCTTTATGAACAATATAGCTGTAAACATCCTTTTGAATACTACAGCATTTATTTCTGTGGGGTAGATTCCTGGGAGTGAAATTTCCAGTTCAAAGAATATTTCAAAAATTTTAGAGCTTTCCCCATATGGCTGAAATAATGTTTCCAACCATATTTCAGGATATTCTTTTCCCCACAGCCCAGTCAGCAATAGCTGTTACTGATTTTTAAATTTTGCCAGTTTTACTGGTGATTTGAATGATATTTTCTCAACAAAGTTGTTTTTGAACAACTTTGACTATGTTTTTGTGCATTTGGATTTGCTCTGAATGGTCTGTTTGAATTCATTGCTCACTTTTCAAGTGCCCAATTTCTGTTTGCCTATTTTGTACAAAATATAGTTATTAGTCTTTTGCCATGTACATTCATGGACATTTCAAATAATTTTTGAAATATATTGCTTGTTTATCACATTTAAATGCTGTTTCCCCCTCCTAAATAGTTTAAATGTTTTATGGTCAATTACTTTTATCTTTTTCCTTATAGTTTCTGGGGTTCCTATCTAGGTTAAGAAAATCTCTCTTACCTGTGACATCCTATAATACAATATAATTGTTGTTTATTTCTTCTCTTAAGTCTCTAATTCTGTATGGTATGATGGTATTTTTTTCTCCTGAAAGATGATCCAGTTGAGTAAGCACCATTTATTAAATAAATCACAATTATTCTGAGTTGTAACACCACCTTTGTATACTTGGTTATTAGGATCTCACTGTGGGTATTCTATTTTGTTCCATTGGTCTATGTGTCAGTTCGTATGCTGATAACATATCAATGTGATCTGCTGTGTGATAAGCTGAGCCATGGCTTACTATACTTTTACATGATTTTTTCTTTATCATTTGGTATTTATTCTAGTATTTGGATCTTAAGAGTACTGTATAGTATAGAATTCACAAAACAACGGTTGTGATATTCTAATGAAATTTTACTACATTTAGTAAAATGTAGTTTTGGGGGACGACATTTATTTGACAATTCCTCCCATTCAGGAACATGGCATTTAAAAAATTTAATCATGTACTGCTTTATCTACGTTACTAGATTCATTTTCTTCATATTTTTCCTCCCTTGGTATTCCTGTCAAAACATTTTCCTAAGTAGTTTGTAGTTTTTGACATTGTTTGGTACAATCAAGTAGTAGTGGGAAGAGAACTGTTCTATTCTCCATACTCCGATTTCCATTTTTGGTTGCTTGTTTCTAGGTTAGAGAGAGCCCACTGATTTTGGTATATGGGTCTTGTATCCCTCTGTCAAATTTTTATTTTAATTTTCTAGGTATGAAATTATATTATCATTAAAAAAGAAAATTTTATCTCTTTTAGTATTTATACCTGTTATGAAAAATTTCTGATTTGTGTATTCACCTTTAAAACTATATGAGGGATGGATCTAAGATGGTGGCATAGCTAAGTAGTCCCCCTGGAATAACTAAAAAAAACCAGAAACAACTAGTAAGTAATCCGGAATAACCGCAGGGGGACAGACGTGACCGTCCACTCATCATACACCAACCCGAATTGGGAGGATTGTCTGAGATCACAGCATAAAATCTGTAAGTAAGAACTGCGGATCCAAATCAGGAGACCCCTTCCCCTCATCCCAAGCTATGAAGCCTTGTGGTGCCAGAGAGAAGCTTTCTCCCAGCAAGGGAATATAGCTCAGCTGAGCTCCAACTGGGGTTTTAATTAGCGAGTGTGAACTGCTCACTATGAAGTATGAATCTCCAACAAGTAGACAGAGGCTTTGGGTGACGACTAACCTTGGAAAGCCAGAGGGTCACCTCAGACTAGCTCTGTTCCTTTTTCAACTCAGTGGTGAAAGCCTCGGCCATTTTCAGTTCCCAGTTCTGTGACCCAGCCAAGGGTGTGGCACAGGCAGAGAGAGACCATTGAAATGCTAATAACCTCCCCCTAGGGCCTCTATCTTCTCTAAGAGGAAAGGGGTGGGGCCCAGCTCTACTACCTGCCTTTCATTCAGAACTTACACCAGTCAAGAATTACAGGCTATACCCTACCTCCATGGTTGCTAACATGACCACAGACATAGGGGACTGGTGGTTTGATGGGTTGAGCCCTCTACCATAAGTTTTACCCTTGGGAAGACGGTTGCTGCAAAGGAGAGGCTAGGCCTCCCTATGGTTGTACCTAAGAGCCTCCTCCCGAATGCCTCTTTGTTGCTCAGATGTGGCCCTGTCTCTCTGGCTAAGCCAACTTGGCAGGTGAAATCACTGCCCTCCCCCCTACGTGGGATCAGACACCCAGGGGAGTGAATCTCCCTGCAACGTGGAATATGACTCCCGGGGAGGAATGTAGACCCGGCATCGTGGGACGGAGAACATCTTCTTGACCAAAAGGGGGATGTGAAAGGACATGAAATAAGCTTCAGTGGCAGAGAGATTCCAAAAGGAGCCGAGAGGTCACTCTGGTGGGCACTCTTACGCACACTTTAGACAACCCTTTTTAGGTTCTAAAGAATTGGGATAGCTGGTGGTGGATACCTGAAACTATCAAACTACAACCCAGAACCCATGAATCTCGAAGACAGTTGTATAAAAATGTAGCTTATGAGGGATGACAATGGGATTGGGAAAGCCATAAGGACCACACTCCCCTTTGTCTAGTTTATGGATGGATGAGTAGAAAAATAGGGGAAGGAAACAAACAGACAAAGGTACCCAGTGTTCTTTTTTACTTCAATTGCTCTTTTTCACTCTAATTATTATTCTTGTTATTTTTGTGTGTGTGCTAATGAAGGTGTCAGGGATTGATTTAGGTGATGAATGTACAATTATGTAATGGTACTGTAAACAATCGAAAGTACGATTTGTTTTGTATGACTGCGTGGTATGTAAATATATCTCAATAAAATGAAGATTAAAAAAAAAAATTACTGGAGCATTGTATAAGATCAGACAGAAGGAGCAAGCTGCTACAGCCGAGAGAGACACTTTGAAGAAAGCACAGGAGCTGCAGATGAGAGAAAGTTTGAAGACAGCTGTTAAAAGCAGACTCGCTCCAGAGAAGCTAAGAGAGGACAAATACCCCAAGTGCTACTAAGAGTGACATTTTTGAGGAATTGCAGCCTAGAGAGGAAAGTCCTGGGAGAAAGCCATTTTGAAACCAGAACTTTGGAGCAGACCCCAGACACGTGCCTTCCCAGCTAACAGAGGTTTTCTGGACACCATTGGCCATCCTCCAGTGAAGGTACCCGATTGCTGATGTGTTACCTTGGACACTTTATGGCCTTAAGACTGTAACTGTGTAACCAAATAAAACCCCTTTTATAAAAGCCAAAAAAAAAAAAAAAAAAAAAAAGAAAGAATTATAGGCTAATCTTTGCATCAGGCAGAGAGTGCCCCTGCACAGCCCGGTGGCCCGGGGCTTCCCTTGAGGGATGACACGCACTAGCGACATAGCACAGCCTTCCCTCAGCAGAGGTCCTGGAAGAGCACAGCTGAGAAGGGGGGCCTGCTCAGAAAACCCAGGGACGCTACGTGAATGCCGGTGGTTTGTGGGTCAGTGACAGAGAAAATCTGGAGCAAAACTGAAATGAAGGCTTAGACTCTTGCAACAGCCTTGAATCTCCAGGAACACCTGGGAGGTTTGAATATTAAAGCAGCCCTGCCTCCCTGACCACCCAGACACACACACCACGTTCAGGGCGGACAGCTCCAACAACAAACCCAAACTGAGTTCACCAACTGAACGCCACAAAAATCATTTCTCCACACACCACAGAGACAGAGTTGGGGAGAACTGACTTGAGGGGTACAGGTGACTTGCAGACGCCATCTGCTGGTTAGTTGGAGAAAGTGTACGCCACCAACTTGTATTTCTGAAAAATTAGGTTGGCATTTTTTTTTTACAACTTGAAAGAACCCCATCAAGCAAAGCAAATGCCAAGAGGCCAAAAACAACAGAAAATCTTAATGCATATGATAAAAACAGGTGATATGGAGAACCCGATCCCAAAAACCCAATTCAAAATATCAGAAGAGACACACAGTACTTGGCACAATTAATCAAACAATGACAATCGAGGAACGAAAACATGGCACAGTATATAAAAGACATGAAGAAGACCATGGAACAGGATAAAAGGGACATCAAGAAGACCCTAGAAGAGCATAAAGAAGAAATTGCAAGATTAAAAAAATAGAAGATCTTATGGAAATAAAAGAAATTGTTGGCCAAATTAAAAAGACTCTGGATACTCATAATACAAGATTAGAGGAAGTTGAACAATGACTCAGTGTCCTAGAGGTCCACAGAACAGAAAATGAAAGAACAAAAGAAAGAATGGAGAAAAAATCGAAAAGGATCTCAGGGATACAATAGATAAAATAAAACGTCCAAATTTAAGACTCATTGGTGTCCTAGAAGGGGAAGAGATGGGTAAAGGTCTAGAAAGAGTATTCAAAGAAATTGTTGGGGAAAACTCCCCAAACTTTCTACACAATATAAATACACAAAGCATAAATGCCCAGTGAACTCCAAATAGAATAAATCCAAATAAACCCACTCCAAGACATATTCTGATCAGACTCTCAAATACTGAAGAGAAGGAGCAAGTTTGAAAGCAGCAAGAGAAAAGCAATTCATCACACACAAAGGAAACAACATAAGACTAAGTTGTAACTACTCAGCGGCCACCATGGAGGCAAAATGGCAGTGGCATGACATATTTAAAACTCTGAGAGAGAAAAATTTCCAACCAAGAATACTTTATCCAGCAAAACTCTCCTTCAAATTTGAGGGAGAGCTTAAATTTTTCACAGACAAACAAATGCTGAGAGAGTTTGCCAATAAAAGACCTGCCCTACTTCAGATACTAAAGGGAGCCCTACCGACAGAGAAACAAAGAAAGGAAAAAGAGATATAGAGAATTTTAACAGACATATATAGAACCTTACATCCCAAATCACCAGGACACTCTTTTTCTCTGGTGATCATGGATCTTTCTCCAGAATGGACCATATGCTGGGACATAAAACAAGCTCAAGAAATTAAAAAAACAAACAAACAAACAAAAAAACAATTGAACATATTCAAAACACAATCTCTGACCACAATGGAATACAAATACAAGTCAATAATTTTTGAATTGTAACTCCACTATTTACTTCCTACATGATATAAAATACACAAACTCTAATGACAAATCAATGGTTTTGAACTCAATGTAAAATCTGTAATTTTTGACAAGAACTATGTAAAGGTGGGGGAATGGAGTATAG